>NW_012267238.1:2978442-3111133 GCF_000151885.1 Dipodomys ordii | reverse complement strand
TGTGTGTGTGTGTGTGTGTGTGTGTGTATGTGTGTGTGTGTGTAGATGTGGGGGGGGGGAAGTTTGCAGGGGAAGAGTTTCTATTGCTCTTGGCTGTGCCTAGTTTGTGGGGAAGGGCAGAAGGAGCTCCCTGATATGGCAGGACCATGGATTCAGCCCCCTCAAGTGTCAGTGGTATACCCCACCCCCTAATCCAACTCCACCAGAGCTGGGGGCAGGAATTACAACAGAACACCACATCTCAGCCTGTGAATGAAATGAGGCATGGGAGGAACAGTGTGGGGAGGGAGGCAGCCAAAAGGCCAGATGTGCTTAGGATGCTCTCAACCCTCAACCCCAATTCCAAGTTCTGGGTTCCAGTGATGGCATTTCAGATATCACTTAATAACTCAAATGGTTTTGGGTCAAGGAGCACAAGCAATTAGTCAGGCATTCTAGAGAGTTCCTGGGTTCATCTTTACTATCAACACTTTGTAAAGCTTTGATCAAATTCCCCCTTTCACACAGTTTCCCCATCTGAAAACTAGGGCGCTAAACTTGCTGCCTGAAGTCATTCTAGTCCTCTCTAAGAGGAGGCCACCTGCCCACTCTCGTTCCATAGAGCAAGTCCCCAGAGCCATAACCTGCATATTTCCATCCTGTACCCCCGAGGTTCTGAAGGAGCCTATTATTATTTATTGCCGATCAGGTGAGCCAGTTCCCTCTCCAGCTGACCAATTCCAAAGCCTTTTCAAGATGGAACTCTTCCTGAGACTGGAGCAGCTGGTTGTCCACAGTGAGGAGACAGGAAAGGAGGGATGGAGGCCACAGGATTTGATGTTTTATGGCGTTCAGAGGAGACTGGCTGAGGAGCAGATTGAAACACAAGCTCTCTAAGGTATCTGAGGTGACCCCATAGAATCTCAGCATTAGAATATTGGGGCTTGGAGATCCTGGTGAAGATCTTGCTGAGTCTCCCACAGTGCAGCTTGGGAAGCAAGCCAAGACAAGACCTGCACTTCATCATACATGACACAGAATAAGGCCATGATGAGATAGACTGTGACAGTGACCTGGAGGCCAGGGTATGGCTCCACATCCCAGCAAAGCCTTGCTTGGGGCACAGGGGTCCTGGGTCACAGAATCACAGCCAACAGGGATTTGCCTTTGGGGGCATGGCACCCCCTGCTGGCTGAATTCCCACATGGAAGTGTAATTCACCTTGGTTTCCTGGTTCCAGGAGCCTGCAGACACCAAAATTCGCAAATGCTGAAGTGACATATAAAAGGGCATAGTATTTACATGTATGCAATCCTATGCAATCTTCTCCAGTGCTGTACATCATCTGTAGACTACATCTAATGCCTAATACAATGTAACTGCTATATAAATAGATGCTATATTGAATTGTTTAGTGATTAATGACAAAGGAAAAAAGTGCCCATGTGCAGGGTAGATGTGCAGACTTACGATGGTAAGTCTGATAAAAATTTCCATCCAACACTGGTCAAATCATGTGCATGCAGAACCCAAGCCTAAGAAGGACAATAGGCGGGGACTGGAGGAGTGGCTCAGGTGGTAAGAGTGCTTGCTTAACAAGTGCAAAGCCCCGAGTCCAAACTCTAGTACCACCAAAAAAGAAAAAAAAGGAGGGGGGCGGGGGGAGTCCAGAGGCTCAGACTTAAATTTCAATGTCCTATCCTAGGTTGATTGGCAGCAGGAAAAGTACTAGAGCAAAGCACATCTTATCATCTATGAGTGCCTGAGCTCCATGGAGCCAAGCCTTAGAGCTAGGAGGGACTCAGCAAGGGTCAGGAGCTAGGCATGCACCTCCTGGGTCTGAGGACAAGGCTCAGCCTGCACTTAGGTCTAGATGTGGAATCCCCTAGTGCTGGATTCTCAAATTCTATCCTGGGCCTCACTGGCTCCCTCATGGGAAATCCAACACTCCTTTGTTTTCCCTGGCTTGGACCTTTCTGGTCCACTGCTCTGGTGTTCAGGAATGCAAGTATGGGAGGCTCTTGGTCCAGTGATAGATCTTTTATTTTTTGGGGTCCGGTCGTGAGGCCTGAACTCTGGGCCTGGGTGCTGTCCCTCAGCTCTTCAGCTCAAGGCTAGTGCTCTACCACTTGAGCCACAGCACCACTTCTGGCTTTTTTCTCTTTTCTTGCTTATGTGGTGCTGAGGAATCGAACCCAGGGCCTTATGCATGCAAGGCAAGCACTCTACCACTGAGCCACCTTCCCAGTCCCTCCAGTGATAGATCTAAGAGGGGGCTCTCAGTGGCGCTGTTGGGTCCTAGGTCAGACTTCAGATTTTTTTTTTTGTCATTTGTGGGGCTTGAACTCAGGGCCTGGACACTGTCCCTGTGCTTTTGTGCTCAAGGCTAGCACTCTACTACTTTGAGCCATAGTTCCACTTCCTATTTTCTGGTGGTAAATTGGAATAAGAGTCTTACAGACTTTCCTGTCCAGGCTGACTTTGAACCACTATCCTCAGATCTCAACCTCCTGAGTAGCTAGGATGACAGGCGTGAGCCACCAGTGCCTGGCTCAGACTAGAGTTTAGAGAGCAGAGGAAAAGCCATGGAATATGTGGGTTATAGTTAGGCAGCTTGGGATCAAGCATTTGGGATCAAGGAGCCTAGAGAAGAGAAATTGTGGGGAGAAAGAGAAATACATAGTTTGGTGGCACACAGATAAGAGTCAAGTCCTAGATCTGCCATTGCCAGGTTGTGTGGCCCTAGGAAAGTGACTTTATCTCTCAGTGCAGGCTAACACACCCTGGAGGAAATACAGAAAATATTTAGGAGGAACAGAAAACCCTTGTCAGGAGTCCCAGCTTTGGGCTGTGACACCACAACTTGCTCCCTCTTCTTTCTTTTCACCATTCAGAACCCAGAGTTCTGTCCCCCATTTATCTCTGATAAAGGGCCCACTGTCCTCCTCCCAGGTCAGCAGCCCAGCAGTCTATGCCGGACCAGCCTGGGATGCCTGTTCACTTGCCTCTGCCAGTCAGGACTCCTCACTGGCCATAATTGGGCCCAAAATAGCACTTCCCCTGTGCAGCTTCCTGAAAGTGGCCGTGGCTTAAGGTCTGAGAGGACACAGAGAAACTTGGTGTTTGGCAGGCATGCAAGAGATGTGAAGGACTCCCAGAGGTCAGCTGGGTCCAGAAAAGGCCAGGCACTTGCCTCTGGTCACACAGCAAGGGAGAATCAGAGCTGGAGCTTATTTTCGGGTGTCTAGGTCCCCATCCCCTCCTTAAACTAAGGCAGTGCCTCAGCCAGACTTACTGTTCACCCATGGTACCCTCAGGATCCACAGATCAGTGTCTTGACAATGGTTTGAAATGTGGGACAGGGGCCAGCTAATCTAGTCTTCTGCCTCTCCCTGGCTTTTTTTTTGGGGGGGGGTATTTTCTAACTTTCCTGATCATAGGAAACCCTTTAGGCCTTACTGTGTGACCTTAGGCAAGTCCCTGTTGCTCTCTGTGTTCTACCTTCTCTGAAAGATAGATGGTGTAGGTAAACCCTACTCTCTGGGATGGACTTTGGCTATGACCCTCTCCTCTCCTCTGGGGTCAGGAAGTTCTTTCCAGGACTGCTCTTAAGGAACATGAGCCAGAGAGAGGCATCATGAATGACTAGATGTGGCTCTGGCCCCACAGCTTTCTCCTGTCCTTCAGCTACCCATTGTGGCCACCTTTCCTCTCTTCCCCCAGCTGGCAATGAGAGCAGAGCAGTATGAATCCAAGTCCTAATCTTGGAAGATGGACGCCCTTGAGGATGCTCACCTCTGGGAGCCTGTTTCCTCCTCTAAAAGCAGACGCCGGTGGCTCACACCTGCAATCCTCGCTATTCAGCAGGTTGAGACCTGAGGATTATGGCCCAAAAGTCAGTCTGAGCAGGAAATTCTATGACACTCTTATTTATTTCCAAAAAGTAGGAAGTGGAGCTGTGGCTCAAGAGGTAGTGTTAGCCTGCAGCAAAAAAGCTGAGTTCAAGCCCCAGTACACACACACTCTCTCTCTTTCTCTCTCTCTCAAACACACACACACAGAGTACATAACAATACTAACCTTGCATGCCTATAATCCTAATTAATAGGAGGCTGAGATCTGAGGATTGTAGTTCAAAGCTAGCCCGGGCAGGAAAGACCGTGAGACTCTTTTCTCCAATAAACCACCAGAAAACTGGAAGTGGCACTGTGGCTCAAGTGATAGGGTGCTAGCCTTGAGCTGAAGAGCTGAGAGACAGCACTCAGGCCCAGAGTTAAAGCCCCACGGCCAAAAACAAAACAACAACAAACCAAAAAGTAGCAACATCCCAAGACCTTTGGAAGGAAAAAATTCTAGTTCCCAGCTTGCAGCCATCTTGAAGCTGGGTTTGTTTTGTAGATCTCAACTGGACTCTCCAGGCTAAATTCAATAACTACTTATTAGGCACCTACTGGCGTGGACATTGCAGCCAAGGCTTGCAAAGCTCATTCTAGCTTCCTCTGCCTTCTCTTCTTCCTCTGTTCACTTGATCTGTGCCAGTGCCCCTCACACCAGGCCCCCACACACCTCCTTGCCTTGGTTCAACTGTTCCCTCTTCATATTCTGGCCCAATTTCTCCTACCTGTGGGCAGCCATGGCCACACTGCTCAAGCATTAGTTCTCTGTGACACCCTTTTCAACAACAGGAAACCCTTCCCCAACAAAAATGCCACCTTACTATGTGACCTCAAGTAAGCCCTTGTCCCTCTCTGTGCTTCATCTTCCCTGAGATGATCTAGCTACCTCTAGGAAGGCTAAGAGGAGCTTTAGAGGTGATGCAATGTCCTGTTGGGGCTTTTATGCACATCCACCAAACTATACACACATTTGTGTATTTTTTTTTTTCAGTTATGGGGCTTTAATCAGGGACCGGTGCTGTCCCTGAGCTATTCTTGCTCTATCATTCTTTTTTTTTTTTTTTTGTCTTTTCTTTTTTGGTACTGGGGATCGAACCCAGGACGTTGCGCTTGCTAGGCAAGCGCTTTGCCACTGAGCTACATCCCAGCCCTGCTCTATCATTCTGAGCCACAGCTCCACTTCCATTTTTGTTTTGGTCGGTCATGGGGCTTCAACTCCAGGCCTGGGCGCTGTCCCTCAGCTCTTCAGCTCAAGGCTAGTGTGCTACCATTTGAGCCACAGCGCCACTTCTAGCCTTTTCTGTTTATATGGTGCTGAGGAATCAAACCCAGGGCCTCATGCATGTGAGGCAAGCACTCTACCACTGAGCCACCTTCCCAGCCCCTAGATCATTTTCTTAAATAAAAGCTTTCTGAAAAATGAGTGAAGTGGGCCTTGTGTGTGTATGTGTTGGTGCTTATGTGGAGATAACAATCTCACTGACTTTTCTGCCTGGGGAACCACAATCCTTAGATCTCAGCCTCCAGAGTAACTAGGATTACAGATATGAGCCACCACCACCTGGCTTGGTGTGTGTTCTTTCTTGTATTAATGTTATATACTTCAGTAGTTTCCTATGGAAATACTGGTATCTGAGTGCTGCCTTAATTGGCCTGAGACAGGCCCAGACCTCAGGTGGGAATGGCAGGACAGGCTGAACCACTGCTATCCAGAAATGAAGAACCTTTTCTTCTACAAAGGACCATTGGATATTTATAACATCACTTGCAAGCCATACAAAATTATCAGTTAAGGCAGATGGCCACAACACTTGAGAAGCATGTGTTCATCTATTCATGTGCCAAATTATTCTGAAGGCCTTATCTGGCCTGAGGAGGGCTGGATGTTCCTCACCCCTATAAGAGGAACTAATTCTTCCAGGAGCCTCCCCTGGGCATGAGGCTTGCCTACCCATGCATGATCTTCTTGCCCGTTGCTAACTGGCTCAGCCTGAGCACCTGACCAAGGGCAGGGCTAACCAGTGCCTGGGAAGAGGCCTTATTAACAGTAACACTGTGCCAGACTTGTTCCCGCTGAGATGCTGAAGTTGGAGAAATAGTGTGGATCCTGCCTTGGGACCTGGTTCTAAAACTGGAGTCTGATCCTTTACTGAAGCTGGAAGTCCTGAGGAAGCAGAAGCTGGCAGTGAGAGCTGCAGCACAAGCAGGCAGCGGTGGAAGAAAAGACACAGCAGGGAAGCCAGACATCTCAGCTGCTGTACCTCTGACAGACAATTCACATACCTCTGACAGATAATTCACATACCTGTCAGCTCATGTTTCCACAAGTGAGCACCCCTTTATTTCAGGGGCACAGTGAATCTCCTCTTTGCAACTCAAAGGCCAGTGCACATCAAGCAATCATCTTGTGCAGGAAGGAATCATCAGCTCCAGTTCATACACGAGGAAATGGAGGCTCACAGTAGCACTACTTATCAGTCCCACAGGTGACTGGTAGTGAAGCCAAGGTTCCAAACTAGGTCTGTCCAGCTTTAAGTTCCATGTTCCCAATGCTTTGTCTCATCATAAATCCCACATGGACATTGCCTTATACTCTGCAATACAGCTGTGCTTAAGATAATCCCATCCTCCCCAGGAAGATCATACTGCAGAGATGTGCTCAGCATGTCCTGTGGCTTTGAAGGCTGGCACTCCTGAGAGATGTGTGTGCCACATCTGAGGACTGAAATGCTAAGCACACACTGCTGCTAAGCCACACACTCAGTCTAGGAACTGAACTTTGTGTGTCTGTGCTAGTACAGGGCTTGAACCTAGGGTCTTGTGCTCTGGCTTGGCTTACTTGCTCATAATTGGCACTCTACCATTTGAGCCATACTTCCAATCTAGTTTTCTGGTGGTTAATTGGAGATGGAGTCTCACAGACTTTTTCTACCTAGGCTGGTTTCAAATCACAATCTTCTGATCTCAGCCTCCTGAGTAGCTAGCATAACAGGTGTAAGCCATTGGTGCCCAGCAGAATTGAGCTTCTAACTCAGTGATTTTGGTTAGAGACTTTCCTGTTGTGGTCTCAGGTCCTGCAGGTGTGCAGTGTGAGAAGCCCTCTGCCCCACTGCTGAGCCTTTTCCTTCTCGGACCAGAATGAAGATGGCTTTCACCTCTGTTCCACAGACTGGATTCCTGGCTTTGGATAGGGCTTCCCAGCCCTACCTTCTGGACATGGTTTCCTGGAGGAGCCTTAGACAGGCTCCCTAGTGCCCTGGCTCTTTGGCCACCTGTCATGTGTCAGCATCACTTTCAAGCCTATCACAGACTGACGGCTCTGGGTTGATGCACAGATGACGTATATAAGGTCTGTACTGTTTTACATTGCCTAAGTAATCTGCTGGGGATTCAAAATGCAACCTGCTAACAAAGCTTAACTAGCACACCCTAAATTTCCTAAGCTCAGACTGAAGCAATGATCTGCTTAGAGTAACACCACACTCTCTGGGCTCTCCAAGGCCTCCCTTTTGACCAAGTGAGTTGGTGTTGGGCAGCCCTTGTGGCTGGGGTGACAGAGTCCTGGGGTAGCTGGCGGAGGCCTCTGGCCCATGGCCAACTGGGGAGCAGTCATTTTGGTGTTTCTATTTATTGACTTCTTTAAGTTTCATCATCCAAGGAAAGTTAATACATGACTGTTTGGTAGCAAGAGAAACAATCTAAAACCACAATAACCCACCCACCCCAAACAAAAACAAAATTGAACAGAACAAACCCCATCTGAAACCAGACCTTTGGAGTTGTAGCTGAAGCAAGGGCCAAGGGTCAGAGTGGCTCCCTATAGCCTGCAAGGCGTGGGGAAAGGCTTCCCTCAACAGAGAACCTTCCCAACTGAAGGACCCCCTTGCTTTGGGAGGGTCCTTCTTGAAGGCTCCCCAATCCCCCGGCAGGACAGGGTATGAAAAGGGATTCAGTGGTCAGCTGTAAATCCAACCCCCAAGCTGACCACAGTGCCAGTGCATGAGACATGGGGAGGTGGGGACTGGGGAAAGGGACTGTGAGGAGTCAGGGTCCTTTTCTCTTACCCGAGAGAAAGCCCTGTCCAAGGCCTCACCAGGGTCCCCAAATTAAGACACCATTAAAGGCACCACCAACACCCTGGGAAATGCCAAAGCCTGAGAGGGCCCCCAGTAGAGGAGTTTCCTGACAGTCATCTTGTTTGGGTGGCTAAGGGCACTTGGTTCTGGCCTCTGGATTGGGATGGGTTGAAAGTGTATGTAAGGGGCATGTTTCAATGCCCTGGACATGCAGTGCGTGCGTGCGTGTGTGTGTGTGTGTGTGTAATGGGGGAAGGTGTGTGGACATTGGTCCCTTCGGGAAGGCTTGGTTAGGGTACCAGAGTGGCCCCTCAGGCAGGAACTGGCATTTTACTTCCTGTCATTTCCTCACATCATGCCCTGCCCCAAGTCACTGCATAAATAAGTGCTTTGGAAAGTACTCATCTAAAAAGGAACATAAATACTGTACATGGGAAAGGATGCTGTTCCCCAGCCTTCCTGCTGCCCCAGAAAACCCTCCCAATATTGCACATGGCCTCCCCAGTCCCATGGGGTACAGGTCCAGCCGTGTCTTTGGTAGAAGCTCCAGGGACAGAGGTCCTGGGCAGCCCACATGCCCCCGACCTGATCACAAACTGGGAGCACAGAGCACCCAGTGGGTGGGAGAGGCCCTGTCCTAGATGGCCAGCACATGTTCCATCGGGAATGCTTCTGAGACAGTGATACAGAGCCCACGCAGGCACAGGTGCACCCTGCTCAGATACTGGGGTCAAGGTCTGCGTGTGGGCTGGGAAGAGGCAAGCAGGCTGGGGCGGTGGGCAGGCGAGTCCTGGGCCACGGAAGACAGGATCACACCCTCCATAGGAGGAGGTGGTTTGTGCTGTCATCTCGGCCCACTGTCTCACTGCTGCTGCCACCTCCACTACTGAGCCGGAAGTCCTCATAGCCATCACCTCCACTGATAACCAGCATTTTTGGTCTGGCTGAGGCAGAGCCTCGGTGCCGGGGAGAGTCCCGGTGCTCTAGGGTTGGCAGCTTCTCAGGGCCTGTGTGTGGGAGGGGAAGAAGAGAAGGTTTGTCAGTCTGAGGTGACTGAGTTTTATCATAACCTTCACAGCCTGAAGTCCACACCCCAGAAGACAGTAAGACCAGCAAATTTCCAATAGTGGATTCCATACCCTATTAGCCCAGGACTTCTTACCTATTTCTGGGTAGCTAGACTTTCTAGTCAGGATGGTCAGAACTTTCCAGGGTCAAACTACTCTCTTGATTACTACATCTAAAATGCCTTCTTTGCTTAGCGAGGGTGGCTCATGCCTATAATCCTAGCTACTCAGGCTGAGATTTGGGGATCACAGTTTGAAGCAAGCCTGTGGGACTCTTATCTCCAATTAATCACACAAAAAGCTTGAAGTGGCAATGTGGCTCAAGTGGTAGAGCACTAACCTTGAGCACCAAGAGGCTTAGAGACAGTGCTCAGGCCCAGAGTTCAAGCCCTAAGACCGCCCCCCACCAAAAAAAAAAAAGCCTATTTCATTATTATTAGTCATGTGCTGCCCAACATGAGAGACTACATATGCTACAATGGTCCCATAAGATTGTAATGGAGCTGAAAAATTCCTACAGCCTGGGGGTGTTGCAGCCTTATTCATGACATTGCTTGAGACATTGCTCACATGTCTACGGTGATGCTGGTGTAAACAGACCTATGGCACTGTCAGTTATATAAAGGCAGAGCCTTGCCGGGCGCCGGTGGCTCACGCCTGTAATCCTAGCTACTCAGGAGGCTGAGATCTAAGGATCGAGGTTCAAAGCCAGCCCGGGCAGGAGAGACCGTGAGACTCCTATCTCCAATAAACCACTAGAAAACCGGAAGTGGCGCTGTAGCTCAAGCGGTAGAGCGCTCACCTTGAGCTGAAGAGCTGAGGGACAAGCGCCCAGGCCCAGAGTTCAAGCCCCACAACCGCCAAAAAAAAAAAAAAAAGACTAAAGGCAGAGCCTTTCCAATTACACACTGCACATAATACACATAATGAATGACTATGTTGCTACCTTATGTCTGGTTTTTTTTTTCTTTCCTGTGCTGGGAATCAAACCCAGGGTGCCTCATTAGTATAAAAATTTTTTTTTTGGGTCCGGTCATGGGGCCTGAACTCTGGGCCTGGACACTGTCCCTCAGCTCTTCAGCTCAAGGCTAGTGCTCTACCACTTGAGCCACAGCACCACTTCTGGCTTTTTCTTTTTGCTTATGTGGTGCTGAGGAATGGAATCCAGGCACTCTACCACTGAGCCACCTTCCCAACCCTAGTATAAATTTTTATACCAAACCTTATGTTGTTTTTTCCAAGTACTCCTACTACTTATACATTTAAACTCTATTCACTTGTGTGCAGTACATTGGTTGACCGCATCATTTCCTCTTGTGCGCGATTTAATCTTGTGTTGTTTTGCTCACTGTAGCCTTACGAGCAATAGCCTAAACTATACAGCCTGGCTGCATAGCAGGCTATACCATCTATGTTTGTGAAAGTACACATTATCATGGCCACACAACAATGGAATTGCCTAGTGATGCATTTCATAGAACATGTCCAATTGGTAAGCTATGCACAATATGCACAATTCTATACAACATTACTGTTTCCAACAGTCCTTTCTCAGGTAGGTCGCTCATCTTCTTTAGACTCAGACAATTCTTGACAGGCTTTACTGCTTTGCTAATTCAGACTTTACTGTGCTCAATCCCACAGTTACTTCCTCTTGGGGAGAGGTGTTCTTGTCCCACCCAAGTAAGTCTTTTCTGATTATTACCTCTGTGATTTCACACTGCTTCACTCTCTGATTCTCCCTGCCCACTTCCTGTCCTATATGCCATTCTATGCTCTTGTTTCTGGTGCTATTTCTATTTCCTGCCTACACATCACTTCCTGAGTCCTCTTCCTGCCCGCTACATGATTTCCAATCCAGTTTTATTTCCTGTTTTGTACAAGGGCCACATACAACAGGATCTATTTCCTACAAGCATATTCTATTTTTTAGTATATAAAGTACTTCCTGTCTCCCATAGACACTCTTTTCTTTTTTTTTTTTTTCCAGTTTTTGGCACCAAATCTAGAGCTTCACACATCCTAGAGAAGTGCTCTATGCTCTACCACTTGAGCTACACATCCAGTCCTTTTATTTATTTTTTAATTTTTCTTTTGGGACGGCTTGGACTGGTCTTAAACGTGCATCCACTCTCCAGGGTGCTGGGATTACAAGTGTGTGCCACCATGCCTGACTCATGATTCTTCTTTGGACAAAATCTTACACACACACACACACACACACACACACACACACACACACACACACACAGTCTCTCTCTTTCTCTCACTTACTCTTACTCACACGACATCCTAGATTTCATTTTGGGATTTTTGTAGCCTGTTTCTGAAGACACGTGCCACTTCCAGTTCTATATTACACTTTTCCTTGCAAAGCCTCCTCTGGCAAGGCAGCAGGAAGTACTAACCCAAAAGTCCAGGAACTCTATGTCAGGGTAGGACATTATGTGCTGGGAATCAAACCCAGAGCACCTCACTCGTATAAATTTTTTTTTTTTTTTTGGTCGGTCGTGGGGCTTGAACTCTGGGCCTGGGCACTGTCCCTCAGCTCTTCAGTTCAAGGTGACACTCTACCACTTGAGCTACAGCGCCACTTCCGGTTTTCTCCGGTTTATTGGAGATAGGAGTCTCACGGTCTCTCCTGCCCGGGCTGGCTTTGAACCGCGATCCTCAGATCTCAGCCTCCTGAATAGCTAGGATTACAGGTGTGAGCCACCAGCACCTGGCTCGTATAAATTTCTATACTAAACCTTACGTTTTTTTTTTTTTCCCCAAGTACTTCTACTACGTATACATATAAAAGTCTCTGTAGACCCACCTGTGTCTGGGGGAGGTGGTGGTGTTGGACACAGCAGATTGAAGCCATCGGGGAGCTGGACTGCGGCCAGGAACCGGACATGGCCGGTATGCCCCTGGCCTAGGCCAGCAGGGCTGAGAGGCGCCCGTGGACAGCTGACAGTACTGGGGGAGGTGGGCATAGTGAGCACAACACCGGCACTGGTGCCTACCCATAGCAGCTCCTCACATACCAGCAGCGCTGTGATCCGCAGGCAGGCAGCCTTATGCTGTCGGATGATGGCATCAGAGCCTAGATGGGAAACAGATCAGGCCCAATGCTGGCTCTGGCTCAGCCTCCTCAATCACAGGGCAGAAAGGTTCCAAGGAAAGGTGCAGTGGAAATGGTTAGTACCTGCCAGCATCCTGTGCACAGGGGGGGTGACATCTACCTCCGCCAGCTGCTCAAAGGTGTCTGCATGGTAGAGACACACATGGGCGCTTCCTTTTAATGTCACCCACACACCCAGGCTGGAGTCCACCATGCAAGCCACACTTCGGCTTGAATCCTGCCCCACGTAAAATGTGTGCTGTGGGTGAAGGGAGGGCAGAGAGCAGTTGGTAACCAGCAGGCTTTCCTCCTGCCTGACCCCACCAGGGTTCACATTCCCTCCCAAACTCCCACCAACTGCCTCCAGAAGCCACCCCTCCCCTCAGATGACAGCCAAGGCTGGGTCCTGGGTCTGGATGATCAACCTTCCAAAGCATGCTTACACTAGTGTCTCCCCCACTTAGTTCCCAGGAAGTAAAAGAGTGTGCCCTTTTCTCATGTAACCTGAGTGATGTACATACAGATCAGAGAACTTAAGGCTTGTAGTGTTTTCAGTTGTTGGCCTCTCCTGGGCAATTACAGAACCAAAGAACACTCACACAGTCACAGAGCTGGGGCCTGAACCTAGGTTTTGGACTCTAGCCCAGCTAGTGATATAGTAAGAAAGAGGAAAATCAAGGGAGCCTGTGGTTCTCCGACCCCATACAGGCTGGAAATATCTGGCATGTATGTAAATGAAGCCAGGACTAAAGGCAAGTATTTAATGGTAAGTGCTGTTTATATCAGGAAGGACCTTTTCCTTAGGGTACCCCCACACACACCTGCATTGAGAGAGTGGGAAGGCAGGAGCGTGAATAAGGACTTCTATCTACATGGGGTACTTTCTGTCTTCCTCATCAGCTAGAGAAGAAATGGGGGTCAAAGGACAGGGCCTGGCCCTATGTCACACAGAGGCCAGAGAAAACTCCAGCCCCTCAGCTGGATACTTCTCATCTCCCTCTCATACTGGCCCAGCTCATCCCAAGACTCCAATTCTGCTCCTCTATCCCCTTGGTACCTCTAGCTGTAGTGTGTCAGGGCTCAGGACAAGGACTCGGTTCTGGCAGCCACACCAGAGCCTCCCACCCACAGAAACCATCTTGGTGATGGGGCTCCCCTGAGTGCCCAGTGTCACCGATTTGAAGTTCTGGGGGTC
This sequence comes from Dipodomys ordii, assembly GCF_000151885.1. Lineage (NCBI taxonomy): Eukaryota > Metazoa > Chordata > Mammalia > Rodentia > Heteromyidae > Dipodomys > Dipodomys ordii. The sequence continues at coordinate 3,097,814 of NW_012267238.1, read as the reverse complement.
CCAGAAGTGGCCTGGAGTGTGAGGAGGAAAAGAAAACAGGAAATTTAGCACACTGAAGCCTCATCATCCCATGAAGAGGTATAAACATTACCATCTGTAAGTTAGAACACTGAGGCCCCAGAACTTGCTCAAAGCCATGTCGCCAGACTTGTGGTCTGGGTACCCACTCGCCCAGAAGATAACTCCACCATCAGCAAAAGGATTGTGGTGAGACAAGCATGGGGGGCCATGTACCTGCTTCTCTTTGGTAGACCACAAGTTCTCCATTGGCTAGAGACACAAACACCTGGTTATTCAGATACCTGGGTGGGGAAAAAAAAAGGAGTCAGGCAATTTTAGGAGGCCAAAGTACAGTGCCTGGAGCCAGGGTTATCACAAGTCAAATTGCCATGGCTCCTGAGAGACTACCTCCTCTCACTTCATTCTCCAGGGAAGAGGAGCCTGAGGCAGTGACATGACAGAATTCACAGTATATTTACAAGCACAGCTGGCCCAGGGCCAGGCCTTCATCCTGCTGGCCTGCCTCCCAAAAGAAAGGCCAGGAGAAAAGAACCCAGTGAAAAGAAGAGGGCAGGGCAGGCATCTTGGGGCCTTACAAGATGCAGGTTACAGAGGCTGCATGCTGGATCTTCATGCTGTTCCTGCGATCTCGGATGCTGTCAGAGGACTGGTACACGTGTACACTGTGGGTCAGAGGTGAGCACTGTGACAAATGCTTGGCAGACTAGTCGCTGGAGTAATTTCTCCACCCACCTCCCCCATGCCAGGTGCCTGCGCAAGGTACTATATATCCCCACGAGGACAATCCCTCTGGCATCTCTGGCAGCAGAACCTCTAAGGCCTGATCCAAAATCCTGCTTCTGCTTCGGGACACCCATGTCTAGCACTGTGTCTCCAGCTTTTTTCCTGTTCCTACCAGCCATCCTCAGTGCCCAGCCATACGGAGCTCTGGTAGGCCTCAGGGTCGACACTCAGCAGGTCTTCGAGGCTTCCCCGTGTGAAGGATCCTCGGCTGGAGCGGCGAAGGGCTCTCCCATCCATTGGGCTGGTGCCACAAGGACCACCAGGCCCAAAAGAACCAGACAGGGATAGGAAGCCAGGCTCCTGTTCTTCCTCAGAGCTGGTTGTCTCTGCAGTGGCCTCCTTAGAGCTTGGAGTCTCCTCATCTGAGGGGGACAAACATTTATGGCTCCCTTCCCCTCCACCAAGCCACACATCTAACATCTTTCTAAGCCTTAGCCTGCCCTTACTGAGTCCCTTCTGGCCACGCTCTTCTTTTTGCAGTTGCTCCTAACCAGCCTCTGGGCCTCTGTACAGTGTTACTCCACTCAGGGACAGTGTAGACCATAGTGTCCCACATTCCATCTATCTACCATACCTTAGCCAGAGGAACCAACCACTCTGTCTAATACCCAGGATCCCACCTGTCTAAACTACTGCCCCAGGTTCTCAGTGGCACAGGCTCTGACCATTGTGTTGCTCTCCCCTTCCTGTGTTAATTGCAACGATTTGGTTCCAGCCTTTGTCTCCTCCTCTTCCCCTCCCGGCAGTCCACTCAGTTTGTAAGTCCTAAATCACACACACTCACTGCCAAAGCTGGAGGAGATGGTAGAACGGCTGGCCTGGCTCTGCAAAGTCCCTGAGGGGCTGGGTGAAGATTCATCATCCGAGTCGCTGTCAAAGGGCACTAACTCAGGGCGGGGGTCACCCTCAGCTGGACCCGGAGCCATCTCCAAAGCAGAGCCTGAGATGGAGATGTGCAAGCAGGGCTGGGTCCCTGGCTCCACCAGCGTGGCTGCATCCTCATCCACTGCAGCTTCGACCTCCAGCTCTGGACCTGGGGGCTCAGGAGCTGCCTCAGAAGGGTTCCTCAGGGACTCAGGCCTTTCCCTGCCAGAACAATGGAAAAGGGACAATGGCCACTAGAAGGAGCCAGATCAGTACTCTGACCTGACCCTGCCCATGAACATGCCGACCTCAGGACCCACCCACATCCACTAGACACTGTCCACCACAGAGTGGGCTCAGTGTGCTGGGACTGGGGTTTGTTTCCCACAGGTTTGTGCACCCAGCCCGGGTCTCACTGGTGGCAGTGGTGCTGCAGGCCCGGCACCGCCCCGATGCAGAGGATGCGGGCCGAGCAGACAGCGATGCAGGCCTCTACGTCGGGCTCAGCGCGCAGGCTCAGCAGGCACACCTGGCCCACGTAGCCGTCACTGTTGCACACCCACACCTCTGGTGAAGGCTCTGGGCAGCTGCTGAGGGTGGGGGCGGCACATGAAAACTGCAAGAGGCAAAAATGGACAGGGAAAGGTGAATGAGAAATTGCTGCCTGCACCATACTCTGCCAGGTGACCCCAGCAGAATGGAGGGTGGCAGACTTGTGTGTGTGAGGGGGGTGTGGATTCCCATGCACCCTTCTATATGTCAGGTGCACTCATACCTGCATGGACACATACACACACTCGGAATATGATCAGATACATGCATGCAACATGTGGCACTGCTAATGCTGGTACCTATGCAGACACATAGGAATGCATGAATTAAGAGAGTTTCACGTAATTATAATTATAGCCTTTGTTCACATGCATAGATACAGGTATGCAAGAAACAGCCATTCACATGTGATACATGTGCAATATCCATACACATGTACAGAGAGCTGGAAGCAAGTGAAATCCATGACCACATGCTAGCACTGGATCCTCACATCCACATGGCCATATGCATACACACCTGCATGCCGCTGCGGGTTTTCATGATGGGGATGGCCTTCAGGAACTCAGGGTCTAGACAGCTTTTGCTGGATGCTGCAGTGGAGATGGATGGACAGACAGACAGGGGTCAGTGCAGAGGATGACAGACCCTGTTTAGCATGCACCTCACCCTGGTCCTGTCCACCCCCATTTCCCTTTCTCCCCTGAGGGTGTCTTAAGGAAGTGGTTGACCCCAGTTATACTAGAAGGAAGGCTTGTAAGTTATAGCCTGTTTGTCCCTGATCTCAATTTTTCCATCTGTACAATGAAGTTGTTAGACCCAGAGGTTTGTAAGCCATGGACTCTGATCAATAATCTACGTACACTGGTCAGAAGGGAGGAGAGAAAGGGTTTGGGCCATTTAGGCCCATGGTGGGGTCTATGCCCTAAGCTGGTCCTGTCCATGGAGTCCTCTCTCTGCTAGGGATGACCTGAGGAGGACCACAGTCAGTATTTGATCTGGTCTCACTGCGTAAGTCTCAATCTACCCTCCTTGCCAGCTAATGGAGCACTGTAGTTCTGGAATTTCTGGCTTTTGAGGTCAGCTATTACTTGGAGGTTCTGGGAAAAGATTGCCAGCATGGGCCTAGGCTTACCTAACTTCCTCTTGGCTTCATCAAAGGCTTGCTCAAAGCCTAGGCGGGCATCAGGGTGGGGAAACTCGAAGATGAAGGAGTCAGTGCCTTCAGGCCGGGTGGCACACAGCTCCAGCTTAGTAGGTGGGAAGGAAAGCGAATAGCATAGTGCTTGCTTCTCTGACAGGTCCCGGTGCATAGCAGCAGAGAGATCCCGTAGCGCATCATCTAAGTTCTGCAGGGAAAAGGTCCAGGCCTCAGGCTATAGCATGTACCTGGCCTTGGGATTATGTGAGCATCTGCCTCTCCCTCAGATAGGAAAGGGATACTTTTTGCTCTCTAGACCAACAGAGAGCAAGACTCTCCCATAGATGGGTGCTCCCTTTCCCTCCGATGAGATGTAGCTATGTCTCTACCCTCCCACCTGCAACAGACCTGGTGGGGGAAGCTGAGGCTCTCAGAGAGTTTGCTCATTTGGCCCAGTGTGGTTAGGTCCTCGTCCAGGCGGCTGATGGCTTTCTGGATGCTCTCCCGATTGGTGGCTTGGGATGCCCCTGGTGGGGACAGAGGAAGGCCATGGACAAACAGACAGACAAGGTCAGTTTAGACAGACACATTCCTCCCTTACTGCACAGCCTATAGTTGGGCACAGGGACTTGCTTGGCAAACTGAGAGTCCAAGCTTAATGGAGTCCAAGCTTTCAGCAGCAGGCAGCAGGCAGTTTCCAGAGAAACCCCAGGCCTGGGAACGGGAGACTGGACAAGGTTGAGAGCCATATGGCACAGGATGCCAGGCCCTTAGAGAACTTGACAGAGAAGCACAAAGTATGAAAGGCAGACGGCTCTGCAGGTTTTGTGCACTTTAGCAGGCACAGAACTATGGCAGCAGTGCGGCCTCACTGGGAAAATGCCAAGCAGTCAACTCTGCTGACCTAGGAACTTGCCTCCCCACAATGGAGGAGCAACAAGCCAGGGCCCTGCATTTCCTGGTCCAATCCCGCAGCTGACCATTGCCAAGTGGCTGGTCCTACAAGCCAGCTGGGCATTCCACGGCTCACTACCTGGCTTGGGTATATATACTCTGGACCAGTGGCCTTTATGTGGGACCATCTCTCTATCCTTGGACATGACATTAGGCATGAAAGCCAAGGGACAGAAAGCTTTCTTTTGTTCACTTTCTCCTAAATGACACTTTCCCCCTGTCTTCTGCCCTTGTTTACGCAGGGTATTGGTAATATTGTAGTATGTAGGCCACAGCTTGCAGACTGGTAAGAAGGAAGACCTGGAAAGGATTCTGAGACTGAGAAGTGATGTTTGGAATGACCCTGTGGCCAGGGACCCTGCAAGGGAGAAAGACAGCCTGATGAGGAAGGGGAGGAACATGGAGTAAAGTGGAATGACAATGGAGAGCTTGTGGTAGACACAGGTCTGAGTCTACAGAGAAAACAATGTGTGCTGGGTAGACAGCCACAATATAGACTAAGAAAGTCAGAGCTTGGAAGAGCTCATCTATGGTCTCAATATTGTGTCTCTCTAAAAGTTGTTATGTTGAAATCTATGTTGGTATTAGGTGATGGGCTGGACGGAGATGACAAGGTCATATGGATGGGGCCTTCATAAGTGAAATTAGTACCCCTTACCAGATACTAGATCTGTTGCTTTCTTGATCTAGAACTGTGAGCAATCAATTCCTGCTTATTATAAGATGACCTGCTTTGTGGTATTTTTTGTTATAGCAGCCCACAGACTAAGACAATCTGCTGCTACTCTTGAGAAAAACTGTCCTGCACCAATCCCACTGACTTTGACTTTCCATATGACTTTGCCCCACTCCTGGCCACAGCTGAATGGACCAGGACCTAAACGTGATCATTATGTCTGCTGGCCTGATTTCCAGTGAGAAGAAATGAGGTGGATGAGTCATGATCACCAGCAGCTTGTTCCTCCATAGGACCCTGACAGGTCTTGGTTCATCTCTCAGGAGGGCCTATTAACTGGGCCTTTTATCACTGGAGTGGGAAAGAAGGAGAGGAAGCTAACGTCTGTGAGAACAAGATGACTCACAGCAGGACATCAGAGCAAGGAACAGCACAGACTATATAGCACTGCTTAGAGAGATTGTGCAACATCACCCAACACTAGGTGCTCAGATGAACCCATGTGTAACTAGAGTTCTACCTGCTCTTCCTGAAGCCCCACCTGCCAGCCTAGGTCCTGCTACTCTGCAGGTAATCTTCCTGGACAGTGGGTCCAACTCTGTGGGTGCCAACCTGGTCCTTCTCTCTATCTCCCTCATACTAGATGGGGAAGTGAGCTCAAAATCTGAAATCCAGATGGACAGGGAGACAGACTGACCATGTTCACACCTCTAGGAGGCTTCTTAGGGGAAGACCCCAAAACCACAACTCCTGGGCAGACTTAGGTCAGCCCCACCTTTGATGATGTTTGTATCTTCCAGCGGCAGCTTCCACAGCATCTTGTACTTGCTGGCTGTGTCAATGACACTGGCCGCTGTGTACCTGTGGGCAGATAATGGGGTGCTCTGGGAAGGGCAAGGGAATGGGGTCCAAGGGCAGGACAACTATGCCCCCTGCCTGTACCAAGCAGTCTCATCCAGACACTTACAGACTCATAGAGCTCCGCCGCAAGGAGCCCGACTTTCGCTTCAGGGTGGTACAGACAATGAGGTCCGTGAACAGGAAGAGGGACCGGTCCTTCTTACCACCAATTGCTTTCTGTGGGGACCAAGGCAGGATTCAGGATGGGTACACATGGTCCAGAAGTCCACCCATACCCACTCTCAGTGTCTAAGGGGACAATGAAGCCCAGGGAGGGTGAGGGTGCCCTGGTCCCTTCCCTTCCCCCCGCCCCCAGCTATGCAATTACAGCAGGGAGACCTGTGGGCAGCAGGTGTGGGAAGAGTAAATGGAGGTTGGGAGGTGGGAACAGATGGACAGAAAATAGAATACTTTTTACCACTTCAATGACCATCTCCTGTCTCAGGAACCGCCGCAGAGGGGCCTGGAGCTGTGGGGCAGGGAATGTAGTGTCATAAAGGCTAGTTATTAATCCCTATCCCAGAGACCTGTGGGTCAGGCCAGTGGAAAGTAGTATCCTGTCCACCTTCCCATTGTGCTGTCAGGCCCGGGACACATGGTCAGAGATGGATGGATAGAGCTTGTGTGATCACAGGTGCAAGCTCACTGCAGATGTGGATGTGGACAGGCCAGAGTTCCAGGTGACAAATGAAGACACAAAGGCTGAGTGGACAGAGACATGGGGGCAAGGGAAAGGGGGCACGCACATCCTCCATGCCCTCAATGTGGGCCTCGATCTCCTGCAGCACACGGGCATGCCGCTCTGCTTCCTCAGCATTCCGCACACCCTTGTTGATGCGTTCAGCCACCTGCTTGATGTTCCGCTGTGCGTCCAGCAGGAGTGGGTGGTCTGGGTGGTCTTCAGGTGTGTGCTTCAGGAGGTCCTGAAGGGGGAAAAAAAACCCTAAGGATGTGCGTAGCTATCCTTAGGGCCTATGGCTGAATGCTGGAGTCAAAGGGACTGTGGGCAGAGACCAAGGAGGATTTCCTTTCTCTGAAGACTGATGCTAGCTCCATCAAGCAGGGGTCCCCCGGGCCTCTAATCTTCTCTATGCTCCCTGTCTACCCAGACCCATGCCCACCTTCACCAGGAGCTCATAGCGTGGGATCCGTTGCACAGGCTTGATCATGAGGTCAGATAGCGCCTGCTTCTCCTTGTTTTCTCGCATGCTTTGCTGAAACCCGAAGCAGGTGAGAGACCCCATGTGAGCAAGGACATACCAAGAAGGTTTCTCCAGGACAGAATCCCAGCAAACCCCTACAGCTCAACCTGAGGGTAGAGGCTGACCCACTGTCTAGGGCCATGGGCCCCATCTGGGAGCTCCTGGGCCCTCACTGTTGGCTGGAGGTGAAGGTCTCTCCCACCCCTTGGCTTGGCCCACATACCTCCAGGAATTTGAGAAAGGCAGGTCTTGCCTCCTTAGCCACACGCACGGCGTCCTTTGCATTGAGGAAGTTATCGATATAGGCAGAATAGATGTTTACCAAGATGTCCTTGGAGAACTGTGGGTAAGGAAGCATGTTGGAGACCCTCAAGTGTCCTACTCACCTATTCTTCCACTGATTTAGGCATGAACAGTTTCCTCCAACTAGAAACAACTGTGGATGAGGAGGTGCAACTCAAGTGATAGAGGGCTAACTTTCAGCGAAAAAGCCAGGCAAGTACACAAGGCCCTCAATTCAATTCACACACACACACAGAGAAAAACACATATAAACACACATACATAAATACATAGCTACATCTGCTCCGTGTATGTCTGTGTGAGTGCAAGTACATGTACCTGATGTTCCCTGTGAACTCAGGCTGGGTTCTTTTTTTTTTTTTTTTGGTCCGTTCGTGGGGCCTGAACTCTGGGCCTGGGTGCTGTCCCTCAGCTCTTCAGCTCAAGGCTAGCGCTCTACCACTTGAGCCACAGCACCACTTCCGGCTTTTTTTCTTTTTGCTTATGTGGTGCTGAGGAATTGAACCCAGGGCCTCAAGCATGCAAGGCAAACTCTCTACCACTGAGCCACCTTCCCAGCCCTGGGTTCTGACTGAGCATCTCTGTCCCTAAGTCTCTGATCCTACCACATATAGCCAGGCACTGTCCTTAAGGTGCACAGACTTATTTCAGCTGCCTGGCCTTTGCTCATACTGTCCCCCTCCACCGGAAATGCCTCTTTCCACACTCCATCTCACCCACCCACTGGGGCTAAGCTCCACTTTTGCCTCCTCTAGGAATGGTCTCTGTTATGCACCTGCTCTTTTGCTTCTCCTGATGTTTCCTGTCCTAGCCACAGAAAAGTACATGTTAGGTAGAGTTCCTGCCTCTCCAAGGTGAACTGTCTAAGATTGTATAGGGTCTGAAGCGGCCCAGTCCTAGGACACAGCATCATGGGCTGAACTCCATGTGGAGTTCACAGTCTATGGTACAGGCAGGAGGCGGAGCCTAGGGACACTGAAGGTAATGAGGGAAGCTGTCTTATAACCCTCCCCTACTGCTCACTCTCTGGTCACATCAGTTTCTAGGACAGCTGGGACAGTCTAAAACCTTTTTAGGCTCAAGGCCCCACCCCACATTATAATGAACACATTAAAATATGCTCACAAGCCAAAACAGATAAGGTATTTTTAATTTGCTTGTAGAATTTTTGGAAGGGTTTTACAGTTTTGCTTTCAAAATTATGTGGCTCTGAGTTATCATTTTAGTTTGCATTTGGCTATGATGTATATGAACATCATCATTCATTTATTCATTCATGGTAATTCTGGTAAAACAAAATGCAACTAAGTTTTTCAAATGTAATTAAATCCATATAAATATAACAAAGGAAAAAAATGACATGTTCTTTTTAAATGTGTTTTGCAATCCTGGGAATTGAACTGAATCTCATGCTTGCTACCTGAGCCACTCTTTTGCTTTTGTTACTCTTTCGGCAACGTTTCATGCTTTTGCCTCAGCTAGACTTAAACTTTCATCCTCCTCCTTCTATCACCTACTGGAATTATAGGCATGTACCACCACCAGACCCTGACCATGTTATAGTTTTACAAACATTTATTGAAATGTTTATTAGTCTTGTTTCTGCAGATCTTTCTGAAGTGAAGCTTGACTATAAGACCTTGAAAAGCTTACACAGGTGAGGAATATGTCACATGACACAGAGAGCTGGAGCCTGGAGTCACATTTTCTAGAACCACTCACAACTCTCAACTCTGTTCAGGTGATTCACTCCTCCATCCCTCTACTAACAACTTGAAAATCAGGGTAGTAAGCTCACCTTCCTTTCAAGGCTGTTGCTGTCTCTAATATACTCAAAATTCCCAACATACAATAAGTACCAAAGAACATTAGCTATGATTACTAAAATGCCTCATGATGAAAAGAGCTAATCAGGACAAGGCCAGTGTCAAGGTTAAGCTTATGTTCAGGGTCAGAGCAGTAGATCAGATTCTAGTTAAATTAGGGGTTAAAGTCAATACTAGAACCCAATAAGGTTTGCGTTAAGAACCAGATCAAGATTAAGACTAAGCACTGGACCAGGGTCAGATCAGTGAATGTCTGGGGCTGAAGTTCATACCAGCGTCTGTGGTTGGGCAATATCCAAGTTCAAGTCCACCCAGGGGATAGAGCCAGATCTAAAGTCAACGTGAGTGTCTAAGAAGTCCTGGAAGCATCAGGGATACTCACCGATTGGACAAGCAGAGCCCCCACCTTCTGCTGGGCATGCCAGGTCTGTACACAGTGCCGCACCTGCTCCAGGAATTGCTCATGGTGCTCCAGGAGCTCTGGGATCTGGTCAAAGATCTCATCCACCAGCGATGGGTCACACAGCAAAGAGTTCTCCGGCTGTTTCAGTGGTTGCATGTAGCCCTGGGAATGGATCTATGGGGTCAGTGTATGTTTCCCCCAGAGATGGTACCCCATGTCACCACACAGTTCTCTGGGTGAGTACCCATGCAATCACCCAGACCTGTTGCACAGTAATGCCTCCCACATTTCCCTCATTCAACCAGGAGGTAGGGGGGTAGGAACCTATTCCACTATGCTGTGGCATATGAAGGGAGTGAAGAGGCTCAGGGAAGTTTAAGGGATGCACAAATAAACCTGTTTGTTTGTTGTTACCTGGGCAAATACTATTGAACACTATGAGCCAGGCACTGTTCTAGGTACTGGGAGAGAGTGGAGAATAAAAAAGGCCCAAATCCTTGTCCTGACTGAGCTTATATCTAGTCAGATGAAACACATAAATAAAAGGGAAAAGTAAAAAAAAAAAAAAATTAACAAGGGGGGGGGAGGAGATGGGAGCACAGGGAAACAAAGGAGGAGGCAACAATGCTTGATAAGAAATGTACTCATTACCTTGCTCATGTAATTGTAACCCCTCTGTATGGTATTTTCACAATAAAAAAACTTTTAATAATAAAACAGAAAAAAATAATTAACAAATCAAAATTCATCCAGTCTAAGATTATTTTTATCTTTAGGAAAGAAAATATGGGTGCCTGTGGCTCATGCCTATAATCCTAGCTACTCAGGAGGCTGAGATCTGAGGATTGCAGTTCAAAGCCAGCCTAGGCAGGAAAGCCTATGAGACTCTTATCTCCAATTAACCACCAGAAAACCAGAAGTGGCACTGTAGCTCAAGAGGTAGAGCATTCGCCTTGAGCTGAAGAGCTCAGGGACAGTGCCTGGGCCCACAGTTCAAGCCCCACGACCAACAACAAACAAACAAAAACCACATTGCCAATTAAATTGTAATGTGCCGTCAGTTGCAGGATGAACTCTGGTTCCCAAGATGTTAAAATGTAAAGATCAACCTGGCACATATACACATAAATCCGTTACTTGGAAGAAGTTAAGAGGATTATGAGTTCTAGGACAGCCCAGGCAAAAGTAGTCAGATTCTATCTCAACAACAAAATGCATCTGACTACTGCTGGCTCATGCTTATAATCCTACATACTCAAGGGGCTGACACCTAGGGGATCATGGCTCAAAGCCAGCTCAGGCAGAAAAGTGATTGAGGCAGTATAATGCAGGGCTATAAACTTGGTGGAGCTGAACAAGAGTACAAGGCCCCTGAATTTTCTCTGTCTGTCTGTCTGTCTGTCTGTCTGTCTGTCTGTCTCTCTCTCTCTCTCTCTCTCTCTCTCACACACACACACACAAGAAAAAGCAAAAGCAAACAAAAGGCACTGGGGCTCAAGTGGTAGAGTATTTGCCTAACAAGTACAAGGCCCTGGGTTCAATACCCAGTATTGCAACGAAAGAGTGAAAAAAGTAGATTCAGTTGCATATGGAATTCCTACTGCTGTGAAGAACACAAAACAGAAAAGATACAGAAGTAACAGGGGGCCTACAGAGTCTGTAACTAACATTCCTGTTTTTCCACTTCAAATCTGTATTCAGTAGTTTCCTGGGAATGGAGACTGCTCAATAGCTTTTATGGAAAGGTTGCCCTCTACTGGCCCACATTGTAACTACAGGCAAGGAAGTGAGGGCGTTATTGAAAAAGAACATGCGGATGTTGCAATAACATTTATATCAAACATTTAAAAAAATCTGGCTTGTTTTGTTAAAACAAACCTGGGAAAGTCAAACTCAATAGAATCATCTTAGCATTCTGGAGATTCTGCAAAGGCCCATGGTGATGGTAAGGAGAACAGGCAGCCTGACTCTCAGAGCTCCCTGGCCAGTGCCACCCAGAATCTTACCTAGCTCACAGAAGGAAAGACTGAACAGAGATGTCAACACAGAATCTGCCAAGGCGTAGCAGCTAAGTCAACACCTACATTCCCTCAAATCCTCACTGAGTAACTACTGTGTGCATAGCCCCAAAGCCCAGGGTGACAGAACCCCCACATCTGTGAGCATGCAGCTGAGTGAGAGGGGCTAGAAAACAAACATAAGAAATAACTTTATTATTATTATATGACATGTTACAAGAGTGGAAGAGGTCAGGTGCCAGGAAGAAGGGGGCTTGGTCAGGGATCTCAGGGAACGGGGTGGGGGGGGAGAGGGGGTCCTTAGCTGGGAGTGTTGAAGTTCACAACAGGCCCCGAGGATGAGTCTGTCATCTCAGGAAAGGGTGTAGACTCAGGACCTGAGTTCAAATCCCATTTCCTGGCTGCTGACCTTGGATGTAACCACTTTGTTTGAAAGTCCTGGCCTGAAGGAATACTACTGGTCTATTTTTGTTAGCAGTGATCACCAGAAGGTAGCACCAGGGCTGTGGAGTGCAGTGTCCACTTAATTTTTTATTTGTTTGTTATTTATTTATTGTCAGGGCTTGAACTCTGGGTCTGGGCACTGTCCCTCAGCTCTTCAGCTCAAGGATAGCACTCTACCACTTGAGCCATAGCACCACTTCTATTTTTCTGGTGGTTTACTGGAGAAAAGTCTTACGAACTTTCCTGCCCAGGCTGGTTTTGAACTGAGATCCTCAGATTTCAGCCTCCTGAGTAGCTAGGTTTACAGGCTTGAGCCAGTGGCCCTCAGCTTATATTTTTTATTTTTTTATTTTTATTTTTGTCATCATGGGGCTTGAACTCAGGGCCTGGGTGCTGAGTGCTGTTCCTGAATTTTGTTATGTTTGTTATTTTGCTTAAGGCTAGCAATTTACCACTTTGAGTCACAACTCCTCTTCCTAGTGTCTGGTGGTGAACTGGAGATAAGAGTCTCACATGGGGCTGGGAAGGTGGTTCCGTGGTAGAGCGCTTGCCTTGCATGCATGAGGCCCTGGGTTTGATTCCTCAGGGCCACATAAGCAGAAAAAAAAAACTAGAAGTGGCATTGTGGCTCAAGTGGTAGAGCGCTAGCCTTGAGCTGAAGAGCTGAGGGACAGCACCCAGGCCCACGACCGGACCCCCCCCCCAAAAAAAAAAGAGTCTCACAGACTTTCCTATCCTGGCTGGCTTTGAATTGTGAACCTCAGATCTCAGCCTCCTGAGTAGCTAGAATTACAAGCACGAGCCACCAGCACCTAGTTCAGTCTACATTTTAATACACTCCTTCAGGCAGTGTACACAGTGGATAAGAGGGAAGAATGAGTCAGACTGACAGTTCCCATCCAACCTATGGCCCTTCTTAACCCATAACCTTGGACAAGATACTCTATTTCTCTGTATTTCAACTTCATCATCAGTAAAATGGGGGCTTAGAGAGGGTGGTACAAGTGACTTCATGTAAAGCATTTGTCACAGTGCCTGGCACATAGTAGGCATTCTGTCTCACAGGACCTTGGCATGTTTCTGAGACAGAGAGCCTTTATTTCCTCCCACAAAAAGGTGTTATAATCTCCACAAGGTAAACACGACGACTAAATGCAACCTTAAACACACACACACACACACACACACACACACACACACACACACGCCTTCTTACAATCTATAGTTGAGGCAAGTGTGACCAATATTCCCTCTATAGACAGGGTAGCTGAAACACAGACTGCCATGGGAGACACTTGGAGTCACACAGCTGGCCAAGAACAACCAAGTCACAACAAAGAGTCATGTGTCCTTCCCATACTCCAGGGCAGCTGTGTACTCTGGTCCTTGGGTTCAGGTGACACCCTCCTGTCCACTTCCTCTGTCCATCTCAACACTGGCTGCCTCTGCCACAAGTCCTGCATGACCTAAATCCTGGGAGATTCAGAGGGGGAGGACACACCAGGCCCTGCCTGCTCTCAGCTCTCCACAGCTGTCCTGTCTGCCAATGGGCATGAGAGGCAACATTACCTTTTCATCTTTGTGTTGGGGGACAGATGTGATGAGTTACATTTTGCAATAAAACGGAAGCTCAGAGATGTGAGGTGATTAGGCTAAGATCACCTAGCAGGACACAACTGCCTCAGCTCTCACCTGGGGGAGGATTCTTCCTCCCTGATATTTTAGGGGTCCCTCCTATGGCTTCATTATGGAGAAAGGAGAGCCTAGTCCTTGTCTAACAGCCCTCAGGCCCAGTCTTGCTTCCTTCCTAGCAGCCACACAGCCTCCTGGTTCCCTCATTGCTCCAGGGTTCTTCCAACCTGGAGGATGTGACTCCTGCTGTCCTCTGTCTGGAACAATCTCTTCAGGATCTCCCTGCTGAGATCCTACCCACCTTCAAGTCTATGCTAACCACCCCAACCTCAGAGAAACCTTCCCTGAAGCCCCCCTACAGCAAAGCAAGCCCTATTCTGTGCTCTAATCTCTCGATGAACTTTTTTTGAAGCATTGCATTTCTTTGCGACCAGACATATTATAAAGTTTACCAACTTAAGGGCATAGCTGAATACATACACATTAAGTATCCGTACACTTGTATAGCCACTATCTACCTCCAGAAGTCTTTATCTTCCCAATTTGAAATTCTTGCCATTGAATATTCTCTCCACCTTCTCTACCCCAGGCCTGGACACCCCACTTCCTGCTTCTAAGGGCTTGGCCACTCCCCAACCTCACCTAAGTGGATTCTTGCAGTATTTGTCTTTCTGTGACTGGCTTGCTTCACTCAGTGCACAGTCCTCAACGCTTAATACTGCCTACCGCAGGCATGAGCTTTTGGATTGGATGGCTCCCAGTACCCAGTACTACTCTCAGCAACAGACTGTAAACTGTGTGTGTGCGTGTGTGTCTGTGTCTATATGTGTATTTGTGTCTGTGTGCACACTGCTCCTGGGGCTCAGGGGCCAGGAGATTTTTTGCTACCACTTGCTACCACTCTACCACTTGAATCACAGCTCCACTTCTGGCTTTCTGGTGGTTAATTAGAGTCTCAAGGACTTTTCCTGGGTAGGCTGGCTTTGAGTCTTGATCTTCAACCTCAGCCTCCCGAGTAGCTAGGATTATAGGTGTGAGGCTACTGGTGCCCAGCAACCATGAGCTCTTGAATTGCACCCCCTGCCCTGGCCAGAGAACAATGCTTGGTACACAGATTTGTGGCATGAATGGATGAATGACTATTCTGGCTGTTTCCCAGGCTCCACCTTCACCGTTTGCTCTCATTCTGCCTGGGTGGCCTGAGCAAACTGATTCTCAACTGCAGACTCCACTTTGGTACAGGCATCTAGACTCTGGGCCTCCCCAGAGCCCACAGGTCTAAACTTCAACACACTATCTCACCCCAGCCGTGTGCCTCACTGTGCCTTTCCCAGATCAGGAGCCCAGGCTCCTGTCTTCCTAGCCTCACCCTCACAGCTTGCTGCTTAGTGTCTGTCCTCAGCTCATCCTCCCAGAAGCCTCTGCTCTTGTCTAAGCTCAGCGGCTATGGATTACTCTTATGCAACCCCCCTTTCCCAGTAGCTGATCTAGGATCCAGCCACACTTTTGCCTTGCTCAAAGCCTTCACTGACTCTCCAGGGCCCTAGTGGGGTCTAGATCCTTTTGGTATTCAAAGCTCCCACAGTATGGCTCTCCTGGCTCCTCAATGTCACCCTAGCACCAATCCCTCATGTTGGCCACATGGGCCTTTCAATGTGCCAGGGCCTTTCCTGTTGTGATTTTGCACATGTTGTCTCTGCTGCTAAGTGTTTGGGTCTCAGTGGTGGAAGCCAACACCTCTTCTGGGGAGCTTTCCTGGACCTCATTTCAGGCAGGTACCCTCCAGGCTTCACGTTCTCCATTTGTCCCCATCAGGACTGAGGCTGATCTGGCCTCAGGGGCTCCCTCCCCTGCCCCTTCTTCCCTCTCCCTCATCCCTGGACTCCCAGAACCTAGATATTGCTGGCTCACAGCAGGAGATCAACATCTCATTCCAGTCAACAAAGATCTTCCCAGTCAATACATAAAGGTTCACCCAAAGGGGCTCACAACTAGCTCAGGTCTGGGGCAGTGGGGGAGGAACTCATGACCTTAGGAAGCCTGGCGGGGTCCTCTCCTGCTGAGAAGGGGCTCTGACTCCTCTGGAGTGGCCATCTCATTGGGGAGGATGTGTCACAGCTCTCTGTCCTCTGCCAGTTTTCCCTGGCTCAGGGGGCCTAAGCTGTACAGCTCACCTGCATCAGGGTGCGCAACGACTCCACGTATGACTGCTCCGTGTCCAGCAGGGTCATGGTCACGTGCTTCCGCATGTCCTGTGGGGGAGGGAAAGAATGAGAAGTGTCTTGTTCCCCTTCGGCCCCATCACCTGCAGCCACACACTGATCTACCTGCAGGCCCAGAAAAACCACCCACACCTACTCCCTGGCCTTTAGGACTGCCTCCTGCCCCCCAGGAGCTGTTTGATAGCAACAAGGACTTCTTGGCCCCACACTGCAAGCTTCTGTGCTCAGGCCCTTCCCCATGGGGGATACCCACTATATCTCAAAGACCTGTACTTCTCCCAAGAGTCAAGCCTACACCTCCCCTCCTCTGTAGTTGTTGGAAGTTTTGAAACCTCTGGCTTACTTCTTGACTCCCCCTGGGCTATCGAAAAGGACTGAAAAAATTCCTAAAACCCTCACCTATGCAAAGGAAGATACCTCCACCCCACTGCAGCTGCCAGCTCTGAAAATGTCACAGGAAGCTTGAAGCCAGTGGGACAGGCCCCAGTTAGCTGGGACTCACAGTTCTCTAGGGGACACACACACACTCTTGCTACAGATGGAGCCACCAAGGTCACACAGAGGTCACACAAGAGGTCACAAAGCTGAGCAGACTCAGGGTTTAGCCACTGTCAGACAGTGCTGGGTCCCAATTCTCTTTTAAAAGTTCACTGAAGCCGGGTGCTGGTGGCTCACGCCTGTAATCCTAGCTACTCAGGAGGCTGAGATCTGAGGATCGCGGTTCAAAGCCAGCCCGGGCAGGAGAGACCTTGAGACTCCTATCTCCAATAAACCACCAGAAAACCGGAAGTGGCGCTGTAGCTCAAGTGGTAGAGCGCTCGCCTTGAGCTGAAGAGCTGAGGGACAGCGCCCAGGCCCAGAGTTCAAGCCCCACGACCGACAAAAAAAAAAAAAAGTTCACTGAAGCCAGGTATAATGACTCAAGCCTGTAATTCTAGCTACTTGGGAGGTAGAGAAGAGGGAGTGGGGATTGCAGTTAGAGGCCAGCCTGGAACATTAAAGCTTTTTATTTTTGTGGGTGGTAGGGCTTGAACTCTGGGCTTGGGTGCTGTCCCTGCACTCTTCAGCTCAAGCGAGCGCTCTACTGCTTGAGCCACAGCACCACTTCCGGTTTTCTAGCGGTTTATTGGAGATGTGTCTCATGGATATTTCTGCCTGGGCTGGCTTTGAACTGTGATCCTCAGATCTAAGCCTCCTGAGTAGCTAGGATTACAAGCATGAGCCACCAGTGCCTGGCTTCTAAATGGTTTTATTGAAGATCAGAGCCTCACGGAGTTTCGTGCCCGGCTGGCTTTGAACTGTGATCCTCAGATCTCAGCCTCCTGAGTAGCGAGGATTACAGGAGTGAGCCACTGATGCCTGGCATGGGTGTGAACGTTTGTAAGACTCCATCTCAACCAATAGTTGGGCTCAGTAGGGTGGGCCTATCATCACTGGCAACACAGGGAAGCATAAAAGATGATCCAGCCCATGCTGGCCCAGGCACAAGGATCGTACCTCACAAATAACTAATGCAAAAAGCTCAAGTGGTGGGGTGCCTACCTTACAAGCACGAAGCCTTGAGTTCAACTCACAGGAAGGAAGGAAGGAAGAAGGGAGGGAGAGAGGGAGGGAGGGAAGGAAGGAAGCAAGGAAGAAAGGAAGGAAGGAAGGGAGGGAGGGAGGGAGGGAGGGAGGGAGGGAAAGAGAGTTCCTGAGCTGTCCTATATGCCAGCCACCCTTCTGAGTGTTTCATGCTGTCTAACCCACTTGATCACCTGTGATGTTCATATTGTCACTCCCCTTCCCCTTTTATTTTTTTATACTGTTCCTGGGGCTTAGGGACTATCCCTGAGTTTCTGTTTGCTTAAAGCTAGGGCTCTACCAATTGAGTCACAGCTTCATTTCTGGCTTTTTGGGTAGTTGAGTAAAGAGTCTCACAGATTTTCATGCTTGAACTGGCTTCAAACCTTGATCCTCAAATCTTAGCCTCCTGAGTAGCTAGGATTATAGGCAAGAGCCACAGCACCGGGCTGGGAAGGTGGCTCAGTGGTAGAGCACTTGCCTTGCATGCTAGAGGTCCTGGGTTCGATTCCTCAGCACCACATAAGCAAAAAGAAAAAAGCCGGAAGTGGCGCTGTGGCTTAAGTGGTAGCGCGCTAGACTTGAGCTGAAGAGCTGAGGGACAGTGCCCAGGCCCAGAGTTCAGGCCCTACGACCGGACCCAAAAAAAAAAAAAAAAGAGCCACAGCACCTGGCTATTCTTCCCATTTTAAGGCCTCGCTCCTGGGGACCTAATTAGAGAATCCCCAAGGAAGTACTAGGTCCCTTCACCCACACCTAAGGGACAAGTTGTCTACCCCTCTCAGGGTATGCCCATTCCCTATTGAAAGGCTGAGCTGGAAGCCAGCTGGGGAATGTGGTCTCTGCAGGACAGAGCTATATGCTGCCCACTCCACCAGTCCTCAAGCCTCTGGCCCATTTCTACCCACTTCTGGTGCTTTACCATAGGGCACTGGTCCTTAAAAGGTTCCCTTCCCTGGGCAAGGACTCTTCTCCAGGACTCCTCACTGATGTAAGTCCAACAGGTGGTCCTAGGCAAGGCCAACATCCACAGAGGCCACACCTCTGGCTGTTTCCCCTCTCCATCCTCTCACAGGTCTCAGTTTGGCCCAGGCTACTATCTGGGCCCTGCCTGGTCTCCAGCCATGAAGGTCTGCTCACTGGGGCACATTTTGCATGTGGCAAATCAAGATGAGTGCCTGCGTCTGTGGCCTCCCTGAAGTTCCTATTCCCAAAGCCCCCTAGGGCAGGGACTTAGTAAGTGGGACTGCCCTGGTCACTACTATGCCCAGTATCCATCTGCTTAGTGGACCTGAGCTCTACGTCTTCCTGACCCAGCTACTGCTTGTCTTTTTGCTCATGGCAAACACATCTCAGGTGCTGTTCCCTCTGATACAGGATCTGTCCCTTAATGTCCTCGTCCTCCAATGAGCATACTCAGAAAAGTGGGTTCTCATGTAAGGGTGAGGATGTGAGTGACATCCTCTTGGGATACAGGAGGAGGTTGGCTTGTCCCACCTTGTCAGCCTTGTGTTCTGCTGCCCTCCCTAGGTCCTACCTCAGTGTCCCAGCTAGAACCAGACCATTTATCTTTCCCTGGCCTTAAAAGAAAAAAAAATCAGACAAGTGCTAGTGTCTCACATCTATAATCTAGCCACTCAAGAGGCTGAGATCTGAGGAATATAGTCCAAAGTCAGTCTAGGCAGGAAAGTCTGTGAGACGCTTATCACCAATTATTAATACCAAGAAGCTGGAAGTAGAGCTGTGGCTCAAGTGATAGAGTGCTAGCCTTGAGCAAAAAACCTCAGATACAGTGCATAGGCCCTGAGGTTGAGTCCCAGGAGCAGAATAACAACAAAAGAATGACAGCAGCTTCTAGAGGCATTTAAGTCACGCCTGTCTTAGCACAGACAGAGTGAGGGCATATAGCAGCAGGGCCCAGAGGGCCTCCTAAGGGAAAACCCAATGCCCACTCCTGCCCCTATGGCCCCAGGAAACTCACAGACACAAGAGAACTCATCTTAGCCTCACTCACGGCTCCATGATACATGTGTCATCTCCCCTGAACAGAAGAAGCAAATCAGAAAGGTGACATGACTTGCCTAAGATCACATGCACTAACAGAGCCTGGACCAGAGTCTCTTCAGCCACCTCATGCTAAGCCTTAGGTTTCCACCACTCTACATTTTCCCTTATCCTGACCAGGTAGCCTCAGAACACAGGGTCCCCAGCTCTGCACTTCCTGTCACCTAATCACTATTTCCACACTCCTTGTCTATGAAACAGAACTAATAATCTCCCATTCAAGGCACTGCAAAAGTATAGTGATGGGAAGCAGGACAGTGTCTACATGCTGTGGTACTAACCATCCCTCTTCATTCTACTTCAGTGAGACTGTGCAGGGAGCTTCCTGACAGTTGGTCAGCTAGGCTCAGCTCTGGGCCCCTGGGCTGCCATTACCCGCCCATACCTCCTGGCTGGCCAAGCCCAGAGAGTACAGTGAGGGTCATGGTCAGGAAAGGCTTCCTGAGAGAGGCAGGGCTGGCATTAGGCCTGCTGGCCGGGAAGCTGGGGCAACACAGGCAGGCTGACGCTGCAATGCTGTCTCTCCCAGCCTCCCCACTGCAAAGCACAGTGGGCTGTCACTCAAGCTGTCAGGTAAAGGCACAGAAAACAAGGCCAGCTCCCCGTCACTGCACGGAGCACCCTCTGCACGTGCCCAGACACGGGCGTAGTGCAGGGGGTGTGGGGGAGAGAGACAATGCAGCTGTCAACCAGATCAGCAGGCCCACCTGTTCCGGGCAGGCCAGCCCTGTAGGCCTAGCTTCCCTTCAGAGCCCCTCACCCCTCAGCAGCTCCATCCTAGACCGTCACTACACACATGGCCCTAACATGGGGTATGGGCATGGGCAGGCGGGGAGAAGGGGCTTCTCTTCCTGATGTGATTGGGGTTGCCACACCCCAAACAGAGACCCTGATGTACCCAGCATGAAGATATGTGCATAGAGAAGCCATAAAGGCAAGAAACAGAAATGCAGTCCAGTCACCCAGCTGAGAGCCAGGCCCTTCAGCCCAGGGACTCCTGGTCATGGAGAGACACACAAAAAGCGCCTGAAGAGGACAGAAGCACAGCCCCCACCTGGTGGGGAGGGCGGAACAATCACAATCTAGGTCCAGAGAAGCACACAAAGCCAAAGCAACAGCCCTGGAGGCTACCCCCTCCCCCACAGGGACACATACTGAACGAGGAATGGGGACGCCACGGTTCCCCCCACAGCATGACATCTCCAAGGCCCAGCAGAACTGGCTACCCCGTCCCCAACACACACACACACACACACACACACACTTGGGGCACCTGGACTGAGAGAGAGGCTAGAAACCTCTGCCTGAGCCTGTGAACCCCAGGGTAAACCTGACAACATATATACTTTCAGCATGACTCATTTCAACAGAGTGACACCAGGTCTTGACCTGAGCATCCTACTAACCCCACAACCGCGTTCCTCACCCTGTCCCTCCACGACCTCCTGCCGGTCATCCAACCCCAAGCCCAGTGGCCAGGTGGCCCTGTGTTTCACAGGAGTTCTAGGTCCTGCGCTACAGCCTCTGCCCACGCCTCTTTTGCGAGATCTTTGCTCCCCTGTGTCCTAGGCTAAGGCACAAGTGCCCGGCTGTCCCTTCCCCTCCCAGTACCTGGGCCTCCCCGGGATCCTCGGCATCAGTACCACCGCTGCCCCCAGCGGGCTCCCCGGAGGAGGCAGCGGCAGCGGAGCCCAGATCGCGCATATCTTCCAGCGCGATGGTGAACTGGGCCAGGGTCTTCACCATCTGCAGCATGCGGCCGGCCTGCCGCCAGGGCGGGGGCGCGGGTCGGCGTAGGGTCGGGCCCCCTCCCACCCTCGCTCCTCCTGGGGTTCCGTCCGCGGCCGCCGCGGTGGCCGGGGCAGTGTTAGTTCCAGGGTGGATGCGCGCGGCCTGGGTGGCGCTGTGGCCGCCTCCGCGCCCGCCGGGAGTGCGCGCCGCGCCGGGCCAGCCCCGCGCAAGCGCGCGCGGGCCGCTGGAGGAGGGGTCCCTGCCCTCTCCGCGCCGCCTCCTCTCCACCCGCGCCCGCGGGGCCCCGCCCGCGCGGCGGGCACGCGTGCCATTCCCTCTCCAGGACACTGTCACGCACACTTGTGGGCAAAGAGGAATACAGACGGCGAGGCGCGCTTTCCGTTCCCAGTGGTGCCCAACGTGGACACCACTGCACCCAGTTCACAGAGTGGAGCCATACGGGCGCGCACACAGCGCAGGGCAAGTCGCTGTCAAGTGCGTTCACACACATCAATACCCAGTACCCTGATACCCACGAACCTGACCCGTGGTGCCTCACAGCGATGCAGGTGTCCCTGTTCCCACGACCACAGCAAGACACAAACAGGCACCTGTGCTGACGTGCAGCACCTAGCCCTGGGAACAACACTGGCCGGGGTGCTGGAAGGACTTGGGTGTTATGTGATGGGGGAAGGGGGAGCTGCCTCACAAAGGGCCCGCCTTAAGATATCCCTACCCCCATTCCTACTCCACCCAGCTGACCAGTGTCCTGCAGTGTCCCCTACCCCACACAACCCTGTCCCTCCTCACCCTCTGAACCCCTGTGGGGTTTCATCCTCACCTCATCCCCAGCCCACCTGTCTCCGTGCAGAATCCTCACATCCCTGAGCGAGGCCAGAAACTACTAGAGACCCATTTCAGCAGGACTGGGAGGGGAGGGGGATCAGAGCAACTTCCTTTGGCATCTGGCTCAGGCAAGAGGTTCTGACACACTCTGGTGCACTGGGGCTCCCCTCCAGCCCCTCCCTTAGTATGTCCCACATCTGTTTTACTGTCTAGAAACACAAACACCCTTCCCCTTGTGGAGCTCTAGTCCAGGCTTCAGAATACCTTTTCTTTTTTTTTAACCAGCCCCTGTGGAAGTATCACCTCCTCAGGGAAGCCCTCCTTGATTCTCAGAATCTATCTCTAAGCCCCAATCCTGGGGCTTGAACTCTCTGCCTGGGTGTTGTCACTAAGCCTCTGTGCTCAAGGCTAGCAGTCTACCACTTGATCTATAGCACCACTTCCAGCTTTTTCTGATTAATTTATTGCAGAGACTCACAGACTTTTCTGCCTGGGCTGGCTTCAAACCTCAATCATCAGCTCTCAACCTCCTGAGTAGCTAGGATTACAGGCATGAGCTACCTGTGCTTAGCTATTTTTCCTTCTTTAACCAAGTATCAGTTTGCAATCACATATTTGAACAATGACTGAATAGACATCTCCTAAGAGACAGTCAGCTCCCTGAGGGAAGGTCCATGTCCTCTGTAATTCAGGGTACTGTACACATAACAGGCAAGTGAACAAACAAGCCCTGAGTAAACTCTCCTCCTTCCAACCAGCTTGTGCAGGCTTCTTGGTATTCTCCATGGCATGGGATCAACCCCTCCTGCTGGCCCCTGTAGCTTCTAGTCCTGATGTCCTCCTCCCACAATCCTCACTCCCCACTCCCATTCAGCCCTTAGCCAGGTGAGGTCTCTGCACACCTCTATCCAATGGAACCATTTCTCCTCCTCTCCTAAAAGGGCAGGTCATGAGTCTTGGCACCAATGGCCTCCTCAGAGTCCAAAACACTCACAATTTCCATTTTAACTCTGTAACAGGCAATCCCCAAGAAACTCAGAAGGAAAACAGGCACTGGGAATTCCAGAAGACTAACAAGATGACCCCACCAGGTGGGTGGGGATGCTCTCAGGGGCCTGTGCTGGGGAGCTGATACCTGACAGGTATGCAGTAAATTTGTACTATGAGTAAATGAACAATCTGTGGTTATTGGAATAACAGTTCAGTTTGTTGAGTGAGAGATGAACACAGGAGAGTGTGCACAATGTACAAAGCCCCATTCTAGCCTCTCCCGGCAATGTGCTAAAATTTAGGCTCACTCCCTTCTCCCATGCATCTGAAACTCTGGAAGAGGCCCAGCCTTTTCTGTGGTTCTAATGCACTGGCAGCTGCTGGGCCTTCAGACTCCGGACCACCATACCCAGCAAGTGAAGGTCTTAGTGGTACAGAGACAAAGGTCCCCCAGGAGGATCCCCAAGTCTCCCTATGCCGGGAAATCCAGAGTCTTGTCTTTCCCTTCCCAAGAGAAGGCTCTTAGGCTTGCCTAAGAATGGTACACATGGTTTTTCCCCATCTCAGAATGGCAGGTGGAGAAAGGGCTTGCTGAGTTAGGACCGGAGAAAAGATAGGTATGCTGTGTGTCCAGTATAGACAATCCACAGAAAAACCCCACAGCACACAGCCCGATGGCCTGAGGGCCCCATCCTGCCTGGGTTCTCTCTTGATCACAGTACTTAATCTGCAGTGGCTTTCAGAGTACCTCTTCCCATCTGACCTTCTCTTGTGCCTCAGTGTCCTCTGAGGACAGTGATTGGGGGTCTTACAGAGGTGCATCTTTCCCCACACTGATTCCAGTAAGACCAAGGTGAGGATGACCTCTCCTCTTGAACACACAGACTTTTCTCCCAGGGACCATCTGAGATATCTGTCACTTCAAGAGAGATGTAGTATGCAGGAAGGTTTCCTGGAGTAGAGAAGATCTGAGCAGGTCCAGAGGCCAGGAAATCCAGAGGCATCTGGGCACCAGAAAGCTCTGGAGATCACTGCTGGGAAGAGGCAGGACTTAGTGCCAAAGGGACCGCCTGCTGTGGCTGCTTCATTACTGATGGCTAATTAGATCCAAGCCTGTTGTCATAGCAACAAGAGAGCTGGTGGAAAGGAAAGGAAGCTAAGAGTATCTGAGTCAGGGTCTTCAGGGAAGGCTCCACAAAAAAAGAAAGCATCAAGGCCCTTCAGGATGAGGCCAGCTGAGGGTGGAATGCCCCTTGTGCCTAGTATCCCGTGCAGGCATGGTTCTGTGGATGTTCCTCTTAGCTCCTGCTTAGGGTGCTGATATCATTTCCCTTTGGGGATCTATAGTTGTTTACAGTGGGTCTGGTTCAGAAGTGGGTCAGTTGTGGGTCTTGAACTTAGTACCTGGGCACTGTCCTTGAGCCTCTTTGTACTCAAGACTAGTACTCTACCATTTGAGCCACAGCACCACTTATGGTTTTCTGTTGGTTAACAGGAGATAAAAGAGTCTCACGGCCTCTCTGTACACTATTTTTACAATAAAAAACATAAAATAAAATTTAAAAGAGTCTCACGGGGACTTTTCTGCCCACACTGGCTTCAAACCACGATCCTCAGATCTTAGCCTCCTAAGTAGCTATGAATACAGGTGTGAGCCACCAGAACAGTTTCTGTAAGTGTACAAGGGCTGGAGATGGCCTGCCAAGCCCTCCTCTACATACCCCAAATACCACCACAAACTCATACACTGATTCCAGTAGGACCAAGGCGAAAGGCAAGAGACCTTGACGGGGAAAGGAGTGAATTCCACAAGACCATCATCCACTCCAAGAGAGCTCAGTTGAGCAGTCGAGTCTGCCAACCCCAGGGAGACCCTTAGGCCTTCCTACTTCTACCAACTGACCTCTTCCACATCTCTGTGGGAATTCCAGCTTCCACACTCTTCTTACTTGAAATCCCACCCATCTGAAGCTCTGTCCCACTCTGAGTCCAGCCAAGACCTCCTACATCAGAGTATTGCTCACTTGGTGTTCTGAAGATAGTGCTGGAGCAAATGGGACCAATCATGACAAAGCCTGGACACAGGGTGGACCCATAATGGGTGGGTAATGAGTGATGGCCTAATATATAAAAGGATGGAATGGTGACAAGTGGATGGATGAACAGATCTACAGATCTGACAGGCTACAGAGATACGTGGTTCAATGAATATGTGGCTACTTTGATTTTTATTTTACCTATCAGCTGGTTAGTCCAGTAAACATTTAATGAGTACCTACTAGGTGCCAAGCACTTGCTAAGGATTTAAAGGTAAGAAAAGAGGTCAGTATCCTGCTGAGGGCAGGAAAGAAATTGAAAGAAATTGAAGAAAGAAATTGAAAAAGAAGGAGCAGCTAGGTGCTGATGGTTTATGCCTGTAATCCTAACTACCAGGAGGCTGAGATCTGAAGTTTGAATTGAAGGTGGCCCAAGTGGTAAAGCCTTGAGTGAAAGAACTAAGTGAAAGCATGAAGCCCCAAGTTCAAGCTCCAGTACCCTCATATGAAAAGAAAAGAAAAAGAAAGAAAGAAAATAAATAACAAGTCAGGCTTGGTGGGAAATGCCTGTAATCTCAACTACTCAGAAGGCAAAAAGCAGGATTGTGACTTATAAGCCAGCAAAGGTTAAAAAAAAAAAAAGTGGTGAAATTCTATCTTTTTTTGTGTGTCCTGTCGTGGGGCCAGAACTCTGGGCCTGGGCCCTGTCTCTCAGCTCTTCAGCTCAAGGCTAGCACTCTACCACTTGAGCCACAGTGCCACTTCTAGCTTTTTTTTTTTCTGCTTATGTGGTGCTGAGGAATTGAACCCAGGGCCTCATGAATGCAAGGCAAGCACTCTACCACTGAGCCACCTTCCCAGCCTGAAATTCTATCTTAAAGGGAAAGAAAGGGGCTAGGAGGTTAGCCCAAGTGGTGAAATGCTTCCTTAGCATTTGGGAGGATTAGGGATTCAAGCCCCAGTGCTGCAAAAAAAATTTTTTTAAGAAAGGAGGGAGAAAAAGAGGGAAGAAGGGAGATGAAAAAAATTGTCAGCGAGTTTCAGACTAGCATGAACTATTGGTAAAATAGCAAGGCCAGCCTGAGTTATACACTGAGGTCCTGTCTCAAAAAACAATAATATCAAAGTAATCAGGGAGTTTATTATAAAAGTGGAATGCAAATTTTGAAATAAAACTAGAAAGAATGGGTCAAAGTTAAAGTCTACTGCATTAAGTTTACTATTCATGGAAGGATATGACATTACTTAAAAGTAGACTATAACTTAAAGATGATTCTTTGACTAACAGATGTACAGGCAGAACATTTAAGGTCAGTAGTAGAGATGAAAAAGAAAAAGCTGATGATAAGTGAAGGCAGCTGTGGAGAGGCGCAAGTCTGGAAAGCAGGTCTTTCCAAGGATTTCCAGCCTTTCTCAAAAGAGATGTTGGGCCCCAAATCTGCCCAAACTGGGACCTGGAAGGCTTTATAATCTTAAGAGTTGTCACTATTACTGAGGGGCCAGAACCTTACCTTTGCTTTGAATCCAGTTAAGACCCACTTCAGCCCAGAGTCAAAAGCTCTATTTATTGTTATTCTTCCATTTTACAACGCAGGAAACAGGCTTGGAGAGGTTAACTATTTGATTAGGGTTAGGGCCCTCCAGCCACCTCAAATACTCTCCCTTAGTGGGGTAAGCCAATCTACACCTCTCAAGTCTCTAGTGCACATCTGGGCTTCCTCCGCCTCCCTAGCCCATTGGCTGCCTGAGTTACCTTTCTCTAGTCTCTTCTGTTCCAAGACAGGGACATAAACAGGTCTCCCTGACCCAGGCAAGCACAGTACTGTCTACAGACAATAGTAGGAATAAGGAGAATCCTCTTTGCTGGGAGCAGCCCCTGCTGAAAGCCCAAACAGATTGTCTAGCACTCCTGAATCTATCCATGTCCATAAACAAGTTGTTGGTAGTGGATGCTCCCAACCTAGCGGACCCTTAGTACATCAACAAGATGAACGTTCCCAAAGAGGGAAGAACAGACACCAAGAAGAAAGAATGTAGATTTATATAGTTCCTGGCCTTACTGTTTATTAGAGGTATGACCTTGGGCATGTCATCTCACTTTGTGGGGACTGGATGGTCCCATTGGATACTGCCTGGCACACCCCTGTTCCCCTGTGTCTTCATCATCTGTCCTTTCTCCTTGCACTCCCAGGTCATGTCCTGCTCTCTTTAGACCTTGCTTTCTAGATGTGGGTGTGGGTGTTGGAGGAGACTTGCAAACTCAAGAGTTCCCAGGCTTCATAGGCAACTAGAAGGGAAACGTTCAAGCCACAGGGCGCCCTTGGGACTGGCTGCTCTGGGTGGGCCCCACAATACTGGAGAATGTGCTCTGGGAATGGGAAGAAAAGCTTCCGGGCCCTAAGTAGCCTCAGGATCTTCTGCTCTGGGGGCACTACCCTGCATGGATTGGTCTGTGGGCACAACTAGAGGTGGTCTGGGGACAGCAGTCTGAGGACGATGGCAGACACAGAAAGTGAAGGAGCCACATCAATAATGATCAAAAATAGCCATAGCTCCTTCACCAAGCACTTAATACATACTAGGCATGAACTGAGTCCTTTACCTCATTGGCTTATTTCTCCTCACAATCATTCCAGGTAGGTGTGGCCTGGTAACTTGTTTCAAAGCTATCCCAAAAACTGTTTAACCCTCATGCTATTCCTATATTGTGGTACTGACACTCTTTTCACAGAGTGCGCTGTCTGAGTCCCCTCTCCTGGAGTCCAGATGGACCCTGTTTTTTTTTTTGGGGGGGGGTCCGGTTGTGGGGCCTGAACTTTGGGCCTGGGCGCTGTCCCTCAGCTCTTCTGCTCAAGGCTAATGCTCTACCACTTGAGCCACAGCACCACTTCTGGCTTTTTTCTTTTTGCTTATGTGGTGCTGAGGAATCGAACCCAGGGCCTCAGGCATGCAAGGCATGTGCTCTACCACTGAGCCACCTTCCCAGCCCCCCCTTTTTTTGTCGGTCCTGGTGCTTGAACTCTGGACCTCAGCACTGTCCCTGAGCTCTTCAGCTCAAGGCGAGCGCTCTACCACTTGAGCCACAGCACCACTTCCAGTTTTCTGGTGGTTAACTGGAGATAAGAGTCTCACGGACTTTCCTGCCTAGGCTGGCTTTGAACTGTAATCCCCAGATTTCAGCCTCCTGAGTAGATAGGATTGTAGGCTTGAGCCACTGGTGCCTGGCAGAATTGCTATTATAAAGGTGATGTACAGAGGGGTTATAGTTATGTAAGTCAGGTAATGAGTACATTTCTTTTTTGATATGTTACACCTTCCCTTATTTTCTCCCAGTTTTCCCCTCCTGTCCCCACCTACAAGTTGTATAGTTCATTTGCAACATTGTGTCTAGTGAGTACCATTGCTGCATTTATTCACCCTCTGTCCCTCCATTTCTATGATCCCTTTATTCTTGCAAAGAGATAAATGAACAAACAAGACAAAAAGAAAAGAAAACAAAAACAGCAATGAAGAAAAAAAAATCTCTTGTTCCCATTTCCTGGAGTTCATTTCAATACCTATTATTATTATTGTTGTTGTTGTTGTTTTGTCAGACGTGAGGCTTGAACTCTAGGCTTGGGCGCTAATCTTGCGCTCTTCAGCTCAAGGCAAGAGCTCTACCACTTGAACTACAGCACCACTTCCGGTTTTCTAGTGGTTTATTGGAGATAAGAGTCTCACGGACTTGCCTGCCCGGGGTGGCTTTGAACCGTGATCCTCAGATCTAAGCCTCCTGAGTAGCTAGGATTACGGGCATAAGCCACTAGTGCCCGGATCAATACATATTATTTTATATGCTCAGATGCACATAGGCATTGCACCTTTGTGTTCTTCTCCTAAGAGTATCCAGATTTGCTCTCACTGTGTGTGAATGCCTAGAGTCTTGTATATTTTATCATGTTTTGATCCACATATGAGAGAAAACATGTGTTGTTTGTGTCTCTGAGCTTGATTAACATGATTTGTTTCAGGTCCATCCATTTCCCTGCAAATGACATAACAGTATTCTTTCTAATGGCTGTGTAAAATTCCATTATGTATCAGTATCACATTTTTTTGATCCACTCATCTACTATAAGGCATCTGGGCTGTTTCAGGTGAACCTTTGTGATTGCTTTGACCATTGAGTGTAGAAGAAATGCTGCTATATGATATCCAAAGCTAGGTTGTACAGATGCCATGCTATGTAAAACTCAGTATCCTGTAAAAAACTTCACCTGGCTCTCCTGGCTTGCTCAATTCCTGAAGTCCAATTTCCATGCTGGGAGGAAGCCCAGCCACATGCAGAGGCCAGGTGTAGGAATTCTGGCTGGGATGGGATCCCAGCCAAATGCCAGCATTCACTTCCCCTTCACAGGACCTCCAATCCAGTCACAACCTGACCACCAGTGCATGGAAGCCTGAGGAAACTGAGTTTCTGTGAGGCAGAAAAAATAGCCAGGATCATATAGACAGTGAATGAGAGGCAGAGCTAGAAGATGAACACTGGGCTCTTATATGCTGACAGGAGAAATGAAGCAAGGGCATGATTTCAGCATGGAGCCATATTCTATTAGCTGGTTCAGAGGTCCCTGCCTTGGGACCTCGGCATGGTTAGCACTAGAAAGTCTCACCACCCTTTCCAGAAACCATCCTTGCTAGCTGAAAGAAGGACCCAGTAGGCAGAAGGCCTCACTGCCTGTGCTAGTTGGGTCTAGGCCTGGCTTCTTTTGAATGAACCTGGCTGGCCTAACTTTCAGCCCAGAAGAGAAGCCCCTAGCTGCTGTACTGACCCCTCTAGGGCCTCTGAGTAGGACATGCACTCAAGTAAGTCCTCAGCAAGGACTTCTATAGCTAGCTAATGTTTAATAAGGGTTTTTTTTTTCTCTTGTATTATCTCTAGTCCCAATGTTAATCCTGAGTTCTCACCATTTTGTTTTGGGGGGTTGAATTCAGGGACATCCTGAGTGCTGTCCCTCAGCTCTTCAGCTCAAGGCTAGTGCTCTACCACTTGAGCCACAGTGCCACTTCTGTTTTTCTGGTGGTTAATTGGAGATCTCACAGACATTCCTGCCTGGTCTGGCTTTGAACAGCAATCCCCAGACCTCAGCCTCCTAAGTAGCTAGGATTACAGGCATGAGACACTGGTGCCCAGCCAAGTTCTCACCATTTTACAGATAAGGAAACAAATACTTTAAGAAGTGAGCCATGGAGCTGGGAATGTGGCTTAGTGGTAGAATGCTTGCCTAGCATGCATGAAGCCTTGGGTACAATTCCTCAGTACCATATGAGCAGAAAAAAAAAAAAAGCCAGAAATGGTGTTGTGGCTCAAATGGTAGAGTGCTAACCTTGAGCAAAAAGAAGCTCAGGGTCAGTGCCCAGACCTTGAAGTCAAGCCCTGGACTGGTTAAGAAAAAAAAAAAAAGCAGAAAGAAAGAAAGAAGTGAGCCAGGCGCTGGTGGCTCATGCTTATAATACTAACAACTCAGGAGGCTGAGATCTGAGGATTCCAATTCAAAGCCAGCCTGGGCAGTAAAGTCAATAAGACTCTCATCTCCAATTAACCTCCAGAAAATTGGAAGTTGTAGAGGGCTAGTCTTGAACAAAAGAGCTTAGAGACAATGCCCAGGCCAACAGTTCAAGCCCTATAATAAACAACAACAACAAGTGAAACAACTTAAGCAGGGAGTTGACCTAAGTAACTGCACATCACAGAAGTTGAATGACTGCATCAGGGTCACAGAACACATAAATCAAGGCATCAAGCCAAGCCCACGGCACTCTGAATTAGGATGTAGTGGGGCTGCATTCTCTTTCCTGGATGTCTTAGAGATAGTTGGAAATAAGAGGGTGATATCCACGTCTGTCCCCCTGAACTATATGATTCAGAGACAGAGCCTCTGCACAATGCATATCTATCTATTAACTGTCTTGTTCTGTGACTCTAGATAAGTTGTTTTCCACTCAATTCAGTTTCCCCTCTGAGAAGAGACAGGGGAGGTGCAGGTAGACTCAGTCCCCTACCAGACTCCCTGAAGTAGACACTGAGGTTATGTCCAGAGAGGGGTATGCATAGCCTGCCCTTCCTCTTGATTTCATGGGGTGGGAAGTGGAATGGGGTTGGAGGGGGTGGAAGAGGTAGAAGTGGGGATCACACCTTCTTTAGTGAGGAAGTGGATGTTCCAGTAGCTGCTCTTTCACCAGACACCAACAGATGGCAGCAGAGGCCCATGTGGCAGAGCATTGTGGTGCATGTGGTTTGAATTTGATGCTTTTTCATGTGGCTTTTTTCCCTTTCTTCTCTGTCACCCTGCCCCTCCCCCTTAATTTCAAGAAGATACAGCTGGACTTTCTAGGCTGAGAAGGAAAAGTTTCTTAACATCATGGATAATATCCGGAAGCATGGGGGTTGGAGGGTTTGGTTAGACAGACCCTAGCAGATGTGAAAAACATCTGATGAACTAGTAAAGCAGATTGAATCATCTGTCAGAGAAACAGCAAGCTAGCTATCTTGTGAGTAAGGAGACAGGCTGCCCAACCTTAGTGGTGTTGGATAAGAACAGAGATAATACTGAGAATTCCTTGAAGCTTTAGGTAGGATTGGTCAAATCTGGGACCTTTTCAACTTTTGACTTTATGAGCTCCCAGGAGATGCCTGCACACACTTCTGTCCACATATGGCCTGCCACATGCCCTGGATATGGCTCAGCACCTCTGGATATGAAAGACCCTCATGATCCCTCCCCTCTAGCTCTGAAAGCTATTTTATTCACAATGGTCTAAACCTTGCTCAGCAACAGAACACTGCTCAGAGATGGATCTGGCACACACAAACACACACCCTCCTTTCTGGCTAATCAGCCTCAGTTTCTTCACCTGGAAAGTGGAAAAACACCTATTACTCAGTGGGCACTCTGGGAAGGAAATCTCCTCTCCCCTTTGGCCAGTTTTCTAGTAGGCAGGAAGGCCAGGGTGAGGGGTCATGGGAACGGAAGTTTCCAGCCCCTCCTGCTCCTTGCCTCCTTCATACACAAGGGGGAGAAGGGTCTCCATTTGTGTTTTTGGGTGAAATGGGGTGTCCCGCCTCTAGGGTAGATGATGATGATTCACTGGGCTATGAGCCAGACCCTGGGAAAGGCCAGGCCAGAGCCCCAGGGAACTGAGAAGCAGGGAGCTGGGGGCAGGGCCTGCCTGAGCTGTAGATAAGTCCTGCAGGCTCTCAAAGCCCTGAAGCTAAGAAGAGGCCATCTTCCCCACTTTCCAGAAGTTCTTCTGTTGCAGTCACAGAAGACCCAGGGAAGCTTGAGGTAGAGTGAGCTCTACTAGTCTTGACATGCAACTGGGCTAATCTCCAGGCTAGGCTCATCCTACCCCATATCTTGGTCAGGCTGGTTTCCCACTTGGACTACCTACCTCCTTGATCTTGGCCCAGTTAAGTCTCATCTAACTATAACACTCTTCTTCCTCTTCCATAGATTCTCCCCCTTACTGACCTCTCCTTCCTCAGTGACCATCCCTACTACAGACCTGTAGGCAGCAGCCACCTACCTCCCCTGGGAGAGGT
Organism: Dipodomys ordii; assembly: GCF_000151885.1. Classification (NCBI taxonomy): domain Eukaryota; kingdom Metazoa; phylum Chordata; class Mammalia; order Rodentia; family Heteromyidae; genus Dipodomys; species Dipodomys ordii. Next base: position 3,065,061 of record NW_012267238.1, on the reverse strand, counting down.
CCTCAGTCAACGATTCTCTCAAACATACTACAGATCAACAATGGGCCTGTCTTGTATCACAGACTGCCCAGAACACAGGTAGGATAATATGAAAGTCTACAAACTCCAACACACATGGGCAGAACACTGGATGAATGAAAGTAAGTATCAGTGTAAGGAATGTGCACTGGACATTTCTGACATCACATGCAACCCTCCATGAATGGAGGGCTGCAGAGAAGGGACCATCCTTCACATTACACGTATGGGCACTGATACCTAAAGAAGAAAAGGTCTTAGGAACCTAGGGTCTTTGGGGATCATCTACTATATCTTGTGTGGAAAGGCCCAATCAACTGGAATGTACCTTGGTCTCCCCACTTGTCCCAGGACTAAGGGGACATTTCTTGGATAGGGATAGAAAATTTATCCATCAAGTCACTCCAGCCTTGGCCCTGGTAACCCTGTTCCAACCCGGAGCTCAGGGTAATCCCTCCCATCATACCAGGCCAGCCAGGAGTAGTCCTGATGCCCAGGGACAGTGACTAGGCCCTGCTTAAACATCTCATCTTCCACTCCAGCTGGGAGCTGTATCTGGTCCTGGAGTATGCTTCTTCCATGGCAGCTTAGGCTTGTAGCCCTTACTGTATTTTATCCACAACTGGTAACCAGCTCTAATGCCTGGACAGTCAGCTGCCTATACCTATGTGGGGGTGGGGCTTGCACATTTGAAAATACACAGTGGACAACAAGATTCATAGTTAAAGGTCTGAGCCAGGCTGAGGCTTCACTCTGCTAAGGCCCCGGGACAAAGGCCACCACCTCTAGGAAGTCATCCTGATACCTTAAACCAGTATTTCCCTACCTTCTTGGAGCTTGTTGAGCTGTAGCCTTGAAACTACAGGTCCTCTCTTGTTTTCCTGTCCTGGTTGTTGACAGTAAGTAGCATTCATTCCCAGTCAAACTGTGCTTTAGAACTTACAGAGTAAAATGCTTACAGAACTGAATCTCCTGAGACCCTCAAAGAAATCTGTGTGGAACCCAAAGCCCTAACTTGTTCAGACTTCCAAGACAAAGTAGAGTGGGCTGGGGCTTAGATCCCCCTTTCCCACCCCCTTGCTGGGACTTCGGAGAAATCATTTAACCTTTTGGAGTCTGCAAACAGGAAGAGCACAATAGCCTAAAATTCACAGCTCTATCTATCTAGGTATTCCTCTGTCTGCTTACTAAGCGCTTCACAGGTGTTGATTTCAACCTCAAAATAAGCTCCTGAGTAGGCCCTGTTATTAGCCTGCCTCAGAAAAGGCAACAAGGTGTGGAGAAGGCAGTGCCTTGTTCAAGGTCTCTCAAGCAGATAGGATTGCGTTTTCCAGGACACAAGATGCAGGAGAAGCCACACCTATCCAGGAGAGAGATTTCCTTCTGGCCAGGAGTAGCCCTGAGAAAATATGGGTTCTCAGCACCGAGACTCCGCCCACATGGCCACCTCCCTTGCCAACCACAGGGCCCAGTGAGTCAGGGCACTTATGAGATCTTTGAAAATGTTGTGGAAAAAGTTTGGGTATAGTATTAAATGAAAGAAGAAGGAGCACCCATATCATACCATCTCAAGTGAGAGAGAGAGAGAGAGAGAGAGAGAGGGAGAGGGAGAGGGAGAGGGAGAGGGGGAGAGAGGGAGAGAGAGCACGAGTGCAGAGCTTGCACGCTGGAGAAAGCACACCAGGGCATTGATAGTATCAAGTTCCCCAATGGCTGACTGACCTCTGGTAACCCACTCTAAGCCTCAGTGTGTCACCTATACAGAGTAGAAAAGGCTTATTAGCATATTCACTGGACTAAAAGGGATAAAGGGATGATATGGATTGTCTGGAGTAAGATTGTTATGCTAAGGGTAAGTTTCTTTCTTCTTTTTTTTTTTGGGGGGGGGGGTCCGGTCGTGGAGCCTGAACTCTGGGCCTGGGCGCTGTCCCTCAGCTCTTCAGCTCAAGGCTAGTGCTCTACCACTTGAGCCACAGCGCCACTTCCGGCTTTTTTCTTTTTGCTTATGTGGTGCTGAGGAATCGAACCCAGGGCCTCAGGCATGCAAGGCAAGCGCTCTACCACTGAGCCACCTTCCCAGCCCCAAGGGTAAGTTTCTTAAGAGAGCATCAGAAGACAGGCTATGTCAGGTATCCCCTATTTGTATCCCCCAGGACTCTTATAGGCAGTTCTGCTGGAGCTTTCAGTCTCTGGTTGGCCTCAGCGGCTGCATGCTATGACCTGGGGAAGGACCTTCCTCTACTTGCCCTTTGAAATGCTTTGGTCTTAGACCTTTTTATGGGATGGTTCTGCAGGTGAGAGGTTAAGGGCCATATGATACCTGTCCCACCTACTCTTGGGATAGCAGAGTAGCATTTAGGGGCCGTACTTTGTGCCTTTTCTGTTTTCTCCTTTGGAAAACAAATGAGAAACCAGCTGTGTCTGACCTCCTCCCCACCCCACCCCCAGCTCTCCAGTCCTCCTCCCTGGACAACTGCCTGGTAGAGAACCCCAGAGGAGGGGCCCTGTGAGCTGGCTGTTACCATGGCAATGGCAGCCCTGGAATTTGACCACTGGGGCCCAGGAATGGGGGTGAGGAGTTGGTATAGGCCACACTAGGGACAGAGAGGAGGGTCTACAGGCCCAGGAAAACCAGGAAGAGCAATGCTAGGCAGGGCTCCAGGGCCCCTCCAAGGAAGGCCTCAGTTTCCGCATCTTGAGGCATGGACCTCAAGATATCTCTTGGAATTGATAAGGGAGACAGTCAGGGCAAAGCAAATTGCCCCCTTTGATGAATAGACATCCCAAGGGACAAGGATTACCTTGTCACAAAGCAAGGCCAGGGAAATATTGGACAAGATCCTGGGGTATGGTCTGTCCCTTCTAGTGTCCCTATACCTCCAGAGGAGAGGACAAGAGTGTATGCTTACTTGGGGGGGAAAAAGAGGACACCCCAAAATGGCTGGGTCCACTGTAGTGAGACAAAGATGTGCCCATCCCCCTAAGGCCTGTTCTTGGATCTGAAGGGCAGGTGTTTGCTTCTTTCTGTCTTCCTGCCTTCCCACTCCAGGAACACAGTGAATTCTATTGCCAGACCCTCATCTACTTCCAGCGAACACCCACTATGCCTCACCTCTGCTATGATTTCTCCCCTCACAGTCAGCCCTCGGATCAGTGTGATACTCAAGGCCCAGGTAGGGTGGGACTGGGCCAATATTACCCAGCACAAATAAGTTGGGAATGCCGTTCCACTATCCTGTGCCCTCATCTCCAAATGCCACCAAGTTCTTCCAGTGTCACCACAGCAGCCACCTCATCTCCCACTCACCTTCACACCCACACACAAAGATACCATGATTGTGACCAAATCTCTCAGCTTAAACCATGAGTCACCAGAGAGAAGAACAGAATTAGAGCCGTAACTCACTCTACACACCACGATAAATTTTAAGTAGATCAAAGATTGAAATGGAAAAACAAAGCAAGAAAACATAAAATGCCAGAAGAAAATATGAAAGAATCGCTTTACAGTCTCAGAGTGGGAAAGGCTTTCTAACTATGGTTCTAAATCCAGCAACAGTAAAATAGTGACATGATAAATTACACCACACAAAAGTAATGCCTTCCAAGTAGCAAAAATACACCACCAACAAAGTCATAAGACAACTCAGGAAAATATATCTGCAACGAACAACCAGGCACCAGTGGCTTATACTTATAATCTTAGATACTCAAGAGGCTGAGATTTGAGGATAGAAATTTGAAGCCAGACAGGGCAGACAAATCCAAGAGCCTTTTATCTCCAAGTAATTATCAAAAAAAGCTGTAAGTAGAAGCCAGCAGCTGGTGGTTCACACCTGTAATCCTAGCTTCTTAGGAGGCTGAGATGTGAGGATCCCAGTTCAGCCCACGGGGGGAGGGCGGGGGAGACTCTTAATCTCCAATTAACAATCAACAAACCTGAAGTGGAGCTTAGAGGGGTAGGTAGAGTACTAGCCTTGAGCAAAAGAGTTCAGGGGCCTGCAACCAGGGTCTGAGTTCAAAACGCACAACAACAACAAAAATAGCTGAAAGCAGAGGCATGGTTCAAGAGATAGAGTACCAGCCTTAAGCAAAAAGAAAAAAAAAAAGAAAGAAAGAAAAAGAAAAGCCTTAACTCAAGTGGCAGAGTGCTAGCCTTGAGCTGAAGAGCTGAGGGACAGTGCCCAGGCCCAGAGTTCAGGCCCACAACCAGTCCCTCCCCCTCCCCCCCAAAAAAAACAGAAAAGCCTTGAATCAAACCCTTGTAGCAGTGTGTGTGTGTGTGTGTTTACTCATAACACAAAGAACAAATGTTCTTATAAGTCAATGAAACAACAGAAAATGGTTAAAGGATTTGGAAGATGGCTAATTGGGAACCCTGTATCTTTTGGACTTAGAAAAGGATGATGCTCAATTCTACCCCACTATGAGATAAATGCAAACCAAAATACATTGAGATGTCATTTTTCACCTATCAGATTAGGAAAATAAACAAAGGTCCAAATGGTCCTCTCTTTATGGCTAGTGGAGGACACCTGAGGATAGCACCAAAATGCAAGTCATAAACATCCTTTATCTTAGCAATTCTACCCTAAAAAGTGATCCCCACAAAATGGTGTGTGTGTGGAATGCTTGTTCACTGAAGCACGATTTGTAACAGAAAAAGAATGAAAGTAGCCTAGATATCTCTAATATGTGGTTCCATACAGTTCAGTAATCACACAGTATAGAATACCAAAAAAGCTGGGTGTGGTGGCACATGCTTGTGATCTCAGCACTGGGAGGCAGAAGCAGGAGGATCTTGAGTTCAAGTATAGCCTCAAACAGTGAGATCTTGTCTCAAAAGTAATAAAAAAAAAATAGAAGCCCTCAAGTACTGAGAAATCAAGCTCTGTACACGAATATTAAGCATAAAAAGGAGCAGGCAGACCAGAGTACCCAGTGTGGGGTACTGGAAAGAAGGGGCAGATCATGTAGGTGTTCAATGGTATTTCATATAAAAGGATTCACAAAAACTATAACTGGTACATGTCCTGAGGTTGGGCAGGAGAGGTAACATGTAGCTGAGTAGGAAGGAAAGTGACTGATTGATTGATTGATTGAATTTTTTTGTGTGAGAGCTAAGGCTTGGGTAGTATTCCGAGCTGCTTTTTTTTGTTTTGTTTTGTTGAAGATCACTGCTCTACCATTTGAACCACGCCTTCATTCCTAGCTTCTTCCTTCTTTCTGTAGCTAATTGGAGGTAAGAGTCTCACAGACTTTCCTGCCCAGTTTGAATTGCTTTCCTCAGATCTCAGTCTTCTGAGTAGCTACAGGCATGAGCCACCAGAGACCAGCTAGGAAGGGATTTTTTTTTCAATCCACTTAAAATATTTTCTTATCTACATAAATATATCTATCTGAAAGATTGTGTGTGTGTGTGTGTGCATGCTAGTCCTGAGATTTGAACTCAGGGCCTAGACACTATCCCTGAGCTTTTTTTGCTCAAAGCTAGTGTTCCACCACTAACCGAGCCATAGCTCCACTCCTGGCTCTTTGATGCTTAATTGGAGATGAGTCTCACAGAACTTTCCTGCTGGGTTGGCTTCAAATCTCCATCCTCAGATCTCAGCCTCCTGAGTAGCTAGGATTAGACATGACCCACCAGTGCCTGGCTTAGCTAAAAGAATTTTTTTAATGCTCTGATGGCTACTCCAGTCTCCTGACTCAGTTGTAAGTTGCCTGCTACCCATCATGGTCCTTCTTTCCCCTGGGCCAGGTGCCCTGGGATTCCTGGGCATCAGGGATCACTGCCCCAGACCAGGTTACTCCCAGCTACTTGTGCCCTGTGTTCCTACCCTACACAAAGGACCAGATCTCAAGGTAGTTCCCACTGTGGACAGAGCACATGGAAAGATGGATGGGTGATACTCTGGGAACTGAGAGTGCAGCTTTTGTCTCTTCACTCTCTGACTTTAGTTCCCTCTTTGATGGCTCAAGTCACAGAAGTGACAATCCTCCAGGAAGCCATCTCTGAGCTTCTTTGGGGCTAGACTTCAACAGGCTGAAGGTTAGAAATGAGTCCTTTGGCAATCCTGCCCCTCTCTGGGCACTGTCTACACATGGAGGAACACAGATCAGCTGACCTAGAAGTAAGTAGTGGGGAACTCTACAGCTGGTGAAGATCTGCCAGAGAAAATGTGGCAGAGCCCCAAGCTCTCAGGGTCCCCTCCTCTACATAGCCTCTGAGCTTTTTGCCTATGGACAGCTACCTGGGGAACATCCAAAGCCTTCCTTGGGGACCTTGGCTCATACTCCCAACAATGCTAACACTATAAGACACTGTCAGTGACTTCTTCCCTCCATACCTGCCACCTTTCCTCAGCCAGGCTCAGCCACTCTCTGCCTCTTCCAACTTGCTTTATAGCTTCTCACTCATCCCTAATCACTTGTGGTCCACCCACAGCTGCCATCACTGTTAACCCCATCTCACAGGTATGTGGTATGTATACTGAAAGTGGAGGGGTTAAGTATCTACACAGTTGAAGACAAGGAACAGGATTTGAACCAAAGCCACCTGGTCTGTTCTTACCATTACATCAACCCAGCTGGGTACATGATCAAGTCCAAGCTCTTAAGCTGACACTAGATGCCCTTAGTGACCCGGCCTTTGCTGACACACCAGAGTCAAATTAATACCTAGGTGTATCACTCTCCGTTGAGCCCAGTAGTATCCTGGCTACAGAAGTTCGGCCTGTCACACTCAATCCTCTAGGCCTTTTGTATCCTCCCTATTTTTATGTTTTGTTTTACTTTATTTTATTTTGTTGATTTTGCAACACTGGAGATTAACCTAAGGGCCTTGCACATGTAAAGCAAGTACTTTATCATTTAGCTATAGCCTCTACCATCATTCCTATGTTTTTAAAGAATCAAGGGCCTGACACACAGTCAGGCTAGTAGGTACCCAAGGCCTGAGGGCTGTGTACTTCCAAGTCCCAAGGCTCAGACTTTCTCCTGCTAATCTGTTTGCTCACTCTCATTCTGAGGAAGTCTTTCCTGATTCCGACATTAACCACCTCACCATAGAGGAGCTAGGGGAATTTAACTCATGGGCCAGTCAGGGTGACCAAGCTGTGCTAAATGGGGACACACAGCTGGCTGGGTCCTAACCATCCTCAAAGGCCTTATCTTTCCAAGTGGTAGTAGTGGGCAGACAAGGTCTACAACCACTCAGATAGGCTATCCTTCTGATCAAGGGGCCAAGACCTGCTCCAGAGCCCCAGGGAAGGCATCACTTGTTCTTAGAAGCCCCATGGATAAGTGCAGTGCTCAATCAGCCTGATTGCTCTGGAACCAGTTCCTACAGGTTCCCCTGTCCTGGCTAACCCCTTGGTCAGAACTTCCCTTTGTCTCCAAAAGGCATTTTCCAACTGTGCCTGTTGGAGACAGAGGAAAGTCTTGACCAAGGGAAGCCCTGGATGTGGTCAGACCTTACCTCACTTATATCAATGGTCTGTCTCAGTTCTGTGTCAAGATTCTATTAAAGAAAGGGTTCTTTTTTTGTGACAGGCCTGGGGCTTGAACCCAGGGCCTGGGTGCTGTCTCTGAGTTTTTAGTACTCAAGTCTAGCACTCTATACCACTTGAGCCACTGTGGTTCCACTTCTGGCTTTTGGTGATTTTTTGGATGGGTGGGGGTCGTAGGGCTTGAACTCCAGACCTGAGCACTGTCCTTCAGCTCTTCAGCTCAAGGCTAGTGCTCTACCACTTGAGCCACAGTGCCACTTCCTTTTTCTGCTTATGTGGTGCTGAGCAATCGAACCCAGGGCCTCATGCATGCAAGATAAGCACTCTACCACTGAGCCACTGTCTCAGCCCCTTTTTGGTGATTATTTGAACATAAGAGGCTCATGGGCTTTCCTGCCTGGTCTGACTCTGAACCATGATTCTCAAATTTCAGCCTCCTAAGAAGTCAGGATTATAGGCATAAGCAACTGGCAACAGGCTTCCATTATTTTTGAAAGCTTAGAAATTACTGCACTGTGTGTTGGGGGGGGGTTATGTAGTTGTGGAGATGGGAGGGAAGGGATGGTAGGGGAAAAACAAAGGAGGAGGCAACAATGCTTGATAAAAAATGTACTCATTACTTTGTTCATGTGATTGTAACCCCTCTGTACAGTATTTTCACAATAAAAAACTTATTTTAAAAAAGAAGAAATTACTGCTCTAAGGAAGTGGTGCTGTGGCTCAAGTGGTAGAGCACTAGCCTTGAGCACAGAGAGGCTCAGGGACAAAGCCCAGGCCCTGAGTTCAATTCCCAGCCCTGGCAAGAAAAGAAAGAAAGAGAGAGAGGAAGGAAGGAAGGAAGGAAATAAAATTCTGGGGCTGGGAAAGTGGCTGAGTGGTAGAGTGCTTGCCTTGCATGCATGAGGCCCTGGGTTTGATTCCTCAGCGCTACATAAGCAGAAAAAGCTGGAAGTAGTGCTATGGCTCAAGTGGTAGAGCTCTATCTAGCCTTGAGCTGAAGAGCTGAGGGACAGCGCCCAGGCCCAGAGTTCAGGTCCCACGACCAACCAAAAAAAAAAAAAATTACTGCTCTGGGATCAAGTCCCAGCCATTAAGACTTCTCAGGATCTACCCACCAATTCAAAGCCAGGAGCTTTTCTAGCATCCATGTACACCAGGACTTCTACATCCCCAGGCCTCTGCCTTTACAGCTCTCTCTCCTTGAAGGACCCAGACTTCCCTCAGCCAGTCAAGACCTGGCTGGTCCTCAAGGGTCCAGTTGCTACCTCAAGTCAGTCTCGCCTGCCCTGTCCTGCTTTGGCCTCCTGTGACCTTGGTTCTTATATGGATTTCCTGGGGCTGGATCTCCCCCACTGCCCTTTTTGAGACAAGGTCTCAGCCCAGACTGGCCTTAAATATGAGACTCCTGCTCTATCATCTACGTCTGGCTTTGGGATCCTCTTCTTGCTCATCCTCTGTTCCCATGCTATACATCTACAGAAGCCCACAAATGACAACAGAACTGAATTTTATAGGTTCCCCTGACCCACCACCTAAAACTAATCCCAGAGTTGATTACCTAGGACTAATGAGAAATGTTAAGAATAGCTGTGTAGATAGCACTCAGTCCGTCCACCAGAGATAATGAGCATGGGTCCTGTCAAACCCCTAGGCTTACTCCATAAGAATGAAGTCCTGTGGCTGGACAGGAAGTGGCTCAAGGCACTCCCCCTAGGCGCTGGCTCTGGAATCCACTACCAAACTTAGTCCCTTAGAAGGCACTCAGAGGACTTCCTCACAGGGTCAAATTGCTCTGTTCACATCCCCCAGAGGAATGATACCTGCTAAATGTTCAGTGACAAGATTGCTCCTGTCTACTCTAAAGCCTACGCCAGGGAATGTCTAAGTGGTACCAGGCTAGGTCCTCATATCTAATACCTGCAGAGATGTCTTTGTGGATACAGCAATCTACTGAGGATTGTAAAGGGCACTGTATGGGGGACAAGAGAGGAGAGGAAGGGGTGTATGTATGCATGTATGCCTATTCTTTGTGTATCTCTGGCTTTGCCAATTGGGTAGGGTCTACTGTCAGCTTACCCCCTCAGTGTGGGAATGGTTGGTTTCATGTGTCCACTCTCCCACCTGTGCATTCTGCTGAAACTTCTCTCTGCACCTCCAGCCTCAGCACAGGGCCCAGCACTGTGCCTTCCCCAGCATCCACAGCACAGGCCTGATGAGTGAGGGGAAGGATAACAATACTGCTTGAACCCAAGAGTTAAACTCGAGACAGAGCTAGGGGCCCAGAGGGAGACGGGACAGGAGGCCGGGGTGGGGGAGTCTGCCTGGGCTGGCTGTGGGTCTGGGCCTCTCTGGGCGCTTTGTCCAAATATGGAAGGTTTTTTTGTCTCCATTTGACTCACACCGGCCATGGCCCAAGAGATCTGCTTTCCAGATACTGCAGGCAAGGCTGCGCCAGCCAGCACCACAGGGCCCGCCCCACCCCCCATCTCAGTACCTTCCCAACCTCCCTTGCCAGAGTAATCTCTACCAGCAGGGAGCCTGGCCTCACCTTAGCTGAGCTCCAGCACTAACAGAAGTGTTCTTGGGCCCTTAAATAAGGCAAGAAGCAGTCATTCCTGCTTTTGGAGGCCTGTCACCTCTTATTCCCCAAGAGCCATAGATGCAGATGTAGCAAGACAATGTGCTACTTCCTGAAACTACCATGAACTGTAAATGCTGGGGATTATCATGGCTCCTCTTTTGCCCACAGTGGTGGTGGTACCCACCCAGGCAATCCCAAAAGCCAGGAACCCAAGCTGGAACCAAGTTGTGAGGCTGAAATCCATTCAGCTCTGTCAGTTTTTCAGCTCCCTTCACCTGTACAAGCTAGCACGGTGGTGCTGTGCTCAGGTTCCTGTCTGTCATGCAGGACAGTAATTCCCACAGAGGTACGGTGAGGACTAGAAGAGTTCATCAATGAAAACTGCAGACCAGGCTGAGACTATGGCTCGGTGGTAGAGTTTAACATGCATGAGGCCCTGGGTTGGATCCCTAGCCCTAGTGTGTCTGAGAAGTACTCAGACCTGTGCCCCCCCTCCCCCACCAGCCACCTCCACCCCAGGAAATCCTAATTAGCTTTATTGCCATTCCTTATAACAATCTATATCTTAACCCCAGCCACAATCAGGAACTGGAGGCATATTTAACATTCCCCACCAGTTTCTTTTTTGTTCTCTGCATTACACAACATTTACTCCCTACCCTCCCCCCCCCCCCCCCCAGCCTTGGGAGTGAGGTCAACCTGGGTTCAAATATCACCTCTCTCGTGGACTATGAGACCTGGGCCAGATACCTTACCATCTCCAGGTAGGTGTATGGTCCTCATTCTGCCCCAATCAGTACTCAATTGAGACAAGATCCTTTGCTCATGCTTCCACCTATCTTGTCCCCAGGGCAGATCCAATACAGGGTTGGTGTAGGTGGTAGTGGGAGCTGAGTCTTCCTTTACTAGGGTAGCACCAGAGCAGGGCTCCATTCACCAGCTCTTGCCTCTCCACCTTGTTTATTTAATAAATGTGTACTGAAGTTCCACAGTGTGCCAGGAACAGGCACAGGTGGAGCTACCCGACCAGAACCAAGCACTGGGTCACAGGGTGACCTGGGGGCTCCTCCAGCCCACATCTCCATATCCTTGAGCTTTTGAAGTGTATACCCTACAAAGCAGGGATGCAATATTTGTGTCTCAGGACCAGGGCGAATTCTGCCACCTGGACTGGAAAGCTGAGGGGACACAATGTTCTACAGGGCTCTCTTTGGAATGTCTATTCCCTTAGGGATGAAGGCAGGACAAAAAGGATGGCAGAGGGAAGGAAAGAAGAAAGCAAGGAGCTCCTAGGCGCAAAAGGCTTGATGTGAGTGAGGAGATATAACAGGCAGCCAGGATGCCAGAGCAGGCCCAGGCCTAGGTGATGAGGCAGGGCAGCAGAGGATTAGCTAGATCCAGCCACCTCCGCCTCCTCTGCCTCCTCCAGTCTTGGGGCCAGGCCCTGAGCTATTTTTAGCTGGGGCTGAATTTAGCCATTCCCTCGGAAATTCCTCACCCACCCCAGGCAACACCCCCGCTGGCCTTGGGAAGAAGCCTGGAAGTGGCTAGTTCAGGCTGGAGGGGAGAGAAGGAACACAGGACTTACAGGGAAAACTGAGGGTCACATCAGACCCCAAATCAGAATGATTCCCCTCTCGTTCAGTTCTTATTGTGCTATTCTCTAAGAGGGCCTCTGAGGTCCCAGGCCCCCCCACTATAGCCACTGGTGGTGGTGATGGTGGTATCTACAGAATAAGGAGTTCTTAGCTCCCACCTCCAGCTCCACAGTGGGCACTACAAGCTCATGGATCTGCTGGCCTGCCTACCACTTACTCACTCCCACCCCATCCCCAGCTCCATAGGAGTATTCTGGGGCTCCCATAAACTGTGACTGCAGCTTCACAGATGGGGAAACCAAGGCAGAGCAAATTGTCCTGATTCAAAGCCCCAAAAGGCGCAACACAGCCTGAGCCTTCCTTCTTCCACAGCTCCTTTCATGGCGCCTCCCCTCGAAGGGCCAACTGGAAGTGTGACTTGGGGGTTGGCTGTTCCCCAAGGATACAACCAGCAGCTGTGATTGAAGTTAGACAGGGGGAATCTCATGGAGCTCAGAGCTCCTCATCCTATCAGAAGGCAGAGGAAAATTCTGCCTAGGGGTAGATGCGTGAATTGTTCCTCATTGCCATATTCTCTGACTCAAATAAGAAGGAGGGTCCCACTCCACCCACCCAGTTCTGACAGGGCTCCTGAGCCTACATTGAAACCTCAGACTTTACCTCCACATTCTCTCCCTGGTCAGTCTTGGTCAGTCTCTTTATCACTTGCTCTCTTAGGGTCAAGTTTGTTACCTCCCTATTCCCCTTTACTCTGACCATCAGTCACTAGAGGAAGCCATTTTTATGCATAACTGATACTGCTCCCTCTCAGCTCCTAAACCTCATGGCTCCCATTGCCTAGACCATGAGACGCAGCCTTCAGACTGTCTTCAGGACACACAGCTTGTCTGTGTGCTCTGCTCAGAGACCTCCCAGTCCCCTTGGCCTCTGACATACTCAGGGGTTTCTCTTTCATTCCCTGGCTCAGACCAATTCCCTCCAATGCTGGGTGAACTTTGCTACCACTGCTCAAGAACTCTCAGTGGCCCGTTACTCAGAAGTCCAAGTATGAGGCTGGAGCAATGGTTAGGGGAATGGGCCTAGTCCACTGTTGTGGGGCCTTGGTAAGACCCTTCCACATCTTAACAATACAGGTGTGAGGGGTGGTTAGAACACATGGCTTGTATCTGAAGGTCTTTCCAGGAGGACCTCCCTTTCTAGGACATTCAAGGTCCTGATTCTTTCTTCTTCTTCCTTTTCTTAGTCTGCCAAGAGATTTGATGTCTTACCACCAGGCCCACCCGAGGGAGACCAGGAGAGGCAGGGGGGTGTGGTGAGAAACTAACAGCAAGACTTCAGTGACACAGGAAGCCAAGAAAGATGGAGTTGGCTAGACTTTTTACGAAGGGGAGAGTCCTTCCCATCCATCCACCCCTTCCCTTCCCTTCCACATCTGCTTCTTAACCTCCAGTGCCCTGTCCTGGGAAAGGATTGACTGTTTGTCCAGGGGTGGGAGAGTGGGGTCCCAGCAATCCCAGGAGGCCCGGCTGTGGGGCTGGCTGGCAGCCACGAGGGCGGCCTCTTTCCCTCCTGCTCTGCAGTGCTGTGAGGAGCAAGGCCTGCTCACCCCTGGGAACCAATAAACAGGAAACAGACACCAACCTTGCACTTGCTCCTTGGGCTGGCCCTTCATCACAGCCCCCCACGGTTCTCCCACTGGTCCAAGACCTGACTCTCCTCTTCTCAACCTCAGAATCTTAGGACAAATAGCATCAAGACCAAGATGTAACAAGCTCAGATTCACAAACAAAATCAAGTTGAGTGCTCTACTCTTGGGAAAGAAACCTGAATTCTTCATGTTGAACCAGTGGAGCTCTAAACTCCGAGAGTGCCAATCTTAAGAGCACACACTAAGTAGCTACATTTTTTTTTTTTTGGTCCGGTCGTGGGGCCTGAACTCTGGGCCTGGGCGCTGTCCCTCAGCTCTTCAGCTCAAGGCTAGCACTCTACCACTTGAGCCACAGCGCCACTTCCGGCTTTTTTCTTTTTGCTTATGTGGTGCTGAGGAATCGAACCCAGGGCCTCAGGCATGCAAGGCAAGCGCTTTACCACTGAGCCACCTTCCCAGCCCCTAAGTAGCTACATTTATGAGTCTCAGTATCCTAGGATTATCATCCTAGGATGAGGATCTGCCAGCATTACCTCCTAAGTTTTTAGCTCCCTATTTTACAGAGCAGGAAACTGAGAGTCAGAGCTGAGGTCCAAGGACTCAGTTAAATACCACCAAGTGGTAGAGTCAGAGAGGTACACAGACTTTCAGACTCCCTGCCACCTGGGGGCTCTGGGCCCTACCTACTAGGATCTGGGACTTTGTCAAGACAGGGCTTTGACTCTGCCTCCCAAACTGTTCCACATCATGTCAGATGAGTCTTGGATAAAGCTGGAGGTAACAGAAGTAGAGGGAAAGCTAGAGACCAGTGGGCCAATGGTCCTCCCTGTAGTCCTTCCTATCCCCTACTCTCCACTTCCAAAGGCCCAGGCTGCTGAGCTATTGGTCCTACATAGGTGGATCAGAACCCCGGCCTGCCCTGGCCTGCTGTCTAGAACTTAGTCTTCAGCTTTAAGGCTGCAAACTGAGATTCTTTAAATCATATGGTAGTCTATCATTCATAAGAGAACTTTCTTGAGCACTTACTATTGGTCAAGCCATCTTGACATGATTTCATTTAAACCTAGCAATAACCCTTCGTGGAGTAAGGGGACACTATTCCTATTGGATAGACACTGTAAGTGTCTATGTTTACATCATCTCCTTGGAAGCCTCTGGCTTCTCAGGCATGAGGGAACCTACTAGTTCACCAGCCCCAGCCCCAATATGGTGCTCCCAGATCATGAGGATGGGGGAGTTCCTTTCATCTGCCTCTCGGGTTCCAGCTCCTTACTTGGCAAGGATGGACTGGCAAAGGCATAACTTTTTTTTTTCTTTTTTTGTGTTGGTATTAGAGCTTAAACTCAGGGTCTGGGCACTGTCCCTTAGCTCTTTCACTCAAGACTTATACTCTACCACTTGAGGCACCACAGTTCTGTTTCCAGCATTTTGCTGGTTAAGAGGTAAGAGTCTCATGGATGTTCCTGCCTGGGCTGGCTTTTGAACTTCAATCCTCAGATCTCAGCCTCCAGAGTAGCTAGAATTATAGGCATGAGCCAATGGTGCCTGGCAAGACATGACTGTGTTCTCTGTGTTCTCTGCTTGTCCTGGTTCTGAGTTCTTAACTGCCATTCTTGGGAACTGCTTCACCCCAATGTCTAGTTTACAAACCTCAGGCCATCTGCCTCTGGAAGCCAGGCCCATTCTCAAGGGATTCACTGGCACTTATGTCCCTCCCGCATGAGGCCTGGACTTAACCTCCCTCTGGACTACACCCACCTCAGAGGCAAGCAGGGAGGGTGTCCAATCTTTCCCTGTGAGTCCGCATTGGCCATCCAGGGGTGTAAAGGTCAACTGCTACATAAATGGATGAGTTCATAGACAAGATAGCCCCAGGACTAGTACCTACAAGGACCTCTGGATTTCGTAAGCTAAAAGACTGGCCCTTTTGTGGTAGGCAAAATAACAGTCCCTTAAATCTCCACAATTTGTGAATATATTTTCTTACAAGGCAAAAGAGGCTTCACACATGTCATCATTAGGATTCTGGATTATCTAGTGGGCCCAGTGTAATCAGAAGAGTACTTAAGAAGCATTGATGGCTCAAGTCTATAAATCTAGCTTAGCTACTCAAGAGTCTGTGATCTGGAGGATGAAGGTTCAAAGCCAGCCTGGGCAGGAAAGCTCTTATACATAGCCTCTAAAATAACCAGCAAAATGTTGAATGGAAGTATGGCTCAACTGGTAGAATATTAGTTGAGCAAGAGCACAGGCCCTGAGTAAAAGCTGATGAGGGGGAGAAAAGAAAGAGAGAGAGGCAGGAGAATGACAGTGAGAGAACTATGAAGATACTCTGCTGCTGGCTTTGAGAAGGAAGGAAGGAAGGGTCCATGGACAAAGCTCTGCTGGCAGCCACTCGAAGCTGGAAAGACAAAGGAAGTGACTTTCCCCTAACTTCCAGAAGGAACCCAGGCCTGTCAGCACCTGGCTTTTAGCCCTGTGAAACTCATTTTAGACTCTGACCTCAGGAACTGTAAAATAAGCAATCAGTGTTGTTTTAAGCCAATGAAGTACAATAATTTGTCATCACGGCAATAGGAAACTAATACACCACTCCTCTGCAACCTCTGGAGTCAGTTCATGTCCTACTCACCTCGGGTGCCTCCTGCATCCCCTCTCACCTCTCCCTACCCAGGGAGGCTTTTAGGGCCTATTGACTTCCCTCAAACCCATCCAGAAATAAACCTGGGAGAGTTTTGATGTCCCGTGTGCAATAGCAACACTATTTCTGGAATCAGGCCTCAGAGTAGGCAGGAGAGCTTCCCACTAGTATAGGGAAAGACCCTGAGAAGAATGGAAAGCAACAGCAAGAGTTAGGAGGGGCGTAGTCCTGGGGTGGTGTTTCTCCAAGCCATGCTCTTCAGTAGCCTAAGGCCTGGCATGCCAGCACTTCCTGTGTGTAAAAGCAGGATACCTGCTTTAACTCAGAAGCCCAGGAAGGAGGCCTGATGCTGCCTACAAGCCTGGAACACCTGTGGCTCTGACAGGGGAAAGAGGGATGCCTCACAGCAGATGAGGGGAAGGGACTGATGCGATACCTCCTTCAGGGAGATGATGAGACCAGGCTGGATCTCACATCTCCTGACCTTCATGAGCTCCAGCAGGCCATCCCTAGTGAACCACAGCTGCTAGAGTGTGCTCCAACAGCCTGGTCAGGGCCCCAGGCCCATGCTTATCATGGACTGGTGCTCACTCACTGCTCAAATCCCAGCAGCTTGGCATTTCCCCTCTGTCTCTGTCTACTCTGGAATGCCTCAGAAGCCCTGGGGGTTGAGAAGTGGAGAGGGAAGAGGGTCTTAGGGATCAACTCCCACAGTGGAACCTCAGCTCCAATAGGCTCATGCTTCCCAGGAGACCTGGGGCCCCCATTTCATGGCCTGCCAGTAAGGCGCCAGGCTGCCTGGGCACATTTCCCAATAAGTGAGCCAGGGCTACAAGCCTTTCTGGGAAGCATGGGCTCCCTTTCCCCCGCCCTGCCATTGCCATCCCTGCCAACTCTACTTAGTGAGGGCTCTGTGGGGCCAGTGTATGGCTGGGGGGTCAGGACTACCTAGGGCCAGATTACTCATGAGTCAGAGAGCCTTGGGAAAACCTCTGTGGCTCTGGGCCTGGTCCTTTACCCACATATCAGAGACAGGCAATGCCTCCTAGGCAGGAATCAGATGGACAGACAGGGCTGCTCTGGGTGGCAGAGCTCCTGGTCCCAGCAGATACACATGATGGACTGAATAGGTGCAAAGTAACTTAAGGTAAAACACAGGATATGGCATGGTCACCTGCTTCAGTAGGGTCCTACGGTGGCTCTGCTGTCTTAGCCTTTGAGCCAAGCTGATGTAAGTCTACAGGGGTGGCCAGGGCAGCCCACAGTCCCAGCCACTCTGGGGGGCTTGTCATTTTCCCTGCCTATCACTCTAAGCAACCCCTCCCCCACTGGCTAGCCATGGGAGCTGAAGTAGGCATCTCTTCACTTGAGTGCTATGAATCTGGCCACTTCAAACATCTGCACCAAAGCAAAAACCTGCAACCCAATACCTACCTCTGCCCTGTTCCTGGCTACCATCATCACTTGCCCAGATTGCTCTGACTGACTTCATTGCTTTCACTCCAGGCCCTGTAGTCTACCCCACACAACACCCAGAACAGACACAGGTCAGCTCAGGTCCTATTCAGGAGCTGCTCACAGTGCCTGTTCCCTCACTTCAAGTAGATTCAAATCCTCCTTTTGGCTCTCAGATCTTCCTCACTCTGGCCCATAGCCTCCCTTGCTTCTCAGACCACTAGTTCCCTACTAGCCTACTCCATCCACACTGCCCTTAAGTCTGTTTCTCAAACACTACAGGGCCTCTACAACTGCTGTTCCTCTCTGTCCACAATGCTTTTCCCCCCAGACAGCCACCTGACTTCCTCCAGGCCCCTGCTCAGGTGTCACCTCCTCCCATAGGCCTTTCCAGACTCTTGATGCAAAACAGCACCCAACCCTGTCATTCTCAACTCCTCTGCCCTGCTTTCTTTTTCTCCCCTACCCTTTCTGCTCCAGACAGGTGACCTCACTAGTGTGAAAGCTCTTTAGGGGCAAGCTTCGGGGTTTTAGCTGCTGTCTCCTCACATGTCTGATGTTTAGGCACTCAGTATTTGTTCAAACACTGAAGAATACAGTATCTTAGCAAGAGCCACCCACTTCTGAAACAAACTCTTACTGCATACAACCTGCTGCCATCTTTCCCACTCCTAGCCTCTGCTCATGCTGTGCCTCGTGCCCATCTCTTCCAGTTTTCTTTCTTTTTTGTTTCTGTATGTGCACTGATACTAGGGGAACTCAGGATTTGGGGTCTATCCCCTAGTTTTTTTGTTCAAGGCTGATGTTCCACTAGTTGAGCCACAGTTCCACTTACGGCTTTTTTGTGATTAGTTGGAGATAAAAGTCTCACAAGCTTTCTTGCTCAGGCTGGCTTTGAACTGTGCTCCTCCAATCTCAGTCTCCAGAGTAGCCAGCATTACAGGCAGGAGCCTCTGGTACCTGGCTTCACTTCCAGTTTTGAAGGTCAAGATCAAGCAGAGCTTCCTCCCAGAGGCCTCCTCTGCAGCCCCCCACCCCCAACATCTGAAGCCTGGTCCGGACTGCTTCTAGATTTCTAAGCTCCTGGGTGTTGTCTCAACTCCCAGGCAGCCTGAGGGTGTCTCCACCCCACTGCCACAGCTTGTGTAGCTGGAAAGATCACAGATGGGAGGAAAGCAAGCAGGAGGGGCTCCTATACTGGGAGAGAAGGCTGGGGACAGGATTAGCAGCAGTCTCCCAGACCCAGCTGGTCCCGGAAATGTAGGGGCTGGAAAATGTCACACTCAACTCTAGTCCATCCCCCAACCTTTCATTCCTGGACTGCACTCCCTGTAGCAGCCCTGGGCCCTTGGGAAGGAGTGGGCAGGGGGTGGTGGAGACAGAGAATAAACAGAGGAAAGGGACAGCCCTTCTGTCTGTCCTCCTCCCTCCCACCCTCCTCCTGCTGGGTGACAAGACATTTAATTATAGATATTTGGTAGCACTCAGAATTCCAAATGTCCTAATTGCTTCATCCCCTCCCCCCAGAACCCTTTTACACACACACACACACACACACACACACCACAGCAAAGAGCCAGGGAGAAGTAGAAAGAGAACTTCACCCCCGCAGGTTCCTTGCCAAAGGGATGCCAGAGACAAAGGTGGTTGAAAGAGTGGCAGTCCAGCCCCTCCCAAGGCTAGGCAAGCTGGGGCTGTGGTGGTGGGGCTGCTGGGGGTAGAGGGAGGAATAAAGCCAGGTCTCTATTGCTTAGGCCTAGTTCTGCCTGGCCTTGCTGTGCAACCAGAAACCTAATATTCTACCTCTCAGGTTCTCAAAGTTCTTCCCACCCCAGCCCAGGCCCTGATAACTTAAATAACCAACCACTATGAAAGTGTTCAGGGAAAATGCAGGTGATGCCCCCAATTGTTCCTATACCTAATGTCTCCTTCTCAGATGGCAAGCCAATCTGAGAAGCCAAGATGGCTTAAACCCTTCACATCAAGACACTGACATATTAAGAGATTGACATGCTAGGATTTAGGGTGGCTTCAACAGTCTGAGAGTAGATGCTGGCACACTAAGGTTGCCTTGCACACAACAGGCACTTACTAAATAAATGTAAGCTGTTAGCATTGCCATTCCAAAGATGCTTAAGTTGCATGAATTCACCCTTCTATGATTCTGAGAAAAGTCATTTCCTGTTTCTAGAATGCAAAAGTTACAGGTGCCAATTGGCTATTAGGTACCCGAGGGCATAAGTAGACTTCAAGACTCTGTTCTGGTTTTTTTTTTTTTGGGGGGGGGGGTCTGGTCGTGGGGCCTGAACTCTGGGCCTGGGCACTGTCCCTCAACTCTTCAGCTCAAGACTAGCGATCTACCACTTGAGCCACAGCGCCACTTCTGGCTTTTTCTTTTTGCTTATGTGGTGCTGAGGAATCAAACCCAGGGCCTCAGGCATGCAAGGCAAGCGCTCTACCACTGAGCCACCTTCCCAGCCCCAAGACTCTGTTCTGTAAGGCCAGGGAAGGAGAGCCTTGGCAGGAAGAGCCAGCCAGGCTTACAGTGAACCTAGGTGGAAGAAACACCATGGGTGCAAGAGGCAGGGCAGGGGAGCCTAGACAGCACATTCTGAAACAGGTATTCTAGCCTACAAGACCTAGTACCTCTGAGCTGCTCCTCATTCCTGTGTCCTCCAATCCTACAGAGGGTAGCCTGCCTCTCTCCCCTCCACTCTCCAGCCTCTCTTCTGAGCCCTACAGAGCCTTAAAAACCAGTCCAATGTACAGATGAGAAAAACTAAGGCCCAAAGATGACCCTATCCAGGACCAAAGTGAGTCAGAAGCTAAGCAGGGCCTGGTATCTCCCAGCTAACAATGGGTTGGAAGAGAGCCAGGTGTGAGAGACTCCCCATAGCTCAAGGTTAAGTCCAGGATTTCCTCCGACCCCACCGCCCAGGCTCTCACCTGTCAGCTCCTGGCTGGGTGCACACTGGCTTCTACACCATAAGCAAAGTGTCATAGCTCCTCTTGTCCCTTCTTATTCTGTCCCTCACCACACCATCTCCACCCACACTACAGAGATCCTGACTGGAGCCCTAGGCCTAAGACAAGAGAACACTGTCAACCCCATGGAGGCCGGGAAGAGGGGGTGGACAACTGCTCCCCATCTTTCTGAAGCCAGAAGGATGGAGCATCAGGAAGGATTCAGGCTAGCAGATGGAAGAACTTCCAGACTTTAGGAGGGGGTGTGAAATGAAAGGACGGTGAATGTCTTGGGAGCCGCCGCCACCACAGTGCCTGCGCTCAGACCTCAGTAGAGGAGGGGCAGGGAGGAAGCCTGGCTTCAGTTCAGTCACCCAGCAGCAGCTGGGGCAGCTGAGCCTGTTGTTTTTCTCTCTTGCCTCCTTGAAAGGGAAGACCATCATACCAGTACCCACCTGCCAAACAGAGACCTTATCTCCACTTTACAGAAGGGGAAAGTGAGGCATAGAACAGGGATGTGACAGGAACTGGGCCATGCTCCAACCCTGCTCTTTTAATTACACACTCACCAGTTTCTTTCCCCTAAAGGCTGAGAGGGAGTGTCAGGCTAGGCCTGGAAAAGTGGGAGGACTGAAGTGGGCAGAGGCCTGGAAGTTAGAAAAAGCCTCATTCAGGGCAAGGAGAAGCCTGTGTATGGTCAAGCTGTCCTGTCACATGTGCTACAGCCCCCAGAAGGTGGAGAGGTGGCAGAGAAGGGGAAGGGAAGGGAGCAGGAACCAGTTTTGCAAAACTTCCCCCTCCTCCATGGTCTCAATGCCTTCTGCCCCACCAGACTCCCCAAATACTGTTTCATCTCTCATCCCAACCCTTCCCCCACCCTTACAGACACACAGCCCCCAGGGCTCCCAGGAAAGAGCAGGGCAAGGGAAAGGTAGCTCAGAAGGGACTCCTGCTCTGCCACCCCCTCCCCCATCTTCCAAAGACAGAGCTGGCCCTGGGGTTTCAGGCTCATCTAACAGGCCCATGGAAGGTCCAAAAATCCTTCTGTTCCTACTCTCTTGCCTTCGGACTCTCCAGGCAGCCTCCCAGAGGTACAGCAGAGCTAGAACTGGGAAAGGTGGGGGGTTGGGGGAGCAGGGGTAGAGTCGAAGAGAGAGAAGGAGAGAAACAAAGAGAAAGGGACTTAGAGGGGCCCCAGAGAGCCCTGGGAACTGGAATGACCAAATTAGTCCAGGGTTTAGGGTTTCCTGGCTTCTCCTAGTCAGGAACACGGTGGGAATGAAGGATAAAATAACCCCAGGCTACCCCTGAGCTCAGCCCTGAAACCAAGAGCCTTGAATCTTGCTTCCAACTCCAATCTCCCTTCAAACTCCCATGCCAGGGAATCGACTGCCTGGAACTGAACTTAACCCACAGCCCAAATTCTAGGAATGGCTGAAGCCAGAGGTGGAAGTGAGGGACCTTGGGGAGTATGAAACCTCCCTGCCTGGGGTCTAGCAAGGAAGTAGGGGGAGGGGTGGTATCTGACAGTAACCTGGAAGGGGATGGGGTAAGAAGCACATGTAAGTAAGCATGCAGGTTAATGGACAGGGCCTTAACCCTGACCCACTCAGGCACTCCAGCCTGTGGGGACCAGTTCAGTCTCAGCAGATACCTCCCTGCCCCCACTCTTTGCTGACAGTCCCCAGCTAGATGTTCCTCTGCTTGGAGAGGGGAAGCTCTGGTGAAACTCAGGCCCTTACAAGGCTCCAACCCACACCTAGTCTTCCCCAAGCCATGAGAAAGATAGGTTGTTACAGACAAGATGGGACTAAGGTGACAGCCCCGAGCTCCTCTGTAATTTCTATAAAGTAAGGCCTTGTATCACCCCAAATCTCCTAGGCCTACAAACTGACTTACAATCTGGCCTGCCACAGGAAAGACACACAAGGAAAGGCAAACACATGTCAACTATGGGCCCCTGAGCCCAAACATCCCACACAGGTTGGGCAGCAAGCCTCAGTGAAAACTGTACTCGGTGCCATCATTCTCATTCCTCCTGTGTATTTACAACTAAGAATCCCACGATAGTCTCCAAAACCAGTCCCTGAGAAACAACCAGAAGATGCCCTATGAACATTGGTAATCACGCCCAGAATACCTTGGAGCAAATAGGAACCTTTGCCACCCACAGAGACCTGATATCTCTTCAGGGCCAGAATAGACAAGAGTCCTGTGTCATTAACACTCTTCCAACCCCTGGGCACTTAAGAGAACCAGCTAAGCACCCTTAGCCCTGGGCACCTACTCAACTGTGTACATGAAAAAAGTCTCCTGCCAAGTCAGTTCCCCAAGCCCTCCTGTGACCCCCACCCCCACCCCAGGACTCACCACCTGTGGCTTGCTGCAGCACTTGCTAGCTGGGACAGGCTCTTCTGGAGCTCGAGCTGCCTCTGGAGGCTTGACCTCAACAGGGGGCGGTGCAGCAGGAGTCAAGCAGGGCAGGTCCACAGGCCCTGGTGTAGGGACCTCACCAGTGCGGAGGGTCAGCATGTATTGCTTGGTGACATCCTCTAGAGATGGTGCCTGCAACGTGGGGTGAGCTCGAGGAGGGAAGCCCACAGGCTCTGGCACAGCCACAGGGGGTCCAACAGAAGTTGGAGGCTCAGGCACCACAATAGGTATGAAGGTGGCAGGCACACTGGCATGTCGAACATGCTTGGAGGAGGACCGGGTTCTAGCCAGACTATCAGTCTGCTCCTGACTGCCCTGCTCTCTCCTAAGCTCCTGGTGACTGCTCCGGGCTGGGCGCTTCTTGGAGCCTCGGCGGATAAGCCGAGGGGACAAAACGTTTGCCAGCTTGGGATCAAGGTGGAAATCATGTTGGGCAGTGGAAGAGGCAGGTGGGGCCTCAGGAAGAACTCTCTCAGATTGTGCCCGACCCCTGGAAGGACTAAGGTTTTCTGACTCTGCCCGCTGCTCTGCAAGGATTGGTTCACTGCTGGAAGGTGGCAGCATGGGCTCAACTTCTCGGATGGGCTCCCCTCCAGGACCTTCAAATCCAGGCCCAGTCAACTCGCCTCGGCGACTTGGGTCACTTAGAGATTTCTTCTTGGGAGCCTTGCCAGCAACCCTGTCTTCCCCCACACGTCCCAAAGCACAAGGTTCCTGAACAATACTCTGGATGACCTCCTGGTAGCCCTTGCTCTCTTCACTGCCCACAGACCAGTCACTGTGGCCACTGGTCAAACCCTCATCCACAGCTGGGGTGGCTGGAAGCCCTGTCTTGGAGCTCAGTGAGCCCAGAAGGTTGCTGTCCACCGAGAACCCAGATGGCTCCTCAGAGGTAGCAGCCCGGTGACGCTGTGGAATCGGGTCACTCAGAGATCTGTAGGCCTCGCTGGTCTCCCCATTGCTTAGTTCAGTCCCACCAGGACCCGCAGGTGGCACTTTGCGTCTCCTTCGGAGGGCACCTGGTGTGGGAGGAGTTTCAGGGGACACCAGGGACCACCCACTCAGACTATCCTCTGTCCCAGGGCCATGATGATTTGTCTGGGCTGAGGATGAAGAAAGAGGTCGCCATACCCCTGAGGAAGCCAGGCCACAGAAGGCTGCACCAAGAGGCTCTGGGTCTGCCCCAATGCCCTCATCTGTCAAGTTGGACTCAGGGCCTGAGAGCTCCTCTTGGGACCGCTGCCCTCGGGTTATGTCTCCTGACCAGTCAGGGCTTCTAGGAGGGACATCACTTCCATCATCCTGCTGAGCACCCATGCGCTGGATCTTCTCAAACACCTGACGAGCCTCCTGCACATATTGATCCTGGACCACCAGTGGCAGGGGATCATCCTCTGCCTCAGGACCTGTCAGGAGCAGCTCAGAGGAGCTGGGCTTCAGGGCACTGGTGCGGGTTAGTCGTCGGACCACGGGCTTCTCAGAGCAGGTAAAAGACTTTGCTCTCCGAAGGGTAGCAGTTAATTCCTTGAGTGTGGGGCGGATGCCAGGTGATGCTGGGGCTTGGGAGGGCATGGGGTCAAGTTGCTCCACTGGGCTACCTGCTGATGACAAGTCTCTGCCTTCTAGGGGACTGCTCCCCAGGCCACCACTGGGCTTCCGGACCCTCAGTTCTGAAAGGTCTGAGCGAAGGAAACTGAGCAGTGTCAGGGTCTCTGAGGCAATATCTGGATTGGAAAGAGACTTGCGCTGCCTGCTCTTGTCCAGCTCCAAGCCTCCATCTCTCAATGCTCTAGTGGCACCCACCTGTCCCTTGGTGCGGGTCCGAGACTGAGGCCGTAGAAGGAGCCCTTCCCCGGCCCCAAAACTAGGGGAACGGTAAATGCCCCAGCCCCCAGAGCCCCGGCTAGACCACAGGTCGTCGTCTTTGAGAGTCTCAGTGCTAGAGTAGCGGCTACTACCCCGGGAACCTGCGGGGCTGGTCAGGTAAGCGGGAAAGCTCACCTTGGCCACACGGAAAGCTCCTCCCACAGTTTCAGACATAGGCCGCAAGCCCTCCTGGGGACCTGAGACGCAGGGCTGCGGACCAGTATCCCATTCTCGGGGTCCCTCCTCCATAGGAGCTCTTGGTGATGTTGGAGGTTCAGGGCTCCTGACTTCCCTAGCTGAGTCCACGCTGCCCAGATTTAACCCATCACTGTCAGGCCTGCCGTCCTGATCCAATAGGGAGCTTCCAGGCCTAAGCCCCGGCCTCCCCCTCCAGCGGTGGCCGCCCTCGCCGTCTCGGTCCTCGTCACTGCCCGAGGAGTGGCCGCGGTGGTAGGCCGGACTCTGCGCCCCAGGCTGAGGCGGCGGGCCCTCCTCTTCCTCCTCGCTGGAGCTGGCAGCCCGGCTGCGGCTGACAGGATAGGAGGAGGCAATGGAGGAGGAGGAGGAGCAGGAGGCCCGGGCCCCGGCCTGCGGTTGGGAGAAGCTATGCCAAGAATGTAAACCATCCGCCGGACGCTGCGCCCGCTCCTGCTGCGGCCGCCGCCTCCCCTCGATCCCCTGTCCGGACAGCGGCCGCGCCGAACGCAGGCCGGCCAAGGGGAAGCACGTCCGAGGAGGGGGCGTCGGTGGCTGCCGGGGATCTCGAGCGAGGGGCTCCCACGCGGCACCATCCGGGCTGGGTGCCCCCGGGGCCTCAGCGTCCACACTGGGCCGCCTGGAGCCAGGGCCGCCGAAGAGCTTGCGCATCTCGGTGACGCTCGGCCAGGCTCCACGAGCAGCGCCTTCGGCAGCTTCTTCCGCGGCCCCGGGGGAGGCACTCCCGTCCCGGGCCCCAGAGGGGTCGTCGTCCGAACGCGGCGCGTCGAAGCGCCGGGAGAGCTGGCGCACGGAGGGCGAGAGGCTGCGGAGCGGGCGCGGCTGCGCGGGGGCGGCCCGGGGCCCCGACGCCAGCTTGGACACGCGCCGGGAGGGCTGGCCCGGGACTGCCGTGGCCGGCCGGCACGAGGCCCGGCGCTGCAACCCAGGGGTGTCCGTGTCCTCCTCTCTCGGCCCGGGTCCGCCGCTCCAGCGCTCCAGCAGTTTGAACGAGACGCTGCGATAAAGTGGGGGCCGGGGCGGCCCGTCCGCCATGGTGGTGGCCCTCACTCCGGGGGGGCTGGCCTCGGGAAGCCGCGGCCAACCCCCCCTCCACCCCCGCTCCGAAGGAGCGCAGTGGCTGCGGTCCGAAGGCCCGGGTCTTGCACCCGCAGCGCGTGCGCGCCGGGTTTGGAGAGGAGGACGCTGAGACTCGAGCCGAGGTTTAGCTGTCGCGGATCAAGTTTCTGCAGCCATCGGGGGCAGCGGCTCCATCCCGGCGGCTTCTCTCGCCTCAGTAGCGACCTCCAGGGCCAGCCCTGGTCTCCACCCGAAGGGCCTGGGGCATCGCGGCCCGGCGTGTGTGTGTGTGTATGTGTGGAGGGAGTGGGGGGGGGCGGTTGAATCCCAGAGCCCTGCTCCTCAGCTCTGCACCCGTCCTCCCGCGGCCGGCCTGCCTCTCCCAGCGCTCCCACTCCAGCTCCCGCTCCCTCCCCGGCGCTGCGAGCTCCTCGCTCCCTTTTGTTGCGAATAAACTTTGTGGCTGAGGAAAGGGGGCGGGGGGCGGGGCCTCGCGCCCAAAAGAGGGGGTGGGCACCGGGAGCGCGCGAGGCTGGGAACGCAGTGGGGGGTGGGGGGGAGGGAATCAGGGAGGAGCCCGAAGGAAAAATGAGATGCTTGAACACTTCCAGACGGCCACGACCCTCGGAAGTCCCCCGGGAGCTCAGTCGGCCTAGCTGCCCCTTAGAAACTGGCTGAGACACACGCTAGCTCCGAGCGCGGTCAGCTCCGCAAACGGGAGCGTACGCATCGGGGTTCAAGACTCTGTGGCCCGAGGGGCTCCAACATGGCAACCTCAGCCCCGTAAACTCTGGTACACAGGTACTCAGGTACACGCAGAAACTCTCCAGCGGAGGGAAAGGGGCGGGACCCCAGTGCTGGGGGTGGCGGGGCCGCAGTGGGCGGGGCTGCAGTGGGCGGGGCAGCCCGGCCGAGCGCTCACAGCTTCTGGCCACACCCCTTTGCTCCGCCCTCTACGGCGCTTTGCGCTGCGCCCCGCCCCGCCCCTCAAAGCCTTCCAGACGCCCACCGGCCCCACCTCCCTAGAGGTCGGTCTGGCTTTGATGGTCTCTTTACCCACCCGCGCAGCTCTAGAAGCCTCTCCCCTCCGGACCATGCCCCTCCCATACACTTTCCCAGATGCTACGCCCCCCACCTGCTTCTCCGCCCCCCCCCCGCCTTTCCCTCCCCTCTTCCTAATGCTACGCCCTCTTGCCCCCGCCTTGTGTTCCGGGGTACGTGGCTCTTACGCCCTCTACTGGCCAGATCTCCCTAAGCTTCAGAGCCCTGGACAAAGCCTCAACCATCCCCCCCTCCCCCCCCACCAATGTCTAGAGTTTAGAAGGCTTTATTTGCAGTCGTTTCCTTGTCCCCTTTGTGTTTCAAACCTTCCCAAAATACACTGTCCCTCACGCACAAAAGGACCTGAACAACTTTGGCTTCTCATGGTCAAACATAATCTCGCCTGCGGTTTCTCCACCCTCCCGGGCCGGAAAGCTGCCTCTCCACCCTCACCTACCTTTCTTTCATACTTACCTGGGGGCTGGACTTCTTCATCTAAACGAATGACATTTTATGGAGTGTCTCTGCTGTATGGGTAATGCTAGATTGATTTTATTTAATCTTCAAACCACCCTGGGAGATATAGATTATCAGAGAGGCAACTTTACTGCCAAAGCCAGGAAACAACTGGCAGCTACTGCTGTAATTCAGACTCTGATTTCAGGGCTTTCAAATGCCATGTTCCTCCAGACAGCCTTTCCCAGCCTCAGATTCTGCTAAAACAACAACAAAGCAAAGAAAGAAAGAAAGAAACAGGCCCTGGTGGCTCACACCTGTAATTCTGGCTACTCAGGAGCCTAAGATCTGAGGTTCGAAGTTTGAAGCCAGCCCAGGCAGGAAAGTCCATGAGATTCTTATCTCCAGTGAACCACCAGAAAAAAACAGAAGTGGTGCTGTGGCTCAAAGTGGTAGAGTGCCAGCCTTGAATGAAGAAGATCAGGGATAGTGCCCAGGCCCTGAGTTCAAGCCCCACAACTGACAAAAAAAAAAAAAAGAGGTTTTCTCTCCTTGAGACCCCAGCAGCCACCCTCTTTTCTTGCCAGAGTGCAACCTCCCTGGCAATAGAAAACAGCCTGCACTGCTCCCTACCCACTCAGCCCTGCATCCACCTCCTTTAGAACCTTCTGTGGTTCTCAAACAGTAGCTCTCACACTGTGCTAGGTCAGCCTTACCCAGCCAACCCCACTGCCAAAGGGTTAGCAGGGCTAGCAGAACTAGGCTGGGAGGCTCCATATGGATGATAGAGTCAGGGTGAGGGTAGAGCAGGACAGTAGACACTTAGGGATCATCTGACTGTGGAATAAGGAAGGGAAAATCCCACCAATACCCCAGGCCCTGCTTGCTGCCCACATAGGAGAGCAGTCTCTTCTCTCCTCTCCTCTCCTGTCCTCTCCTACACTCTGGGCAGTACCTTGTTGTGAGAAATCTCTTTAGGCCAAAGGTCCTTGCCCTGAGTTGAGACATGTTCTAGTGAGGCCCTCATTCAATCATGGTTTAACGCTGCCTCAGGGAAACTTGGAGTAAATCTAGTAAATTCCTTTTCACTGGGAAGTCAGTAATCAAGGAAGAGCTCAGATGGAGCTTATGCCTTTCTGCCCTGTCTTGCTATGTGACTATGGGTAGATCTCTGCTTCTCTAGGCCTTGGATGCCTTATTTGAAAAGTGAGGAGTGGAATCAGGTTTCTTTTCTAACTTTCAAGTTGATCTCTCTGACTTACAATACTGAAGTCAGACTCTTACTTTCCTTAAGGTGCTTTTTCTTTGATTTTGGGGCATGTTTTGATAGTATAGTGGGAGGAAATCTCACTCAAGAGTCTGTTTTCCCCAAAATGAAACATACTCCTTTCCAAGCTCCTTCACACCATCATTTATTTATTTATTTATTTATTGTCATCGTCTTTCTCCTCCTCCTTCTTAGACTATGTCTATAGTCTAAGCCAGGATAGCTTCACACTTGTGATCTGCTGGAATCACAGGTTATCCCACTGTACCTGGCTATCTCCTGCCTTCTGATCATTTTGGAGACAGAGGTCCTTATTCCATGTCAGAAATGGTGGAGACTAGTGGTGACTCAGGCCACAGGGTCCCAGAGTCCTTGTGGGCTGGACCTGAGGTGACCTGGCTGAGGCCTTCAGCCACATGGGTAGGGTGAAGGATCTAGGATCTAGGCTGGGCCTTGGTTCAAAAGGAAGTTCAGTCAGGGTATCCTATGTGTCCCAGGAGGCCTCAGGAGGCCTCCCATCCCAGCCTTACAGTCCCAGATGAGATTAGAAAAGAAAACTCTTCTGAGAGGCTCTAGGAATATTGGGCTCAATACACAGAGGAACATTGACAGCTGAGATTTTGAAACCAGGCCTATACCAGGAAGGGGGAATGAAAACAGCAATGCATCTACCCAGTCAGTCAAGTGGCCCAGTGAGGTCCAGGCCTCTAACATTTCCATCCTCAGTACCTTGTCAGCTATGAGAGGACTAGAAGCTTTAACTTGTATTTCAGGTAAAAGAAGTGCAGACCTCTGCATGAAGCCCATCCTTTCTGAGAACCAAGGACTTTATCTAAGGAACCTTGTCTACCCTTCAAACTAGGTCAGGTTCTCACCACCTCCCCTGACACCCATCATTTTTTAGCCATAACCACCATCCCATAAGATCTTCTCCCCAGGAACCCATGATATCTGGCATTCAGTAGGTGCTGAATTAATGCTGTACTCCCAAGCCTCTGGATTCTTTTCCATGGCAGAATGGAGTAACATCTCAAGGGAGTAACAGAATGCCTGTTACACAGTGAGTTAGAGAGGAAGGAGCTTACTGCTGCAGCTCGGACATACCCAGTTCCCTCGGCTGTTCCCTTGTGGAGTGGGAATCTCTTCAAAATGGGCCCTGCTTGCTGATTCTTGTCTTTTTTGCCAGTCCTGGGGCTTGAACTCAGATCCTGGGCACTGTCCCTGAGCTACTCTTGCTCAAGGCTAGCACTCTACCACTTGAGTCACAGAGCCCTTTCTGGCCTTTTCTGTTTATGTGGTACTGAGGAATGGAACCCAGGGCTTCATGTATGCTAGGCAAGCACTCTACCACTAAGCCACATTCCCAGCTCCCTCATTATTTCATTCACTAAACCTTGACCCCACTACCCTGGCTCCCTGTCCTCAAGTGACAAGACTTGAAGGTCTTTGTCCTGGAAGATTCTGCCTTGGGACTGACCTTCCTCAGAACTTCCTTTTTCCTTTTTTTGCCCGCCAACTCCACTTCCTCCCCTTCCTCCATACAGACCTCCTCCAGGCTTCTGTCTCCACATCCTTGGCTCCTTTCTGTCCTCCCATCCACCTTCTCAGCCTCAAGCTACACCCCCAGACCATGTCCCCTTGTCTAAAGATGCCTTCAGAGGTGTCTGCAGAGCTGCTACTCCCCTAGACCTAGACCTTGACCCCACCCCAACTCAAGTCACTGCCCAGTTCTTCACCTGGGCACACCAGGTCAGGCTAGAACCTCACTAAATGGTTAGTTTCAGCTGTGGGTAACAAAGGCCCCCTCAAACCAATGGATTTTAAAAAACAAAACATTTATTTCTCCTTCATGGTTGGAGACCCAAGCCGCTCACAGTTTCTTGCTCTACAAGCCATAAGAGCCAGGACTACTAGGCCCAGATGACAGGGAGATAGAAAGGGCCTTATCTCTAAAGTCACCACCTAGTGCTAGACATGTTCCTCTCACTCTGTATTAAAGTGCCCTGGGACACTTTGCTGTTACCCCATAAATGCAAGAGAGTTCTGAAGTGAACTTTCCATCTTCTGAAGCCAGTGCTCAGCTAAAGGGGAGGACTGATGCTGTGGTTGACATCCAGCTGTCTTTCCTTCCTAGAGCCACGAGGTGGCAGGTGAAGAAGAGGAACACAGGGTGATGAGGAAGTGTGGGTAGGCACCAAGTGGGTTCAGAGGGCTCAAGTGACTCCTGCAGGGGTTCCAGAAGGTTTCCTGAGGATGGAGCAGGGCAGTTGGGCCCTGAAGAGTAGGGCTGAAGGAGAGGGCCAGGGTATCTCAGGTGCAGAAAATGGTTCAGGCAAAAGCCTGAGGCCTTGGAAGAGGCAGGTGAAGGAGAGATGGGGTCTGGGTTCCTAACATTGGCTGCTCTGGTCTTTATAGCTTCTTTTCTAGGTACCTTTCTGCACACTAGCCCTCTTCCAGTGTTAACTGCTTCAAAACCATGCCTATCTCTTGCCCTTTTTCTTTTCTCCTCCTCCTTCTTGTGTGTGTGTGTGTGTGTGTGTGTGTGTGTGTGTGTGTGTGTGTGCATGTTCTTATGCAGACATTGGTGCATGTGTGCATACACTGGTATTGAAGTTTGAACTAGGGCCTTGAGCTTTCACCTGGCATTCTTGCTCACAGTTAGTGCTCCAGCCCAATATTTTATTGATTAGAGACAGAGTCTCTAGGACTTTTCTGCCCAGACTGAGATCTTCCAGGTCTCAGCCTCCTGAGTAGTTGGGATTATAGGCCCGAGCCATTAGCCCCCATCTTCTTTTTCAATACAAAGTTGTTGTGTATTCCACACTAGACTTGTATTTGAGATCCTTCTGTCTCCACTTCTCAAACACTGGGATGACAGACATGTGTGCTGAGGTTAAAGGTGTAAGCCACAGCTCCTTTTTCCCTTTGGGTTTCTGTACACTCAGTGCCTTCCTCCTGCTAGGAACCCTCTCTTCTAGAAAGTTCCCCCTTCCTCTCCCATGTCTGTGTACTTGCCAACCCTTGCTTTTGTCTGCAGAGTGACTGAAGAGCAGCTATTTTCCTCACTTGCACACGGGCTACAAGGCATCTTCTCCAGGACAGAGGCACACAGGAGACTGACCCAGGCAGCACTTCTGTCTGAGGATCGCCTATTTGGCCTTTAACATCTGCTTCTCCTGATCCCTCTGTACACTGCCCTTTCTTGGCTTCTGTCTGTCACAGGCCTGATCCCACTCTGTCAGGGTTGATGGCTCCAGCAGTTGGGAGCCTATATGGAACAGGGCTGGGACTGGTTCTCCTAAGGTTCTGGAAACACCCAGGCCTGAGCAACCAGATCTTCATTAAGGTTTACTAAATAAGGATATCATTCCTGTCTACCAGAAAGCACATATACAACCCTCTAAACGCAGCTCAAATGCTCCTTCCTGGAAGCCCTCACTTCCCTTTCCCATCTTCTCTCATCCATTCCCTTGGTGACTTCCAAAGCAGGCAATACAGTATACCATACAATAAGGTACAATTTCTCTGTTACAGTACACTCACACTCCATTTCTGTGAGCAGCTTACCACAGTTTTCTTAACCTGATGGCTGACTGGGAACTTCTGGAGGGCCAGGCCCAGGTCTGATGGTCTTTATCACACAGACCCTGGTCCAGGGAGAGGGTTCAATAAATAGCTGGTGAGATCTTGGTCGGGGAGAAGAAGAGGTCTAGGGGTGGCCTTACTTCATGCCCAAGACAGCTAAGTTTCAATTCTCTGTCTGGTTGGAGCTGGGAGGGGTTGTTGGGGAGGGGAGTTCTGGTCCCCTGGCCATCATAGCAAATGCACAGCTGCCCCTGCCTAGGGTCCTGCCTGTGGGTTCAGCTAGGTGGCTGCCGCTGCCACTTGGCTGTGAGTTTCTGTAGGAGTTCATGAGGCCGCCGGCGGAACTTCTGCTGGGTGAAGTAGAAGAGGATGGGGTCCAGCACACTGTTGGCACTGGCGAAGGGTCGTGTGCCTTTGTAGGCAGTGGCAAAGGCCTCTAACACTGGGCAGGAGACGCCGGGTGTAGAGCGCACAGCCAGGTAGGCTGTCTTGGTGATATGGAAAGGCAAGAAGCTAATGACAAAGACAGCTGCCACCACCACAGCCATCCGGGCGGCCTTGCCACGCCTCTCTCGAGCCACAGGCCCTGCTGGGCCATCATGGCGGCACAGGCGGCGAGCCAGGAGACAGTAACAGGCCAGCAGGGCTGCAAACGGCAGCAAGAATCCAATGACAGTGAGGGCCATGCCATACGGCAGGTAGCGGGTGGCCAGAGCAGGGGGACTCAGGTCATAGCAGACTGTGCGATTCCGCTGGGTGCCAGTGGCTGCAAATACAGCCGTGGGCAGACACTGGGCTGTCACCACCAGCCACACGGCTCCACACACCAGCCAGGCAGCACGGCGGCCCCCATGCTTGTGCCAGGGAGCCAATGGGTGGCAGATGCCCAGGTAGCGCTGGAAGCTGATGCAGGTGAGGAAGAGGATGCTGCCGTGCAGGTTGGCATAGAAGAGGAAACGCACCAGGCGGCAGGTGAGGTCGCCAAAGGGCCAGTGGTCCCGCTGGGCGTAGTTGTAGATGAGCAGCGGCAGGGAGCAGGCATACAACAGGTCAGCCAGGGCCAAGTTCAGGGTGTACACAGCTGTGCGGGTCAGTGCCCTGCGGGATGCGAAGATCTGGGCGATGACACAGATGTTCAGTGGCAGGCCGGCTGCCAGCACCACTGAGTACACGGGTGGCAGCAGCAGCCATTTGAAGTCCTCTTGATAGACGCAAGTAGTGGGCGGCATTGTAGGGGGTGTGTCATTGTTCCACTCCATGGCTACCCAACTGGGACTTCTGTACTCAGAGAGTCTGGGAAGACAATACACACCCTGTGAATGACATGGTCACTAAACATTCAGTTGGCCTTCTCGCTCTCTTTTGGCCTTAATCTCTCTAGCGGGACCATTTGGGTACCAACTTTGTCATTTCCTGTACCCACTACCCCATGGTGGCCCACATAGCCCTCACTGTAAAGAAACATAGAATACAATAATTTACTTTCCTAATGTACTCACATGCAGGGCACTGGTGGCTCATGCCTGTAATCCTAGCTACTCAGGAGGCTGAGATGTGGGGATCATGGTTCGAGGCCAGCCCAGACTGGAAAGTCTGTGGGACGCTTATCTCCAGTTAATCTAGGAAAAGCTTGAAATGGAGATGTGGCTCAAGTGGTAGAGTGCTAGCCTTGAGCAAAAAGGAGCTCAGGAACAGAGCCCAGTCCCAGAATTCAAGCCTCAGGACTGGCAAAAAAAAAAAGAAAGAAAGAAAGAAAGAAATATATTCATGCCTGACCTATGTTAATTGTAACCGCTTGGTACATCACCTTTCTAATAACAATAAAAACAAAAATTAAGGCCAGGCACAGGTGGCTCATGCCTGTAATCCTAGCTACTCAGAAGGCTGAGATGTGAGGATCACAGTTCAAAGCCAGCCCAGGCAGGAAAGTCCACGAGACTGTTTTCTCCAATTAACCACCAGAATTCCAGGGCGCTGGGGCTCAAAGTGGTAGAGCACTAGCCTTGTATAAAAGAGCTCAGGGATAGCACCCAAGCCCCAAGTTCATCTCACAACTGACAGTAAATAAATAAATATAAAATAAAATAAAGATAAATTACCTTCTTAGAGAACTTCTAGTCATCCTTCAAAATCCGGATTAAATGTCTCCTCTGTTAGTGGAGGTTGATGGACTTGGGTTTGAATTGCAATTCTGCTGTTATATGATCTTGGAGTTAGTGATTTACCCTTTCTGAGGCTCAGTTTCCCCCATCTGATCAATCAGTGTGTTCACCTCTCAGGAATGTTATGTGGCAAACAGCACTAAATTGTACTACCCAGGGCTTCCCCGGGGCACCCTGCAGCCTGTATTCATGGGGGATTCGGCCTGTGTTGCATAGACCAAAGACCTCCTGAGAAGTACGAGATTTTCTGCTTTCTCTGTGTCTTAGAGCCAGGCCTAAGATCTGGGTAAACTATTTGTTCACCCAAAGGAGTATAGCAGTCACATACCGAGATCTCACTGACGGCAGCTTCAACTTCCTCAGACTGAATTTCGCCTTGCAAAGCCATGATTACTTTTTGGTCACCGTCTAGTTATCTGTAAAATAGGGGAAAGAGAAGATGAGAGCTCCCTAAAACCTCTTTCCAATTGACCTGAAGATACCAACGTGATTCAAGCAAAGCATGGATGTTACAGTACCCCCCCTTGTGGCCATAGAGAAAATAGCTTCCTCAAAGGCAAATGGGTGAAGCCCCGGCAGAATTAGAAATCCAGACACCTTGAGGGGCAGGAAAGTCAACTCAATTAGTGAATTAGAAGCAGAGCCAGAACCGGAACCCCTCAAGCTAGTTCAGAGGAGATGCTTAGTCCACAGGCATGAGATGTAGAGGTTATAATGTGGCTTCAGAGCTAAGCATGCCTGGGTTGGAATATTGGATTCCCTGCTATGTTGAGTGCTGCAGTTACTCATCTTTTCTGGCCCTGTGTCATCAATAGTACAATGTACATGGGCCTGACATGTGATTGTATCCTGTTACTTGATACCACCTTTCATTGGTTCAAGCTGGGTTTGGGGGTCTAGCAGTATAAATGTCTCTTAGGGAGGGTTTCATGTTGGGGAGAGGGTGTCTGACTCCACTAAATACTCCTGGGTAATGACTATAGGGAATTTACAGTTCAAACCCAACGACCTATAAAGCAACCCCTTTGAGAGAGGGAGTTCAGTCCTCTCTTCTCCCTATTTTACATATGGGAGAAACTGAGGCCTAGAACAAAGTATTAAGTCCTGCAAATGCACCCAGAGGGTAGAAAAGAGTTGAGGCTGAGTACATGGACTCTGGTCCATTCAAATCCCAGCTCTGTCCCATGTGTGACCTGTGTAGCCTTGGGCATATTACTTAACCAGACACCTCAGTTTCCTCATCTGTAAAATGGGATAACGTGGCACCTGCCTCATAAGGTTGTTGTGAGGGCTAGCACCTGGCACAGTGCTAACTGTTAGGTATTCCTTTTGCTTGTTGGTTGGTTTTGAGACAGGATCTTGTAGCCTAGATTGATCTCAAACTCAAAATCCTCCTCTTCACACTTCAGAGTCTGAGTAATAGGTGTGTACCATTATGTTCTTTCTTTTCTTTCTTTCTTTCTTCCTTTCTTCTTTCTATCTTTTTCTTTCTCTCTCCATCCTTCCTCTCTTCCTCCCTCCTTCCCTCTCTTCCTTCCTTCCTCTCTTCCCTCCTTCCTCTCTTCCTTCCTTCCTCTCTTCCTCCCTCCTTCCCTCTCTTCCTCCCTCCCTCCCTCCCTCCCTTCCTTCCTTCCTTCCTTTCTTCCTCCCTCCCTCCCTCCCTTCCTCCCTTCCTTCCTTCCTTCCTTCCTCCCTCCCTCCTTCCCTCCTCCCTCCCTCCCTTCCTTCCTCCCTCCCTCCTTCTCTTCCTTCCTCCCTCCCTCCCTCTTTCCCTCCCTCTCTCTCTCTCTCTCTTTCTTTCTTTCTTATACTGATACTTGAATCCCAGGGCTTCATATTTGTTAGACACTTGAACCATGCCCCTAGCCCTTATTAGCTGTTCTTAACTGTGAATACTAAATAAGGTTATAGAATTTATTTGTATTTTTTGTGTGCCTGTCTTGGGGTTTGAATTCAGGGCCATCCCTAAGCCTTTTTTTTTTCTCAGAGCTAGTACTCTACCATTTGAACCACAGCTTCAGTTCTGGATATTTTTTGATGATTAACTGGAGATCAGAGTCATACAAACTCTTCTGCCTGGGCTGGCTTCAAACCATGACTCTCAGCTCTCAGCCTCCTGAGTAGCTAGCATTATAGGCATGAACCACCAGTGCCCACCTATCTTATATGCTTTTTTTTGTCGGTCGTGGGGCTTGAACTCTGGGCCTGGGTGCTGTCCCTGTGCTCTTCAGTTCAAGGCAAATGTTCTACCACCTGAGCTACAGCGCCACTTCCTCCACCTATCTTAAAAATTTTAAAACAGTACATCAGAGACAAACATTTCTTCTGAACTTAAAATTTTATCTTATTTATTTATTTTGTGCCAGCATTGGAGCTTGAACTCAGGGCATCTTGTTTTTGCTTGGCTTTTTAGCTCAAGACTGGCACTCTACCACCGGAGCCATAGCTCCTCTTACAGATTTTTGCTGGTTAATTAGAGATAAGAGTCTCATTTTTCTCTGCACTTTTCTGCCCAGCTGGTTTCTAACCTCCATCCTCAGACTCAGCCTCCTGAATAGCTAGGATTACAAGCATGAGCCACCAGTGCCTGGTTTTAAATTTTAATGTAATTATTTTACCTCAATTCTGGAGAGAATGATAGTGTTTGGATTCTCTGGTAGTACCCCATGTCCAATATCACCTTGGTTATGGAGGATTCCTCTGAGCCTTGTCAGAGCTGTGTGATGGAGATGGGGTGGGCACATAAGGAAGCTGGAAGCTGCAGGAGGGCCCCCCAGCAGGCCAGGAAGGCAAGATCAATCAGTATAGTCTGCAAGAGTTCCTTCATTCATTTCTGCTTTCACTCTTTCTTTCATTTATACATCGTGTTCATTCATACATCTTACTGTTTGCTAGTACAGTAGGTAGATGCAGGGGGTGGGTGTATACACAGTTGCACACGCAGCTACAGATGTGCTAGTCTGAGGGAGAGACTATTGCGAGCCACTGGGTGAAAGGAGCTTTTCCAGGAAGAATGAAGGCCCCTGGCCTGAGGGAGATCTCCATGGGTGGACATGGACATAATGATCCCTAGTTGCAGACAGGGAGAGACAGGCAGGATCTGAGAGGAGATCAGCATGGGTGGAAGGATGCTGTGTCCATGAACCTTGCTTTGGGAAGCCCTGACACTTCTTAGACACTGCCCTAGAGGTGGCTAGAGACTGGCTCCCTGGTGAGGTAGGAGCTAAAGAGGGTATCAAGGGAGCTGTCCTGTGTCCCAAGGGCCAAGCCAGGAGAGGCAGGCCAGGATGCACCAGATCCCCATTCACTGAACTTTCTGAGGACTGAAGAGTGATTGCTCTCCCCCTCCTGCAGGGCCTGCTTTACTTCAAGGTAGCAGCTTGCATTGGCTTTGTCACCAACGGGTAGGCCCTAAGTTCTGCACCAGCTCAAACCTCAGCCCTTCCTTGGGCTGTAGCTATGCTGCCCACATTGGCTCTCAGGACAACCTTCCCATGTCCTTCTGCCCTTGAGGAAACATCTCAGCTTCTGTCCTGATGCTCAAGGCTCTGCTCAGCCATCCAGCCTGGTCTGAATGACCCCAGGTCCATTCTGCTTTCTACTCTTTCCTGCCCTTCTCTTCCTAAGACACAGAGATGGCCACACAACCACTGGCAGTGGAGATCTGGTGCCCTGTCTGTTACCACCACACAAAGTGCCATCCAACTCCTCTGTGTTCAGACACCTTAAGTATTCATCAGGTTCCAAATCCCTTCATGCTGCTTCCTCCTCTGAGCCCCTAGCTAGGTGGAATCCTTCCTCCGGGCTCCCAATTCTGTGGGCATCCCCTAGATCATCACCATCTCCAGCCTGCCTGCCAGAATCACAGTAGCTTGACAACAGCTACCCCCACCCCACCCCATCCCACACTGGTCTGCAGCCCAACATGCACCAAGACTCACATGCGACCTCCTGTCCCAACAGCAGCACGGTTATCCCAAATGCATTAGAGCCAAGAGAAGCCAGACACACTCTGGACTCAGTCAGGCGGCCACACCCCTTACAGTGGACAGCTTCCTCTGCTTCCTGGCAGGGCTGTCTCTGACTGAAATAGTCTCCCTCACTACCACCCCCTAGCACCTTGGTCTAGCTTGGCGGAAATTAGACCTGGAAGAGCCAAGAGGAGGAGAATAGGCATCCTTCCCAGAACCCCTGCCCCAGCCTTGGAAAGAGAGAGATGAGGAAAGAGGGACAAGGGAGGATCACAGGCTTCTGGTCACCAGATTCACAGATCCAGAAGTTTCTTTCTACACAATGGGCTGGGGAATTAGAGTTCTCATTGCTCCTTTTACAGCAAGGTCACTGGGAACCCATTTATTTGCTAATTCATTCCTTCATCTATCAGCCTTTTTTCCCCCTCCTCTCTCTCTTTGATTTAACAGCTCCTTTACCCACATGGTCTTCTTACTTTTCTACAAAGCTGGTGCTTATGCAGCTTCCTGCCCCCTCTTTCCTTTCCTCTTTTTTTTTTTTTTTGTGCCAGTTCTAGGTCTTGAACTCAGGGCTTGAGCACTGTCCCTGAGCTTTTGTGATCAAAGCTAACATTCTACCATTTAAGCTACTTACAGCTTTTTGGGTGATTAATTGGAGATATGAATTTCTTGGAAGCTGGGTGCTCAGGCCTATAATCCTAGCTCCTCAGGAGGCTGAGATCTGAGGATCATGATTCAAAACCAGCCCCGGTAGGAAACTGTGAGACTTTTGTCTCCCATAAACTACCAGAAAAGCTGAAAGTAGAGCCATGGTTCAAGTGGTAGAGTACTAGCCCTGAGCAAAAAGAAGCTGAGGGACAGTGCCCAGGCCCTGTGTTCAAGCCCCAGGACTGGCAAAGAAAAAAAGTCTCTTAAACTTTCCAGCCTGGGCTGGCTTTGAACCACAATCCTCAGATCTCAGCCTCTTAAGTAGCTAGGATTACAAGCATGAGCCACCAGCGCCTAGCCCCTTGTTTTCTTCTGTCCTCATCTATTGAGCACCTTCTGTATGCCATGAGTTCCTCCCTCATTCCCCGCATTAGCAGTCACTGCCTCTTCTACACACAGGCCCAGGGTTCACAGGGAGTGATGGTGGGGGATGGGGAGCAATAAGGATGTGACCCCAAGTATTTCTCCTGAGTGAGAATCTTTTTGCCGGGGTGAGGGTCTCCCTAGAACCTCCTCATCACTAACCAGGCTTTGGAGCTTTTAGAGCAACCAGGAGGTGAGTGACTCCTCACTGCCCCCTGGAGGCCAAATCTCCTTGTCTGACCTAAACTTGTGGGACCTGGGAGGTCAAGATGGCCTGGCTTTTCACCCAACAACCAGTCCCTTACTGGGTCCCCCAAGATGATCTCCTGTGGCTATGTCCTACAAGGATGATCATTATCTATCCCAGCAACTCTGAAAGCCCCTAGCCGGGGCTTGTTTCAGACATTTGGAGTCTTAATTCCTGCCACTGGGTGTCTTCTCCTCAGTGACTTTGGCCAGGAGGTGGCACCAGTGGACAAGCCCAGAAGAGCCAGCCTTCAGAGAAGGCCTTGACAGGGCCTCCTGGAGGGGCCATCTCTGGGCAATCTCAGGATGTCCCTCAGCCTTTCTTTACTTACCTTCTCAGATAAGCATGGCCTAGCCCTCAGATACTCACCTTATCCTGTGTGGATCATAGAAGCCCGGGTTACATTGCCAGGGAGCATTGCCAGCAGGCATAGAACCAGTGTGAGCCCTTGGGTAGAGACCCTGGGAATGACCCTCCTGACATCAGTCATCTACTGCCATATCTACACCATCAGCAGCCTTTTGTCCTGCAGAAGGACAGCCTCAGCTAGTTTTATATTTGCAGACAAGAATAACCATGAAGTTAATTCTGTTAGTAGAAGCAGCTGAAGTTAGGCAAAGGAAGAACTAACTGGCAAGGTCAAAGCTTTTTGTGTTACTTAGATCCTATGGTCTCAGGATCCCTTTATATTCCCACAGGGCCAAAGCTTTCTGAGGAATCAGGAGCCTGTCAGCCAGAGGCCAGAGCTGGAAGACTGAGTCACTACCTGCCAGTGGGGAGACAGAAAGCAAGCAGACACACTGGACCTGGGCAGACGCTTCCTAACTTTGACTTGCCTGCCTGCTGGGAAATGAAGCCTGGAAAGCCCCTTGCTGGGCCCCTGGCCTCTAAGATTAGCAGCTATCAAGAGCACAGGATGGCAGAGGTCAAGACACACCTTCCTTCCTGTGAAGAGGCCGACGGGTTAGATTTTGCTGCCAACTTGCTGTGTGACCTGGGGCCAGTTACCTATCCCTGTCAGGCTCCAGGCATCATCCAGCTCTGATGCTGGGTAGCATCTGGGCCTGGGGCAGGGGTATGCCTGGCATCCACCTCAGGCCAGTCTGAGGCCAGGTTCCTGATACCATCATCCAAGGCCCCACCTATAGGCCTTTGGGCCCCACCTGTGTGGTATCAGGCTGGCCACAGGGAGGACATGAGGGATACTAGCATCTTTTTTCACTTCTTGTTTTCCACTTCCCCTTCTCATCTTCTGCTTAACAGGAGTGAAGCTGGAACTGAAACTGCCATCCATTGTGAGTGCCAGGAAGGGGAAGCTGCAGCTTGGGGGGCCTCAGTGGGGTTTGGGGTGTGAGTCAGGGCTGTTTCCCTTCTTTCTCTTGGTCCCTTCAGATTGAGCAGTAGGGTACACAGGCCCCCCCTCAACTTAGACATGTGGCTTCATTGAGCACAATATGCCAAACATTGCACAAAATGACTTCATTCACTCTTTCTCTAATAGTACTGGGATTTGAACTCAGGGCCTCATACTTGGTATAGGCAGATTCTCTACCACTTGAGCCACACCTCCAAATCCGTTTAGACCATGCTCAATTTTCTTTTTTTTTCCTTTCCTTTTCTTTTCTTTCCTTCTTTCTTTTCCTCTTTCCTTCTTTCTCTCTCTCCTTCCTTCCTTCCTTCCTTCCTTCCTTCCTCTCTCTCTCTCTCTCTCTCTCTTTCTTTCTTTATTCTTTTTTTCTTTGCTGGTCCTGAGGCTTGAACTCAGGGCCTGATGCTGTCCTGAGCCTTTTTGTACTCAAGGCTAGTGCTCTACCACTTGAGCCATAGCATCTTTCAGCATTTATTGTAGATAAGATTCTTGTAGACTTTCCTGCTCTGGCTGGATTTGAACTGTGATCCTCAGATCTCAGCCTCCTGAATAGCTAGGAGTACAGGCACAGGCCACTGGCTCCTGGCTTTTTCTTGAGATACAGTTTTGTTAATATTTTGCCTAGAGGGTGTCTAACTGCAATTCCAACTCCGACTCCCAAGTAGTTAGGCTTAGAGGTCTAGTCTTCCCAGCTAATCTCATTTTTACAGTTCTCTGAGGAATGTGACTAGGGAGTTAATGCTCACAGAGGCCCTGGCGGGTGCAGGACTTAGAGGTTATAGCTTCCTGGCCTTTACTGGGGCTCCAGCTCCTCCACCCAACCCTCTCCCATGTCCCTTGGCTGAGGCCACTTGGATATCCCTTCAAGAAGGAGCCTGCTGTTTAGCCTCAAGAAGCACAGTTGGCTTCAGCCTGCTGGTGCCTTCAGGGCCCGCCCATCCTCCCTGATAACCAGGCTCCAGACAGTGGCGGGAAAGGATGGCCCAGGTCCAGCTGGTGGCCTTCCCTGCAGCATTGTTCTGCCTCTCCTCATTCTTCCACCCAGTTCCCAGACCCCTCTCATGATGACAACCCCTCACATGTTTCCTGGGGCTGGGGTGGGGGGAAGCTCCTTCCTTTGGAGTCTTGAGATCTGTGAGGGTGGGCCTGTGTGAGAGAGATGTAAACTCCTCTGGTTCTGAGAGCCACCTCCACTGGGAACCTGGGGCTCCATGCTGAGGATTTTGCTGGATAGTTGGGAAGAAGAGGGGTCTCCCTGGGGTTCATGAAGATGGCAGAAAGGACTGCTAGAGCTCCTGTGTGCCAGCCACTGTCCTTGGCACTGGAGAGGAGATCCACAACTAAAGCCAAGCAGAGGCAGAGTGGAGAGATAAGAACGTACAAACCCCTGAGAATGTCTGCTTGCAGCCATGCTTAAAGCTTTACCTCCTGCTGAACTTTTTAGTGGGAGAAGCTGATCATTTCCCTTTTTGTCTTGGCCTGTT
Source organism: Dipodomys ordii (assembly GCF_000151885.1). Classification (NCBI taxonomy): domain Eukaryota; kingdom Metazoa; phylum Chordata; class Mammalia; order Rodentia; family Heteromyidae; genus Dipodomys; species Dipodomys ordii. The sequence goes on along the minus strand of NW_012267238.1, from coordinate 3,022,421 downwards.
TGATCTAGGATTGCGTCAGGCAAAAACAGGCATCTTGCCTCTAGATCTGCACCCTCTTCCTCCTCCTTTCTCACAGCTTTGGGCTAGAAGCCCACTGTCCCTGTGTGGGAGGCTGGCACTGGACACATAGCTGAAGACTGTCAATAGAGAGCAGCTGGTGACACAGGGACTGCTAGATTAAGATTGGTTTCCCAGGGAACAGCCATGAAGACCCCAGTTCACTTCCCATGATGCTCCCAGAGACAGCACTTAGTGGTCTCAGCAGCGCTTGCAAAGGACAACAGAAGCTAGGAAGCCTCAATCCTAGGTTCCTCACTCACTTCCTGTGTGACTTAGGGAGGTGGCTTTGCCTCTCTGAGTCTCATTTTCCCGTGCTACTCACTACTTACTTCCTTGGCTAGTCAGTGGATGCCAGACCCTGAGCTCAGAGCTGTTGCTTTAGGATCCCTGTGTGATAGACTGTGTTGTCTCCACATCACAAATGAGAAATCAGGCTGCTCTGGTTTGGATATGAAGTATTCTTTTTTTAAAAAAGTCTCATGTATGGGAGACCTGCTCCCTAGCTGGCAGGTAACTTTATCAGTGCGTTTATCCATTCATGAGTTCATAGCTGAATGAGCTGATAGGAGGCAGAGCCTGGCTGGAAGCAGGTTAATGGGAATTGTCTTTGAAGGGCCTTTCTCGTCCCCTGACCCCTTTCCCGTATCCTTGTCTTCAGCCTTATTGTCTCTGCCAGGAGGTGAGCAGCTTTCCTCTGCCCTATCCAAAATGTTCTGCCTCTCCAAAGGCCTTCAGCCGTGGGGCTAAGTGACCCTGGACTGAAACTTCTGAAACCACAGGCCATAATAGAGGTTTGTGTCAGCTGACTGATACAGAGACGTAGGGAAAGCTGGTGACTTGCTGCCCAAGGTGACACAATGAGTCAGTGGTGATCTCAGAGGAAGATGCAGCTCTGAGTAATAAGGTGCTGGGAAGAGAGGTGACACTCTTCCGTATAGGAAAACTGAGGCCAGCAAGATCAGCCACCCACCATGACCCTCTGCTTCTCAGGAATAGAAAGACCTGAGATAAGCCCAACACCAAACAAAAAACAGAGTGCAGAAATCAGGAAAGAGAAGCCAGCCCAAGCCAAGAGTCCATGTCAGGCAAACTTTCACCTTTCTCTAACTTTCTGTTTTTGTTTTTGGGTCTGGTCGTGGGGCTTGAACTCTGGGCCTGGGTGCTGTCCCTCAGCTCTTCAGCTCAAGGCTAGCGCTCTACCACTTGAGCCACAGCGCCACTTCCGGCTTTTTTTTCTTTTTGCTTATATGGTGCTAAGGAATTGAACCCAGGGCCTCAGGCATGCAAGGCAAGCGCTCTACCACTGAGCCACCTTCCCAGCCCCTTTCTCTAACTTTCTTTGGATCTAGGGACATGGTTTGTTTTCACAGACTCCCGCTTCCAAAAGCACTGGGAAATGTTGAATGATTGGATCCAGTCCAGAAAGATGAGCCATAGGGCTCTGTCCTTGGTGCTGCCTATTCAATTATTATTATTTCTTTTTAAGATTTTTTGTCTTAGCCCAAGGAATGATGGCTTATACCTATAATCATAGCTACTCAGGAGGTTGAGAGCCAGAGGATTGTGTTTTGAAGGTAGCCTTGACAGAAAAGTCCATAAGATTCATCTCCAAAGTGACCAGCACAAAGCAGAACCAGAGGCATGGCTCAAGTGGTAGGGCACCACTAGAGCAAATGTCAGGCCTCAAGTTGAAACCCTAACACCACTTGAAAAAAAAAAGCAAAAATCTTTGTCCAGACTCCATCCTCAGGGGATTAAAGGGCATGGCTGTGGGAATAAGCACCCCTAAGCCTGCCTGCATCCCCAACTCTGACCTCAAAAAGGGAAGAACACCAGCACTGCCTGAGTGTTTATGGTCTATTTCATAAGCAGATACAAGGTTGCAAGTAGCTGGAGAGGTTTACAACTCTCTGTCTATAACTGGAGAGTCTTAAAGGACCTCCTCACCTCTAATAAAAGATACACCAAGGATGAGAGGCCTTAGATCACTGACTTGGAGCTCATCCACTCCCCTGAGAGATTCTTGAAGCCACCTGATGGCTTGGCAGACCCCAATTTGTATCCTCCCCATAACAGGGCACCCATTTCCCTCCCAGGCTGCTGTTTCTCACCTTGAGAAAGCATTCTGGGCGCCTACCTGCTGGGCTGAAGATCTGCAAATAGTCACCAACTCCCTTCTCCAAGGGGACCTGCCAGAGACCAGCTGTCCCAGAACACCCTGTGGACATTGTCTCATCTGTCTTGCTTAACTTCCCTCATTCCCATGTTTATGGGAAACCAGGTAGTGGAGCCTATACATACTAGCTCAGTAGTCAGGGTTGTGACTATTCCCAAGTCTGAGTAGCTAGTCCTGGCTTATTTTCTGACTGGAACCTGCAAGAAGGGAAGTATTCTTGTGTGTGTGTGTGTGTGTGTGTGTATGTGCGCGCGTGCACGTGCGTGCCCATGCACATGCCATTACTGGGGCTTCAACTCGGGGCCTAGGTGCTAACACTTTTCCTGATCAAGTCTAGCACTCTATCACTTGAGCCACAGCTCTATTTTTGACTTATTTTTCTGGTTAATTAGAAATGAGTCATATGGAATTTCCTGTTTAGGCTGGGTTTGAACAGAGATCGTCAGATCTCAGCCCCCTGAGTAGCTAGGATAACAGCTGTGAGCCACTGATGTCCAGCTCTTTACCATTTTGAGAGAAGGAAATTGGGGCCCCCAAAGCTTACTAACTTTCCAGGGCTACTAATTAGCTTATGGTCTTCTTTCTACTGGGCTGGACCACCTTCTACCAAACCTCAAAGTCTCCAAGTGAACCATGCTGGATGTTTCCCCTCCTTCACACTTGTGTGTCTGTGTCTCTGTATGAGAGAGAGAGAGAGAGAGAGAGAGAGAGAGAGAGAGAGAGAGAGAGAGAAAGTACACTGGGGTTTGAACACTCAGGACCTCATCCTCGCTAGGCAAATGCTGCCCACTTGAGCCACACCCCAGACCTTAAAGATCTTTTTTATTCTGGGGCTTGAGCTCTGGGCCCCATCTCTGCCCCTGACCTTGTTTTTGCTCAAGGCTAGCACTCTACCACTTGAGTCATAACTCTACTTTCAGCTTTTTTGGTACTTTAGTGGAAATAAAAGTTTCACAGACTTTTCTGCTTGGGCTGGCTTTGAAACATAATTCTCAGATTTGAGTAGCTAGGATTATAGGCTTGAGCCACCAGCACCCAGCTAAGATAATTTTTTTTCACAAATATCCTAATTTTTAGTTTGTTTTGTTTTTCTTCCTCCACCAGAACATAACCTCCACTAGTTTCTTCATTTTCCCCTACTGTGGCATATCTAATAACTAGGACAGAGACTGATACATGGTAGATAATAAATACATGAGTGGGCTGGGAATGGGGCTTAGTGTGCTTGCTTAGTATGCATTAAATCCTGAGGTTTGATTCCTCAGTATCACATAAACAGAAAAAGCTAGGAATGATGCTGTGGCTCTAGTGGTAGAGTGCTAGCCTTGAGTCAAAGAACCTTAGGGACAGTGCCCAGGCCCTGACTTCAAGCCACAGAAGGGGAAACAAACAAACAAATAAATAAATAGTGAATGGATCCCATGGCTTGTTCAAAAGAAAGAAGACCCAGAGGTGGAAACCTAATCGTAAATATAGACTTGGCTAGAGGCTGTAGCGCAAGGTGAAATTTGTACTCAGAGTATGTTTATTGGGCATTGGGAGTAGATACATGGAACCACTAAAGTCACCCCCTGGGGCTCTTTGGGTGTTTAAAGAATTAGGCTGTGATCATTAAGAGATGTATGACTACAATGAGAAAGGTGATCAAAAAATATATTTATTACGACATTATTTGATAGCAAATGGATGCAATAAATGTCCAGCAAAAGGAAAATAAAATTTCATAATTGTATGATAATTATATGACAGAGCTAGGGGCATAGCTCAAATGGAAGGGGCTACTTCTTCAGCTTGCTCGGGGTCTTTGGTTCAATCCCCCAAACTACTCAACATAGATATCTAGCCAGATACAGATAGATAAATAAATAAAATGATGCAGCAGTTAAAAAAATAAAGAATTGGGCTGTGAAGGGTCCCAGCTGAGGGGACAAACTAGCAGCTTGGTGGGGCTGAGCTGCTCATCTCTGTCTCTCCACTGGCAATATCTCAGGTCCTCCCTGAGTCCCTCTCCTCCCCAGTCCCATCCACATCTCCCAGCACCCACCAGTGGTGGGAGGTTTAGGGCTTCCAGCTTGCACAAAATTACTCTGTCTATTCCACGTCCTCTTATTCAGCTCCCTTGGTCCAGCAGCTTCCTGGCATCTCTACCATGCCAGCCTGCATCTCTACCCAAGTGGCCCATACATAGCACCATCACCCTGATCCATCCTCACTGTGGTCAGAGTGTGATTGGAGGAAGTGACAGATGGTTCTATGGTCTCACTGCTCAGGCTGCTGGCCCACTGGCTGCTCCCAACCAAATTTATTTTAGGGCCAGTTACTGGGACTTGAAGTCAAGGCCTGGGTTCTGTCTTTTAGCTTTTCAGCTTTTTCCTCAGGGCTGGGGCTCTGCCACATCTCTACTTTTAGCTTTCTTGAAGGTAAGAGCCTCTTGGACTTTCATGCCTGGGCTAGCTTTGAACCTCAATTCTCAGGTCTCAGCTTCCTGAGTAGCTAGGTTTACAGACATAAGCCACCAGTGCCTGGCTGCTCCCAACTTTTTGCCTGGCCTGGGTCAGCCTCTCTTCTCTGTCTTCTATGCCTTGGTCATATTTCTGTGGTCAACCCTACACCCTTCACCCCACGAGACCTCATTCAGTTTTTTCAGAGCAGAGCTATTTCAGGGTCACCTTCAACTTCCTCTTGCCTAACCAACTCTTCTGTTTTTACCCCCATTCATCTCTCCTCCTCAGCTCCAGGCAGCTGGTTCCTTCCCCTTAGCTCACTCACCCATCTCAGCAAAACCTCTTTCCTGACCCCTCATGCCTCTCCAGCTGTGTCTCTTCCTCCATCATCCCCCATCTCTGGGAGAGTCCTACACTTCCTCTTTGCACCCACTTCTCACGCTTGAACTCAAGCCAGGACAGAGCAGAGAGCCTTTGGAACCAGCTGAGGGAAGATTTATAGACATCTATCCCCTAGATGAGGTTGGCAAGAGGGGACCAATGAGCCAGCCATCATCTGAGCTTTATTGTAAGGAAATTTCCAGTGACTTGACATCCAGGCCTGAGGGAGAAAAGGCTACTGGCAATGACTGCAGTCTGGACATCCCAAGTATCACTTAAGGCTGGTGCCGGGCTGGACAGGGAGACCGTCTTGGTGGCTTCCAGGAAGGGGCTGGAAGGTGAGCAAGGCTTAGGATGGGCTGTAGTACAACTGGAAAATCTGTTTTGAGGGTCTGGGGAATTCTGAAGAGGGCAGGAGGGGCTGGCTTGGATGGCACTTTTGCAAAGCATATGACATTGGTTCAAGAAAATAGCAATTATTTGTATCATAGAGTAGGAGGCCATAATCATGGCAGGAGAGGGTAGCACGTTGGCAGAACTTCCTAGTATACAAAATATAAGGAAGCTGTCTCTCCTCAGAGCACCAGCCTATGCAACTGGATTGAACACCCATTCCTGGTATTCATAGTCACCCATCACTGATCACCCATTATCTAGTACCTATCACTGATCACCAATCATAGATCAGTCACCTATCACTGATCAATCACACTCATCACTCATCACCGTTGTTTTGGTAAAGCTCTCTGTCCCCCATCCCTGGTTTTGCTTGGCTCTATAATTTATGAGCAATGGCTTTACCGCTCTCTGCACGAGTCCTTAATTATGAAATCCTATGAACAACGGCAGCATTATCTGAGGCTCAAATGAAATAATGGACCCAGATTAGCCCATATCTAGTGCACAGTAAGAAATCACTCAGCTGACAACTTAACATTACTCTTAGTTGTATCGATGGCTGCCTCGACTCATGAGAAATGTCCTCCTTTGCAACCTTTACTCATTCATTTCTTTTTCTCTGTTCTACATGTACTCATTTCATGTGCATTTGCAGGGAGTCTCTTCCTGAGTATGCAAGGATTTCTCAGGAATCTGCGTTCTTTCCTTTGAGGACCTCCCAGCTGATGAGAAAGATAGGTGAAGATGGAGGCCCAGTAGTCCCCAGGAAGACAGAAGAGGCCCCTATTCCTGTCTGGGATATCAAGAAAGGCTCTCTGGAAGAAATGATGTTTTGATGGAGGTGGACAAGAAAGGAGAAGGTGTTCTGTCCAGAGGCTTGTTGGATATGTGAGGGCTGGGGCAACTGCAAGAGTTTTGTCTTCAGGTACTGAAGGGCGTGGCAGAGGGAGAGGTTGAGGGGAGTTATCAGACCCATTTCCCAACAGGCCTCTAACTCCTGGGCTGTGAATTTGGCCCTCACATTGTAGGTGTCAGGTTAGGCAAGCCCTTGACAGTTTCTAAAGTAGGACAGGGCACATCAAATTTGGGAATTAGGAGGCTGTGTGTAGAGTCCAAGACAGAGAAAATGGAGCCTGAAGTGGAACCCTGGATATGGGCAGGGAGACTTTGGGACCAGCTGATTGTAGGACTAAGTTAGGTGCCTTGAATGCCAGATTCATAGCAGTCTCCTCTCTCAGCTCACTCTTCTGCAAACCCTTTCTATTAGAAAGACAGAATGGACAGGGAAGTCACAAATGCACAATTCTAGCCTGCAGGTCACAGATGGGAAGCTGAGGCTCCGAGTAGGCAAGATGATGTTGGGGCCCTTAGTGTGTCTGCTGGGAAGACTCCATGTCCCTGTCCCATGCTCAAGCTCAATGCTACTGTCTGGCCTTCCTCTCCTGAGGATGCAAGGCCAGGCTCAGATGGCTGGGGGCTTGGAGGAGTCTGAAGATGACTCTCTTCACCTGCCAGATGCTCACAAGCCCTTGCATATTAGACCAAGGATGCGGGGACATTAAAGCTCTTTTTATTCACACTTCTTGGCAATAGAACAGAGGCATTTGGCCCTGGGGTAGCACATCCATTCAGGCACAGAGATTGGGAGGGTCAAGGCAACTGGATTCACGAATCCTAAGGTCACTCAGCTGCTGCAGGGTGGAGTTCCAATGAGATCAGTGTCTGCCCTCCTACTGGCCCTTGTGCCCAGCACTGTCCCCAAGGGGTACTTCTCTTCCATTCTAGCCTGTGATAAAACAGGAAGGAATCATGTGCCATCTGCTCCAGAATACTGAGGACCTGGGCTGGTCTCTTCCTGGGTGGAGGAGGCCAGGCTCCTTCCTGCCTGAGGGAACTAGTGTATAGCTCAGCTAGCCTGTGCCCTGGTACTCAGGCTCCCAGGCTCTCAAGGTAGGGAATCCTAACTCTAGACTTCTGAGCTTGCAGAATTTACTAAGATTGAGTATTTGCTCTCCTTCTTGAACCAGATCCTACCCAGGGTGGGAATGGGTTGAGAAAGCATACAGGATAATACGGTAGACACGGTTACTGTTTAAAGAAGTCAGGGACCTGCTGTCCTTCATGTAAGGTCCGCTCCTGGGTGGAGAGCAGACTCCACCCTCCTCGCAGCGAAGTCTCCGCCCAGTACGTGCATTACCTAGGCAACTGGCACACCTGGAAGAGGTCTCATCTGCATCTGCTGAGGTCACATCTGGATTCAATGTGGCCACACCTTTCCCTGCTCCTACCCTAGATAAGGCCTAGCTCAGGGCCAGATGCCCTCTTTTCCAGGCCTTTCCCAGACCCATGGAGTGCCAACATGGCCTGGTGCCAGCAAGAACGATTAATAAACCTACCCCTTACCTGAATACCACGTGCGTGGCGTGGTTCTTATTCGGCCACCTCTTCTTTAAAAACCTAATACTTCATACAAGTTGTCATGTCCAAAACGAACTTTACAACTTGGCAGGGGGGGTGGGGAAGGATTGGTGGGGAGAGGGAGGCTGGGAAGGGATGGGAAGGGTAAACAAAGGAGGAGGCTACAATGCTTGATAAGAAATGTACTCACTATCTTGCCCATGTAATTGTAACCCCTCTGTACAGTATTTTCACAATAAAAAATGATAAAATTTTTTAAAAAGAAAAAAAAACCTAATACTTCAATCCCTGCTGGGCAGGCTGGAGGAGTAAGGCTGGCTCACTGCTCTTTTCCTGGTGGGAAAATGGAACAATCACTGTTGCTTACACTCTCCACCACGTTCTGCTTACGTTCCCATCTTGTATGCCAGTCCATCCCCTATCTGTAGCCTGCCGGGCTTCTGCTCAGGAGAAATCTGATCTCATCACTTCCCTTTCAAAACTCTCCTTAGTTTCCCAGTATATAAGGATAAAGGCAAACCAGTGTATAAGGATCTCTTTGTTCTTAGCACACACTCTGCCCCTTGCACGCAACCTGCCAGGCCCAGATCTACTTTCAGTTCCTGGGACCAGTTTGCTCTCTGGTTGGCACAGTTTCTGACCCTGGTCTGCCCTCTCCTAACATCTGCAGCTAGAGGACTCCCACTGAAAACTCAATGACAGAAGACAAGCAGGTCTCAATGACAGAAGACAACCAGGTCCTGCCTGCAGGAGTTCATTGGACAGGGCTAAATACCTGGGTCTGTGACTGAGTCTGAAAGAGCCCAGGCAGGGAGGGATGGCCCTGCAGGTCAGCCTTGGGTACTATAATGGCTAAAAATGTGATTCTGGGCTTATTGCCCAGTAGCCCGCCTCTTCCCTGTGCCATCTTGGGGAAACCTCTGTGTGCCTTTGTTTCCTCAGCTGAGGTTGAAAGTGGAGATAATACTCAGTCCTACCTCACAGGATGCTTATGAGGATGGAAAGGGTTCATGTACTTCTGGCATGCAGTCAGTATTCAATTATTGTCTTACAATCATGACTCCTTTCCAACCATAGTTGCCAGTATACTGGCAATGCTAGCTCCACTTACCACCTTCCAAGGCCTCACGCAGCTTCTATCCTCACTGTTCATTCTGCTAGAAATGCCTTTGGCCTGCATGAATGCTTGACTATTTCATTACCACCTCCAAGAAGTCTTCACAGACATCAGAAGTATTCTCTTTACCTCTTTCAGGCCTTTCATGGAAAGCCAAGGTGAGAGATGTCCTTTGAAGCAGAGCATCTTGACCCTGGCTGCTGAGTCTCAATAGTCTTTCTTAGGATGAGTGGTTACCTGTCTTAAGTTTTTTTTGATCCTCTTTCATTCAAGCTGGTCATCTAATCCAGAGTTGACAAATCAGAACATCAATCTAGACCCTCTCACCAGTGATTGGTCCTGGGAAAACCAATTCAAGTTTGTCTCAGAAATTTTGGTGGAATTGGCTAAAAGAGTTTTTATTTTTTTCTCCTAGATTATTAGATGTGAGGACTATTGGAGCTTGGTACTTATGGGAAGTACTTAACTGAGATGGAATGTAAGTGAGGAACCCAGCAGAAGTTCAAGAGAAAAGATACAAAAGGAGAAGGTGATGGTATCACTCTAATGGTTAGAGGAGGTCAATGTCGGATGTAGGTCTATCTTGGATCTGTATTCGCAGAAGATGATATACTTTTTCTTGCCTAAGCTAATAGCATTTAACATCTGTAATCAAAATAGCCCTTAGCTGATGGCTTAAGCCTGTAATCCTAGCTACTATGGAGGCTGAGATCTAAGGATCAAGGCTGTAAGCTAGCCTGGGCAGGAAAGTTTGTGAGACTCTCATCTCCAATTAACCACCAGAAAACTAGAAGTGGCTCAAAAGGGTATTGCTCTAGCCTTGAGTAAAAAGGAAATCAGGGATGGTAATCAAATCCCTAGTTCAAGCCTGATAACTGACAAAAACCCTCAAAAACAACAACAAAATCTCAACCCTGACCACTATGACAACAAAATACAGGCAATAACAAAATAACTTCGATTTCATAAAAATTAAAACCTTTGTGCATCAAAGGACATTATCATCAAAGTGAAAAGACAATCCACAGAATGGGAACTAATACTTGAAAATCATATGTCTCATATGAGGGGTTAATAACCAAATAGATGACTATTTTTTATGGTGGGGGGAATTGGTTGTGGGGCTTGAACTCTAGGCCTGGGCTCTGACCCTGACCTCTTCAGCTCAAAGCTAGCACTCTACCACTTGAGCCACAGCACCACTTCCAGTTTCTCTGGCAGTTCATTGGAGATAAGAATCTCATGGACTTTCTTGCCCAGGCTGGCTTTGAACCACAATCCTCTGATCTCAGCCACCTGAGTAGTTAGGATTATAGGTGTGAGCCACCAGTACCTGGATAGATTGCTAATTTTTCCAACAACGGAAGGTAACCAATTTGAAAAATCAATAACCATCTGACGGAGTGGCTCAGGCTGTAGAGTACCAGCCTAGCTAGTGCCACAATGTAAGCTTGAGAGTCAGTACTACAAAATAAAACCACAGAATTACTACTTCTAGAATTCCAATCAAAGGAATTAAAAGCAAGCACTCGAACAGATATTTACACAGCAATGTTCAAAACAGTAGTTTTCACAATAGCCAAAAGGTAGAAACTACCCAAATGTCTATTGACAGAAGAATGGAGAAATAGAATGTGATATACACACAATATATTGTTATTCAACCTTAAAAAGGAATGAAATTCTGGTAGCATGCTATCTTATAAATGAACATTGGAAATATGAAATAAGCTATACAGAAAAAGATAGATACTGAATAATTCCAGTTACAAGATGTACGTGGAATAGACAAATTCAGAGAGACGGGAAGTAGAAGGTGGTTGCCAGGTATCAAGAGAATGGGGAATTGTTTACTGGGTAAAGTTTTTATGCTAGTACTAGGGCTTGAACTAGCCTCCCTAAGCCTCTAAAGAACTGGTTTCTCTAAGAACCTATATCCTTTGGAGGGTGCTTCTCCCTTTTCACTTCAGATGCCAGGGGGGTGGGAAGGTGGCTCAGTGGTAGAGTGCTTGGCCCTCGGTTTGATTCCTCAGCACCACATAAGCAGAAAAAGCCGGAAGTGGGGCTGAGGCTCAAGTGGTAGAGCGCTAGCCTTGAGCTGAAGAGCTGAGGGATAGTGCCCGGAGCTCAGGCCCCACGACTGACAAAAAAGAAAGAAAGAAAGACAGAAAGAAAGAAAGAAAGAAAGCACTTCAGATGCCAGGAAACTTGGTTGAGTTTTCCTTCTTGCCTACCACAGGACCAATGTCGGTTTCAACTTTCTGTAGAATATCTATTGTTACACTTTGGATGCTAAACATGCTCCGAGGTTTTGTGCATTAAAGTCTTGTCCCTAACTGAAGGCATTATTTGTAAGTGGTGCAAATTTTAGAGCCTAGTTAGAAGAAGGAGATCATTTGGGATGTGCCCTTGAAAGGTTGTGTTGGAACTTGGGTCTCTTTCCCGCCTCTTCTCTTTGCTTTCCTTCCTCCATGAGATGAGCTCTTCAGCTCAAGGCTAGTGTTCTACCACTTGAGCCACAGTGCCACTTCTGGTTTTCATGGATTTTCCTGCCCAGGCTGCCTTTGAACCATGATCCTCAAATCTCAGCCTCCTGAGTAGCTAGGATGACAGCGTGAGCCACCAACACCCGGCTTGTGTACAAGTTTTGATGCTGCAGGTTTTTGCTTTTGGGGGGTATAAACTGAGGAGCAGAACTACTGGGTGATATGGCAATTCTAAGTTTAACTTTTTGAGGAACTACTAAATTGTATCCCAAAGTGGCTGCTTACGACGGATGTGGTAGCACATAGCTATAATCCAAGCTACTTAGGAAGCAGAAGCAGAGCATCATGAGTTAAGGCAAGTTCAGGCAAAAAGTTAGCAAGAACTCATTTCAGCCAAAAATCTTGACAGTATGTTCCCTTATCCTAGCTACAGTGGAGGAATAAGGAGAATTGTGGCCCAGGCCAGCCCACACAAACACTGCCAGTCTCTTCCTGAAAAAATAACTAGAGCAAAAAGGGTTGGGGATGTGGCTCAAGTAATAGATACTAGCATTGACTAACATTCCAGGCTGGGTTCAATCTCTAATGCCCCTAAAATACAAAAACAAAAAACAAAGTGGTTGTATAATTTCATCATCTCCCCAGAAGCCTGAGAACTCCAATTTCTCCACGTCCTTGTCAACATTTTAAAAAATTGTTTATAGCCAACCTGCTGGGTATTGAAGTGGGATATTGTGGTTTTGACTTGCATTTCCCTAATCAGTCTTTTGTGTGCGTATTATCATCCTTGTTTTTGCCATTTTATTGGATGTGTTTCCGCTCTGAAACCTGATATCTTTTGTGAAACAAGTACCCCTTAGAACCGGAGAGTTCTGATCATCCTAACTACTCAGGAGGCTGAGAGCTGAGAATCATGGTTTACAGCCAGCCCAGGTAGACAACATCAAGAGACTCTTATCTCTAATTAACCAACTAAAAACTGGAACTGGAGGTGTGTCTCAAACAGTATAGCATCAACTATGAGTTTAAGCCCCAATATCAGCATGAGAGAGAAAGGGAAGGGGGGAGAGAGAAAGGGAGAGAGAGGGAGAGAGAGAGAGAGAGAAAGAGAAAGAGAGAGAGAGAGGAGAGAGGGAGGAGGGGAGGGAGAGAGAGAATTCTGGGTTTCAGGGGATAGGTAGTCCTATATTCAAATCTCTTCTCTGTTTTGAATACTTCTATTAGCTGCATAACCTTGAGCCCGTTTGTTTAACTGTATCGGTGTCTCTACTTACTAAATATGAGTTCTAGTATTAACTCAGATAAATCTATAACAAAACCTTTGTGTGAGCCAGGCACAAAGCAATAAATTTTAGCAGTGAAGCTAGGTATGGTGGCTCATACCTGTTATCCTACCAGAAACAAGAGTATTGTGATTTTTAAGACCAATCTAGTCTACATAGTGAGTTCTGGGCCAGCTTGGGTTACTTACTGATGCCATGTCTCAAAACAAACAAACAAAACAACAACCAAAAACACCCCCCAAGAAACAAAACCCAAAAAATCAAGACACAAAACAACAAAAATATCTCACCAGTGACTCTTACTGGCTGGGAGGGGAAATTTCCAGCTTTGGGGTGTTTCATACCTCATCTATTAGCTGCTTCACCCCAGTAACTTTTTACAGAAGACCTGTGGATGCCAGGCACCAGTCTCTCTTCTGTTCTGTGGTGTGGTCAGTCTACCTCAGAAGCCTGGCGGGAACCAAGGCCAGGCCCTCAGATGTGACACTGGCAGCATAATGTCAAGTGTTTGATGACTCTGTTGGGTAAATTCTATCATTTTTTCCAGTCTTGGCTCTTGCTTCAACTATCAGGCTGGTAGTGGCCCAAGGAACTTTCTCTGCCATCAGAGGCAGGGTGCTCAGGGTATAGAGGGGAGTGAATTAGATTTCCTCAGAACTTACAAGCAATAATATACACATGACCTTATTTTACCTACTTTATGAGCAGCTGGTAAGGTAGGTATTATTATTACATTTTACAGACAGAAATTCCAAGAGGTCAATACCTTGTCTGAGGTCATACTTCCCACAAATCCTAGTGCCTGGCTCTAAGCCCAACTCTGAATTTTGAGACTGACTCTTTCCCTTAACGGTAGAATCCCCTCCTTTCCTTCTTATGACCCCTGAATAAGAGGCACAAGGCATTCAGGAACTGTGGGCTCATTTAAATAGCTACTTCCTATTCATCTGACTCCATACAACTAACATTTCCCTTATCCTGAGCAGAGATCTGCCTCATGGGGGGCCACAGAACAGCTGCTACTCCATCCTAGGCCATCAAAGCAGGGGTGCTCTGGGTGTCAGGTTGCTTGGCTCTGTCTCATTACTGAAGACTTCTTGCATCTTGGTTTTCTCCCAGTCTATGAGGTCCTAAAGGAAACAATATTTCTCAGTTCCTGGACCCAGTGTCCAACACCTGTCTGGACACAGAGGTCATGGATTGAGTCTGGGCCATCTCCGCAGATTGACATGCATTGTGACAGGTGCCCACAGAGCTGCTAATGACAGGGCCTGCTCAGGAGGAGCAGGGATACATCTCCACATGCCTGGGCCACAGCACTGGCACAAACTAGACTCCATAACAGTGAGCATGGAAGAGTTTTGAGCCTGAGCCTACAGATCACCAAACTAAAATAGAAACCTGCTTCAGAGACAAATGGGGAAATGGCTGGAGGGGCCCTAGTGGGGTGCAGTACCTCAGCTTCCTGAGAATCTTGAGTGGCCTCTGCTAGAATGGCCACCTGTCACCAGGTTCTCCTGACTCCTTTCTCTAGGAGTCAGGAAAGTCCAGCTTAGAGCTATAGTCTGGGTCTGGGTTTAGAGTTTTAGGCAGGTGCTCCGTACCTGTAGCTGTGGCTGCTGTTGCTTAACCTCTTTTTGCCTCAATATTCAGTGAGTGACTTATTCATTTGTGTTTTCATTCATCTGTTCATTGGGCTCACCAGCTAGCACTTAGACACTTCAGCCACAGTAAACAACAAAGTTGTAGAGTTAGGAGTTGAAATCTCAGTACTGCTGCTTTGGGAGAACCATTGTGCCTCACTGAGACTTAATTTCCTTGCCTAAGAAAGGGGAAAGATGATAGCTTCTCTGGAGGATATTGGGATATTATGATGAATCAATAGGAGGCTGGGCATGGTGGCTCATATTCCAGCTCCTGAGGAGGCAAAGATTGAGAGGATAGAGGTTCAACAATAAGCTGGTCTTGGTGGTACCCTCTTGTCCTTCCAGATATGCAGGAAGTATAAACAGGAGGATAAAAATCTAGACCTTACTGAAAAAAAAAATAAAGCCAAAAGTGCTGTGGGCATGGCTGAAATGGTAGAGCACCTGCTTAGCAAATACAAGGGCCTGAGTTCAAAACCCCAGTATTATTTAACAAAACAAACAAAACAAAAAAACAAAAAATAAGCCAATGCCAGGCACATGGTGGCTCACACCTGTAATCCTAGCTACTCAGGAGGCCGAGATCTGAGGATTGCAGTTCAAAGCCAACCCAGGTAGGAAAGTCCATGAGACTCTTATCTCCAATGAACCACCAGAAAACCAGAAATGGCATTGTGGCTTAAATGGTAGAGTGTTCACCTTGAGCTGAAGAGCTCAGGGACAGCGCCTAGACCCACAGTTCAACCCCCATGACTGACAAAAACAAACAAACAAACAAACCCAAAACAACTCAACAGGACAATAATGCAAATGAAAACTGCCAGTGCAGAGCCTCAGAGGAAAAGCAGAGGCATATGGTCTACACAGAGGAAAACCCTGCAGGCTGCTGGCCCTGTGCCTGGGCAATGCCAGGGCCCTGGGCAGTGGTCTCCAGGGACAGTCACAGGATGAGACAGAGAACAGGTTCACACACAATTGTTAGTTTCCGGCCAGGTGGCCCCTCCTTTTCTGGTAAACTAACAAATAGTGGGGAAATGAAAAAAAATGTAAGAATTTTTAAAAAGAGAAACAGACTGGGCCACCAGTGGCTCACACCTGTAATCCTAGCTACTCAGAAGACTGAGATCTGAGGGTTGAAGTTCAAAGCCATCCTTGGCAGGACAGTCCATAAGACACCTATCTCCAATGAACCACCATAAAGCTAGAAATGGAGCTGTGGCTCAAGTGGTAGAGCACCAGCCTTGAGTGAGACCAAAGCTAAGAGACATTGGCCTAGGCCCTAACTTTTAGCCCAGCACAAAACAAAACAAAACCAAAAGAAAAAAAAGAAGAAGACTCAATCGGGGTCTTGGGTAGTATGGAATGAATCACTTCACTCACCCAGTTCTGGAGCAAGCACAGCCAGGCACACATGTGCACACAGGTGTGCACACTCTCACAAGCTGCACATTCTTACACATACACACCAAGGGCTTGCACGAACATGCAAGTGAACAATGGTCCTTAGTTTATAAAGTAACTTCTCTATTTTTAAATCTCATTTGATACAGTATTGAGGGTATCAAATTTCCTCTGAGTCAGCAAACAGCCACTCTAGAGTGGACAAGAGATGTGAATCCCACATAACTTCAGGAGGCCAGGGCTGAGTGCTGGGTCTTCAACCTGCAGGTCTCTGCCCAATGGTCAGCAGAGAGTCCAATGGTAACATTGTTTTGCCTTCCCATAAAAAGTCATACCTTGGGCTGGGAAGGTGGGTCAGTGGTAGAGTGCTTGCTTCCCATGCATGGGGCCCTGGGTTCGATTCCTCAGCACCACATAAACAGAAAAAGCTGGAAGTGGCACTGTGACTCAAGTGGTAGAGCTCTAGCCTTGAGCTGAAGAGCTGAGGGATGCCACCCAGGCCCCATGACTGACCCCCCCCCAAAAAAATCTTCATACCTAGACTCTGAGACTTGTTCCCCCTTTTTACATGGGGTCAGCTCCAGGCTGTATTGTGTTACATTGTCCTTCCTGCCCTGCCCATGTCCCCGGGAGCTCGGAGCATCCAGCCCAGCCTCCATCCCCTGAGGGACCCACTTCTGCCTTTTACCTGTAAGCTTTCAAATTCTCAGTAGAGACTATTGCGAAGAAGAAGAAACTCAGGCTCAGAGAGGAAATGTGCCTTGTGGTGTTCAGGACTCAAACTCAGACCCATGGGGCTTCAAACCCCATCTCACTATTCCACTCATCCACTGAGGCACAGCCCAGTCCCCGCGTCCCCACCCCCTCGTTTCCTGTCCTGTGGGCTTTACACTGACATGCTATGCAACCTGCAAGCTTCAAACCCAAGCCAAAGGGAAGGAAGAAGCTGCCAGATGAGGGCGGTGTCCAGGCAGCGGACTGGCAAACTCACCCCTGGCTCCCCACTTGCCAACTGTGAGTGCTAGGGTAGATGTAGAGCACGGGAGCAGTCCCCCACTGTTGTGGGTTCCTGTGCCGCAGACTGCTTCACCCAGAAGTCTGAGAGGGGGCAGATGAAGAAACTTCTCCCAGGAGGGGAAGTGACTTCTAGCAGCCCTCAGCTCCCAAAGGCAGGGCCTGGACCTTTGTTACTCAAGTGCCTAACACCAAGGCTGACTCAGTCCCTACCCAGCTGGGAATGAATCACTGACCCCTGTAAGTGTGTGCACCCAAAGATGGGCACCCTTAGGCATGGGTTGGCTGCTGGGAGAATGAAAGGAGGAGATATTTTAAGGTCCAGGGCCTGGCAGAGGGATGGCATATACCTGATGCCCATTGCCCTCACCCCAGCCCTCTTCTGGCCTCTCTTAAGTCAGAACTGAGCCTTGATCTTACTCATCACTGGCACAAGGGACAATTAACCTTTCTTTCCTCAGCCAGTGGGAAAAAAACTAAGATATCAGCATGAATGGCTCTGTCTGTGGCTCCAACCCTGTGGGTCCAGACACCTTCTGAAGGTCCAA
This sequence comes from Dipodomys ordii, assembly GCF_000151885.1. Lineage (NCBI taxonomy): Eukaryota > Metazoa > Chordata > Mammalia > Rodentia > Heteromyidae > Dipodomys > Dipodomys ordii. The sequence goes on along the minus strand of NW_012267238.1, from coordinate 3,005,048 downwards.
ATCACCCTCAGACGGAAGGCAGGGCTGAGCCTTCTTCAGCCCCAATCCATTCTTGAGCTTATTCCAGAAGAAGAGAAGACAGCTGGGGTATCCTCATGGGCAGATGGGCTAGCCGCCCAGATCTTTCTATCACTTCCTCTCCCTTTCTTTACCTTTACTCACTGGGCATCTGCTGTCTTAAGGTGGTCAACACTACCTAAAGACCCCAAAGTCCTTGGTCTGGAGGTGCCTGCATTCTAGCAGAAGAGATGAATTTACTTGTTAACAAAGAACATGAAGTTGGAGACCTGGCTCAGGTGGTAGAGTGACAGCCAGTGAGTGAAAGTGGCAGATACTAAGTTTGAATGTTAGTCTCAGAATAAAAACAAAAACAAATATAACAAATAGCAGAACAGATAGTGATAAGAGTTAAACCTCCCATCAGTGAGACAGGTCCCATCTGAACTTGCTAAATCCCTCCCTCCTCACACTACTTCCTGTCCATCTCACGAGAAGCCCACCCAGCCTGGAGGAAATTCTGTCCCAGCCTTGGAACCCCAGCTCTGTGTCTGACCCAGCTTTTACAGAATCTCAGCTGCAGGGCCGGGACTGAGGCAGGGCTTGCCCAGTACAGCAGCAGCTCAGGATTGCCCTGGGTTTGGTTTGGAGCATCATGAGTCTGCCTTCTGCTCTGGGTCCTGAGAACCCAGTGAAACCTTGGTACCCCATTGCGGAGAGAAAAGCATTGAGCCCAGACAGGGAACATGAGCTTGTTCGAATTGCATACCAAGGCAGAGGTATTCTCATGCTCCTTTTCTAGCATGTGCACAAAATTGAGCCTCACAGCTGAGTACCTCAGAGAGCACCAGGTAGGGTGGGGAGTATTCCTATGTGGAGACAACTTGGTTGTCCTAGACGCCCTATCTTCTGGAATCTGAGCCACTCTGAATTCTCATCCTCTAAGCCTTTTCTCCTAATCTAGGCTCAAGGTTTTTTGGTCAAGTCTGTGTGTGTGTGTGTGTGTGTGTGTGTGTGTAACATATGTATGTGTGTGTGTGCATGTAACAAATTACCAGGTTTTAAACACAGAACCTCACACTTTTTTTTGGTCCGGTCGTGGGGCCTGTGCACTCGGCCTGGGCGCTGTCCCTCAGCTCTTCAGCTCAAGGCTAGCACTCTACCACTTGAGCCACAGCGACACTTCCAGCTTTTTTCTTTTTGCTTATGTGGTGCTGAGGAATCGAACCCAGGGCCTCATGCATGCAAGGCAAGCGCTCTACCACTGAGCCACCTTCCCAGCCCCCAGAACCTCACACTCTTGCTTGCCTCTTTTGCTCAAGTCTGATGCTCTACCATTTGAGCGATGCCTCCATTTCTAGCGTCTTGCTGGTTTATTGGAGATAAGAGTCTCATAGACTTTTCCGCTGGGGCTGGCTTTGAACTGTGATCCTCAGATCCCAGCCCCCTAAAGCCCTAGGATTTCAGGCATTGTATGCCATTGACCAGCTTAATTCTTAATTTGCTGTGACCTCAGGCAGTTCTCATCCCTCCCTGGGCCTCAGTTTCTTCATCTGTCAAATGGTAGGAGCAAAGGCAGCTTTATGTTGAGGGTGTCATGAAGAATGTACAGGATACTGGCAAGAAGGCAGTTTGCCACTATTAAGTGCCATCAGATGACAAGGTTGTTATACGTGAGGCTGAAAACCTGTACCCTCTCTATATTTTAGAGTTCTAGAAAACTCAAGGTATGGGCTCATAGCCCAATGGGAAATAAATGGAAGGTCCATTTCAGAAAAGACAAAATCCTCTCTAGTCCCAAGTAGGCTGTTCACAGGAAGACCCCTCTTCTGTCATTGAGATGAGGTAAGGGGAGAAAGACAGGAGAAGGACAGACTGGCAGGCTTGGGAGGAAGAGGTATTAGTCCCCCAGTAGTTGAGGGTCAGGTCCTCAAATGGTCCGTGCACATGAAGGTGCAGAGGCTTGTCAGCCATGGCTATTTCTGAGGTGTACTGTTGGGGTGGCTGTCAAGCATGATGCGCACAGGGTGTCTACACTTTGGCTCTGGGACACACTTTTGCTCCTGCACGTTGTCCATGGCTGCTTCTCTGTCTGTGTCATGTACACCAGTCACTCCAGTGCATAGGCTGTGTTTCCCCAGCCTACAATCATTACCACAACCCCAGGTCAGCCTGGATACCATGAGAGATTTGTGTTGTTCTTGGGCATTGCAGGCTCCTGATTTTTCCCACAACAAAAGCAGTTATATAAGAGGAGGAGGAAGGCTTAGTGGATTAACTGGATCCTCCCAGCTCAGCACTGGGTGTAGGCTCTAGGGAAAGGGGGAGGGGTGCTCAAGGTCAAAGTCCCACTGTCCTCAGATCCCGTGGACTGTCCTCAGATCCCTCCTCAGCCACTTCCCTTCCCCAGGTCTGCAGCAGGATCCCCAGGGCATCTGTAGCCATAAGTCAAGTGTCATGGAGATGATACCCCATACCAGCTAGGCCACCCTTATAACCTGGCCTCCCAAGATCCTGCCCCTATCAGCCATTGCCTGCTGTCTCAGGGTCCCCTCCAAGTGGAGCTGGGCTCACTGTTCATACTAGCACCTCATTAGGTGAATCTCTCACTTCCTGAGTCCCACTCACCCTCTGTAGACTCAAGCACTTTCCCTCACAGAGGACGAGGGCTGAGACCAGCCTATGACCTGCAACCAGCCACTGGCAAAAATGGTCTTGTGTGTATCCCAGGCCCCACTGGCCCCTTGCTGCTTCCTACAGTGGAGAGAGGCCACACTACCTTCAGCCCTCCATCCGAAACAGGTGACTCCTGGCCCCCAGTGTGCAGGAGGAGACATATTTCCTCTAGACCAGAGCCCAACAGGCAGCAAGCTGACTGGTGTTCTCAGAGAGGGGAGGCCAGGGTCTGAGGCCAGCTGTTGACCATCACAGAAAAGTGCAGAAGGAGCCAAGCTCCATTGGCTCATACCTGTAATCCTAGCTATGTAGGAGGCTGAGGTCTGAGGATCAAGGTTCAAAGCAGATACATCTGAGAGATTTTTTATCTCCAATTAGCCACCAAAAATCTGAAAGTGGAGGTATGGTGCAAGTGGTAGAACACCAGCCTTAAGCAAAAAAGCCAAGTAAGAGTGTGAGGCCCTGAGTTTAGCATCTCTTTCTCTCTCTCTGTCTGTCTCTGTCTTTCTCTCAAAAAAAAACAAAAACCCCACAGAGGGGCCTAGACACCTAGACACAGGCTAAGAGTCTGTGCCCAAATGTCACCACACTGAGGCTTGCCCAACACGCCCAGACCTCCACACACTGATCCGCAGCACACACCATCTGCACCCATCTCCCCAGCATTAGAGCTTCGCTCAGCCACAAGGTGCATGGGAGAAACTTCCAGAACCTCGAAAGAGATAGAAAGAGACTAGCAGAATCCTTAGACAAATGCCAGGCCTCCTGCTGCTTCCCAGAGAAGTTAGGAGTGTTCCCATCTGGCAGTTTGTTGTCCCCCCCCCACCTTCCACTTCCTCTCATCTTACACAGCCCAGGATACTCAAAACAGGCAGAAGTCCTGTTGGGAGTATAGCCTCCACTGTACACAATCAGCTGCAAGGCCCAGTTGCCACAAACTCAAAATGTGGCTTCAGATTAGTGGCTTGGAAAGGGCATAAGATGGGCTAGTAGGAGTCCTAGCAGGATCAGGGCCATTTCCAGGCAGAGGGCCCTGTCCACATCCTCAAGTCTCAACCCTCCATCCCTTCACCCCCTGCTGGGGTCTTCTGGATGCTGGTGATAAGAGAACCTAGGTTCTCATTGCCAGTTCTGCTCATGGCAAAGACATGGCAGCAAGGAGACCAGGCTGGCTCCTCCACTCCTGGCTCAGCCCCACTTAACCTTTCAGAGGGTGGACTGAGGTGTGAACTCTGCACCTGGGGCACTGATATCACATGGAAGTAGAAGTGTTTGAGAGCGGCAGGTCGAAGTCCCGCCCTGACCTGCTGATCAGATCTCCAACAATTTCTGCACTCACCCGAGTTTGAGGAGATCAGATATTAAACCCTCCCAGTAATTGGCTGGGGAGGGCCCCAGCCTATTAAGGTTGGTCCTACACATGGCAAACATTTGCACAGTTCTCACCATGACCCTGGAGCTGTTTGTTCTGAACACTAAGACTAGCTCAACTTATCATCCCACATCATCTAAGATAGGGACATCTGTTATCCCATATTACAGATGAGAATCAAGGCTCCTAGTGGTTAAGAAACTTGTTGAATATTCTCACAACCAATAGTACCAAAATCAGGATTTGAACTCAGTACTTTAAATCAGTACACTGCCTGGTGTAGCAGGCAGTTTCTCCATGTCTACACAATGTGGCAGAAGAGATAGCAGAGAAAATCCAAGAAGCAAACGGAACCCCTGGAATTTAGGAAATACTGAGCTTTACCTATTGATTTCTTGAGAATTTACACCTCAGTCCACAAGGGACTGGACAGCTCAGATAATAGCTGAATATGTCACATGATCTTATTAGGGAAAGGGCAGGAAATAAATAAATACAAACAGGTGCAGAAACCAAGACTAAGATGATGACTAAGCCTCCTAGAAGCCAACTAAAAAAGAGCAGAGGAAGGATTTATGGCTCTCTCTCTATGATAAGAAGGGGGCAAATATTTGCCCAGGGAATAGATCCAATCACAGGGATAATCCTGATTGATCTTCCTTGTGGAGTGAGCAGGGGGGTGGGGCAATCCAGATCAGAAAGCAGTAACGAGCACCAACTGTGTTCAGACTACACTGAAGACATGGACACATATAACAGGTTAAAACTATGTTGTGATTCTGACATTCCAGGGGCTCCCACTCAAGAAGAGAGACACAAGCAAAGAGACCACCACAGGGCACCAGAAAAGAACAAGGCTAAGGACCTTTCAGAGCCTCCTGTATAGATCCCACACACAAGCCATACACCATTAGGGCCGTGCACGTGATGCATGCGTGCATGCGCATGTATGCGTGCACATGTGTGTGTGTGTGTGTGTGTGTGTGAAAAAGAGAGAGAGAGAGAGAGATGGGCTAGAAGCTTTGACTGAGCCTAAGAACACTCTCAAGAACATGATGAAAACGCTATCTTCGCCAAGCCTGCATTGGCCTTTGTGTTTCACTCCCTTGGGGAACAGAGCACTGTGGAGGAGACATCATCTTTTGGCCTTGCCTCCATGGAATGAGGACAGCAGAGTCAGGTGTTTTGCAGAGGTGCCAGGCTGTCTTCTTTGGAACGAGCTGTTGTGGATGGTACGAGGGCATTGTGCTTTCCTCCTTCTGGCTGAGGTTCTGGGCACTGGGACAGGGATGATAGGGTGATGAGACTCCCCGGGATGATGGGACAGGGAGATGGGGTGATGAAGGGGAACCTTCAACCTGGAAGTTAGTAGGAATTCAGGGAAGAACTAGAGAATGGGCAGGATAGTGCCCCTGGGTGTGTGTGTCGGGGGTGAAGCCCTTCATTAAAACTGATTTTGCCTCTTGTGAGTTTGTATGTTGTCCTTGCTCTCCAACCCTCTGGTAAGGCCAAGATCAACCATGTTCAGGGAAATGGAGGCAGAGCCACAGTGAAAGGAGGTGGTGGGGAGACAGCTGTGACTCCCTCACAGGGCTGAGGGAAGATACCTGTGATACACAGGAACCCCAGGGATCTCTGGCATGTCTGGGAGGGGCCTGAGCTGTGCCTACAGCATAACCAAGCTCACAAGGGTCATAAGGGCCAGGGCTGGGGGCACCATTCCTGCTAAAAGGCAGAGAAGAAGGAAGGAAAGAGCAAGAGTAACGTATGCATAGATCCAGAGCCATAAGTGGCTGGAGAGGTTGACCAGGGTCTCCTGGGTGTGCCCTGGACACTTGGGAATTGGAGAGATGAAGCTTCCCCAGAGTAACCGGGAGCCATGGGATGGCTGTGAGGAAGGAAGAGAGCAGACAGGTCAGTACTGGGGAAGCCCTTAAGGGGAGAAGAGGAGGCTAAGGAGGATTCCAGAGCTGGGCTGACATTCCAGGAGTGGAGACCAAGGGCCTAGTGGAGAGATATTGGAGGGAGGGGAAGGTACAGTGGGATTTGGTAACTAAACGGAGGAAATAAAGGAAGAAACTTAGATGTGCCCAAACGTCTCCCTCCTGCCTGAGTGGCTGTGAGGACAGAGAACACACAGGGAGGACTGAGCACAGCACAGCACCCCTCTTTGGAGGCCTGATAAATGAGTGCTTCTCATCCATCCTAATGCCTGCTTAAATGTGGGTCACTCCCATGTCACCCCATATCAACCTCTTTACCACCTTTGGGGGCTCCTTCCTGCCACCCCAGCTTCCCCTGAAGCTATAGCTCCTTCTTGCTCAGGGCAGGGCTGGTTGGCCTAAGTGGTACTGGGCGGGAGGTAATGCACAGAGAGTTCTGCCTCCATGTAAAGTCTACATCCATGTAAAGTCTACATCAGTCCTGGGCTGTCCCAGAAGATAAGCCCTCTAGGCTTTTAGTTCTGAGATCAACTTCTCATGTTGAGTCTGGAGGGGGGTGAGGAGGGAGACCATAATCATTACTCAATTTGTAGTATCTTCACCTCTACTCATCAGATCATTCATTCACTCACTAGTCACTCATTCTGCTATGGTCTATGGACCAGGCAATCACTGCACTCCTGACTTCCTCAGTGTGGGAGAAGCGGGACAAGCCATTTTGGTCCTGCGTATTGGCTTTCTGGGTAAGGAAAGTGGGGTCGGGAGAAAGGAAGGGGTATATTCAAAATCATGTTCTTAAAGCTGGCTATAGCCCTGGTTAAATTCAAGTGTGCCTGCACTTACAGCTGCCTGTCTTAGGCGGAGGGTGTCTTAGAATGTGGCTTGCCTTTCAAGGTCTTTTCAATCCTGTTTCTTGTTCTCTCTCTTTCGTCTTGATGCATGGCTCAAATGGCAAGAGCACTTGCCTAGCAAGCACAAGTTCCTGAGTTCAAACTCCAGTATCACCAAAAAAAGGTTCAAATTTCCTCTTAATATTGGGAGAGAGGCGGGAGAATGATGGAAAGGGTAGCACTGATCAAGATACATTGTACTCATGAACTGACAGGTTGAATTGAAACCCTTTGTACAACTACTTAAAGATAATTTTTAAAATTGGGGGGAAAAGCTTCCTCTCAATAATACTTGTAGGTAACCAGGACCCTACTATTCCCTTATCTTGAGAGGTGCCTATATTCTAGGATTTGAACCTTTTCCTTTCTGAGGCCAACTCTTCCCTGAGACCCACCAGCTACTGTAACCACCTATACTTCTTCACAGGAGGAGTGCGCTCAGTGTCACTACCCCTGGAGCACATAGCCATTTTTTCCAGGGACTTTCTTTTACCCTAGTCTGGCTGAAGGTGGAAGGACCTTTCCTGAAACTCCTCAAATAATTCTGCCAATGTAACCTCCAATATATCTTCCTTAGTAGTTTATAAACTTGAAGGGATCAGGTTGCCAAAGCCAGGGTCCAAATCCTTGAGCATTTGGACAGAAATGAGGGAATGTTACAGTTGGCCTGTAGAAGATTGGACTTTGGATTATAGACTTTGAGAATGTTTGACTTGCTGGAGAGTTTTAGGGCTAGTACTAGAGTCATAAACAATTATGACCAGAATTGTAGATCAAAAGAAATCAGGGCTGGGAATGACGCCGTTACTTGATTCTCCCTTCTTAATAGCCAATACCAAAGAAGTTAGTGTGTCAGGCCTGGGCAAGACCCTTTCTGGCCTGCAAGAATTCATCCTCCATCCTTCAGACTCAACGGGCAGTGTTCAGGGCCTCAGAGAGCAGAAGCACTCTTGCCTAGTGACAATGGACAGCAAGGACAATAGTAGACCCTGCTCCACCAAGTCTCCCTCTCCCCATCACAGCACGCTGCCATAGGAAATATATAGAGATATATTTAGGTGCCCTCCCCTCCACTGTTTCCACAGCTCCAGCACTGCCTTTTATGTCCCCTTGTCCTCTGAGGCCTCCAGGCACCTTCTCTAAACTGACCCAATAAAGTCACCAGGAATAGGGGCTTTTGCTCTGCCAACACAAATATTGAAACCTCAGAAACAAAGCTTAGCCTGAGGGGTCTCCTGCCCTCTTGGGCCCGCAGTTCAACTCCAACTTCTCTCTTGCCCTCCTGGGACTTCTTGGTTCAGAGACCAAACATTTCACATCTTGCTCATCTTGACGTTCCTCATTCAAGCAGAGAGATCCCAGCCCTAGCCTTTGACAGTTCATAAACCCAAGTGTGGCTCGAGTGTGTGTGTGTGTGTGTGTGTGTGTGTGTGTGTGCATGCATGCATGCCCGTGTGTGTCCCCTTGATGGTTATCAGGACAAATAGCCCCCCCTCGAAGGCCCAGGCTGCCCTGCATTCCCCCCTCATTGCTCTCCCACGCTCCACCCTGGCTTTGCTGGAGACTTTCAATTTTCCCTGTCCAACTTCATCCTCCCAGTTGTCACAGAGCCACTGAGAATGCAATAGTGACACATTTCTTGGGACAGGTAGCCCAGTGGGAGGCTCTCAGACTTCCACTTGCCCAGCTCTGTGAGAAATGAGGTCCTAGGGTAGACAGGGACCCACATCCATGTAGGCTCTCCCTCACTCTCCCCACAGTTAAATATTTTTTATATGCCAGAGACCGCCATCATCATAACCCTCTAAGGTAAATCCTTTGACATGCCCATTCTACAAAGGAAGGAACTGAGACAGAGGGACTTCTTCATTCCCAGCCCTGGGAAGTACCAGAGCTGGGGTCTGAACCACACTAGGATGTCATCCTTGACCATCCTGGATGGCAGCCAGTGATGGGAGCCCCTTCCCGAGTCCCTTGGGATACTTGAAGTCTAGTAGAGATGAGCACCTCATTGACAGTCAGGGGTCCTCTTCAGAAGCCCAGCTCTCTTGCCTCTTCTCTGACTGTCACTAAGCAACACAGTGTCCACCTAGCCATGCAACTATGTGCTAGGGAATTCTATTCTCTGCATCTCAGTTTGAGGGACTGGCAGGGGTCCCTATAATACAAGATAGATCCAGTGTACCACTAGGCCTTGAGTCAACACCCTGGATGGTAATTTACCACAGCAATAGTTTTGCATGTAAATAAAATGCAGAAATATTACAGAGAGGAATGTGAAAGCCACGGGGAATCCTGAAGATTAAAAAAAAAAAAAAGACTGAGACTCCAAGTCAGACTCAGATGGTTCATGCCTGCATATCCTAGCTACTCTGGAGGCTGAGATCTGAGGATAGAAGCCAGCCATGGAAGAAAAGACCTTCAGATTCTGTTTCTACTTAACCAGCAAAATGCTAGACTGGAGGTGTGGCTCAAGTGGTAGAGTGCTAGTTATGAACAGAAAGGCAAGTGAAAGTCCAAGACCCTGAATTTATGTCCTAGTACTGGAACACATACATACAAAATAATAGAGTCTTCAGAAAGGCTTTTCTGGGATGCACGTGTGTGTGTGTGTGTGTGTGTGTGTGTGTGAGAGAGAGAGAGGCAGGGGAGAGGAGAGAGAGAGAGAGAGAGAGAGAGAGAGTACTATGCCTGGGCTCTCTGGTTATATTTTCTCCACCCAGATCCAACTTGAGCTCACCCAAGCCCTCAAAGCTGCTGGGTGGAAGGTGAGAGGCATCCTGGGTCCTGGCAGCTTTCTGTGCAGCTCTGCTGCACACATGCTCCTCACCTCCATCATCTCGCTCAGTGCAACGCAGGGACCACAGATGAGCCGCACAAACCCCACACCTCACCATGGAAACAACACACAGGCAGCGCCCCATACTACCACGGGTTCCTGTGTGTAGAACCCTGGGTCACCCTGGCAAAGGCACTCCCCGCTGTATAGATAAGTACCCCCCCCCCACGCTTGCAGACAAGCACAATCCACAATCCCTTGGCCGCACGTGGCGCACTGGCACGCTGGCCCACACCACTACCCCATCTCTCACAGTAATCGCGTCCACCGTCCACGTCGCCCACACTTTCCTGGGAGTCACCATCGGGAATGTCACCAGGATCCTCCATGGGTCTGGAGGGGACTAGAGGACTCTGTACCCCATGCCTGGGCCCGGCACCCCAGCCCCTTGAATCCCTGCCGCGCGCCGGTGCGCACACTTCCCTCACCTGCTCCGCCTAGGCGCAGCTGGAAGAGGAACCAGCAAACTGAGTACAGGAGTGACGAGCGAGGGGCAGCGTGGGTCCCCTTAGGCTGCGGTCCCAAGTGTGTCTAGTGCCCGGAGCTGGGAGAACCAAACTGGCAGGAGGGCGGGAGGAGTCGCCTTAGCACCCGCGCTGGAGTCCCGCCCAGGCAGGACCTGGCTGGCTGCCAGGCCCCCCTCCTCCCCCGGGGGACAGGAGGCAGTGATACGAGAGGGGAAGAGGCTGCAGGCTGCAGGCCCATGGTTCCTAGGGCAGGACTGGAAGCCACCGCTGCATTCTAGTCCCAATTCCCTTGAGACTCCTTCCCTTCCCTGGCCTCAGTTTCCCTCTTGGAATTAGTGTGGCATTTTTACAATTCTGAGATGGCGAAGGGTAGGGATTAAGCCAGGCGTGTGCTAATCATTTTATCTGTTTTTATTTTAATGCATTATCTTATGTAATTCTCAGAGTAATTGCAGGTGTGTCATGGCCCTTATGTTACAAATGGGGAAGCAGAGGCACAGAGAAATGAAAAATGCCTTGTCCCGGATCACACAGCTGGGAAGGGTGAGGCCTGAGATTTGGAGCTAGGCAGTCTGACTCCAGGGCCCAAGTATACTGGAGGTGTGGCTTTACAGCATTTTCCACATGGTGCACTGCTTCTGGGGGCTCACAGCTTAGTGCTACCCATCCATTTTGCAGATTGGGAAACTGAGGCCCAAGGGACATGGGCTTGTGTTCAGGTCACAGAGCTAGTGGGACCTGAGACTAAAGATAGTGGTGGAGTTGGGGGCACTGTTAGGAATGGTGAATATCTGGATGACATAAGACATGTCCTATAATACATATTCCTCCAGGTTAGCAGGTCTTCTGATTGTCAGTCTCCTTCCTTCTCTTCTCTCCTGTTATCTTCTGAGCCAGTGCTGGTAGACAGTGACCTCCAAGTTCTCATCTCTGAATACCCCCCTCCTCACCGACCTACATTCCCTAGACATCTCTTGGCATGCTAGTTAAACATTCCCATAACTTAACACATGTAGGACTCACTAAGAAGGAAAAATGAAGGACGAGATGGGACATTACAGTGAGAACGCTGGAGATCCAGGGAGGCTTCTCAGAGGAAGGGACAACTAAGCAGCGACCTGGAGGAAGAGGGAGGCGCCACCAGGGGAAGGTCGGGGGACAGTCTTAGGCTGAACTACTCAGAGGTCCCTTTACTTTCACCCTTCTTGAAGGACTTGCCTCCTCTGCTGCCACAGGAAAATAGTGATAAACTCAGTATTTAAAAAAAAACAACAACTCTGGTAGCTGGGAAGGTGGCTCAGTGATAGAGTGTTTGTCTTGCATGCATGAGGCCCTGGGTTTGATTCCTCAGCACCACATAAGCAGAAAAAAGCCAGAAGTGGAGCTATGGCTCAAGTGGTAGAGTGCTAGCCTTGAACTGAGGAGCTGAAGGACAGTGCCCAGGCCCAGAGTTCAGGCCCCATGACTGGCCAAAAAAAAAAAAAAACCCCAAAAAAGCAAACTCCCAACAACTCTGTTCAATCAAAAGCAAAAGCAAAAGATTATAGAATGAGAGATCATTGCAAAACATATAACAAAGTATTATTTTTCAGTGTATTAAAAAATAATATGGGCTGGGAAGGTGGCTCAGTGGTAGAGTGCTTGCCTTGCATGCATGAGGCCCTGGGTTCGATTCCCCAGCATCACATAAGCAAAAAGGAAAAAAGCCGGAAGTGGCGCTGTGGCTCAAGTGGTAGAGCGCTAGCCTTGAGCTGAAGAGCTGAGGGACAGCGTCCAGGCCCAGAGTTCAGGCCCCATGACTGGACCCCCCCCAAAAAAACAGAAAAGAAAAAGAAAAAGCAAGGTAGCTAAACTGACGTGTTGAATGGTAAGTGTTTTGTACAATTACATAAAGATAGTAAAAATGTAATTTTAAAAAAGCATGGTGGCTCATGTCTTTAATCCCAGCCCTGAGACAGGAAGATTGTGAGTTTGAAGCCAGCCTGGGCAATATAGGTAGACCTGTCACCAAAATAAAACAAAAAAAACCATCATCAATAACAAAAACCCACCTAATAAAAAATAAGCAAAAGACAAGATGGGAATTTCATAGAAAAGCAAGCAAGTATAGCCAATGAAAGATGTTCATTCTCAGCCAGAAGCTAGCTGGTAGCTCCTGCTTGTAATTCTAGCTACTCAGGAAGCTAAGATCTGACTACTGTGATTCAAAGCCAGCCCAGGCAGAAAACTCTCCAAGACTCTTATTTCCAATTAACCAGCAGAAAAACTAGAAGCTGAAGTGGGCTTTAATGGTATACTACTAGCTTTGAGTGAAAAAGCTAAAAGATGGCACCCAGACCTAAAGTTCAAGCCTCAGTACTGGCACACAGATACAAAAAAAAGTGGTGGGGGGGGAGAGGGAGGCTGGGAAGGTGGCTCAGTGGTAGAGCGCTTGACTTGCATGTATGAGGCCCTGGGTTTGATTCCTCAGCGCTACATAAACAGCCGGAAGTCGTGTTGTGGCTCAAGTGGTAGAGCGCTAGCCTTGAGCTGAAATGCTGAGGGACAGTGCCCACGCTCAGAGTTCAGGCTCCACAACCACCCCCCCTCCAAAAAAAAGGTGTTTGATATTACTATCAATCAGGTAATTTAATGCCATGTCACACATATCTGATTAGCAAAAAAAAAGTTTTCAGTTTAATAGCACTTCTGTTTAGCAGGCAGGGAGGTAGAGAGATGGGGATTTTTATACACTGTGGATAGGGCTAGTGATTGAAAGAATCAATGTGACGTAGTAGAGTTGAAGATGTACATAGTCCAAAACAGAATAGGCTGTTCCAATGTAAACCACCAAGAGAAACTCTGTGATGTTGGAATGAACATACCAGCACTAACTAATAGCAAAACACTTCAACAGCCTAAATGCCCCTCAACAGAATAGAATATAAACAATTATTCAGATATTCCTTGACTGATCTCTTACTCTTTCCATATTTGTCACTCTAGTGACTTGCAAAAACTTTACTAGTAGAAAACCTGATGTAGGGAATTTGCATGTGAGGCAAAGAGTGTTGGGGTCCAACACAGCTGACTGCCTATAAGATGTGATCCTTGGGGCTGGGAAGGTGGCTCAGTGGTAGAGCACTTGCCTTGCATGCATAAGGTCCTGGGTTCGATTCCTCAGCACTACATAAGCAAAAAGTAAAAAGCCGGAAGTGGCACTGTGGCTCAAGTGGTAGAGTGCTAACCTTGAGTTGAAGAGCTGAGGGACAGCGCCCAGGCTGAGAGTTCAGGCCCCACGACTGGACCCCCCCCCAAAAAAAAAAACCTTAGCAAGATGTTATCCTTCACATCTCATGAGAATGTTCTTTACAGTTATTTGCTGTACATTTGTTGTCTCCTCCTTGTTAGTTAAAATTGTCTTCTAAGAAAGTGGGAAAGCCTGAGAAGAAACTAAGTATGTTGAGAGACAAGGCTATGCATAGGAAGGAAAGGGGAAGTAGGAGAAGGGAAGGCTCATGCGGGCTGGTCAGTAACGGTGGAAGTTGAACCCTTGCCTGACAAGTGCAAGAGCTGATTATGGGGGAAAATAGCTCCATCCCATAAGAAAGCAGTTGGTGCTTTACATGCATTTCTGTAATAATAGAAATACCTATACATGCTGTCCAATATCACAGCCTTGGGTCAGCTCTTTTTTTTTTTTTTGCGTCCAGTCGTGGGGCCTGAACTCTGGGCCTGGGTGCTATCCCTCAGCTCTTCAGCTCAAGGCTAGCACTCTACCACTTGAGCCACAGCACCACTTCTGGCTTTTTTCTTTTTGTTTATGTGGTGCTGAGGAATCGAACCCAGGGCCTCATGCATGCAAGACAAGCGCTCTACCACTAAACTACCTTCCCAGCCCCTGGGCCAGCTCTTGTGTCTAGGACAAGAGAAGAATTGAATTTCTAATTTCCAATTGACTTATATTTACATTTAAATAAGCTGTGGGTTGGAGATAAGAGTCTCATAGATTTTCCTCCCAAGCTGGCTTTGAACCATGGTCTCAGCTTCCTGAGTAATTAGGATTACAGGTGTGAGCCATTGGCACCAAGCTAGAAATATGTAAACTATATATACATATATGTATCTATATGTGTATATGTGTGTATTTATACTTTTTTGGGGGGGCGGGGGTTGGTCATAGGGCTTGAACTCTAGGCCTGGGTGCTGTCCCTCAGCTCTTCAGCTCAAGGCTAGCGCTCTACCACTTGAGCCACAGCGCCACTTCAGCCTTTTCTGTTTATGTGATGCTGTAGAATCGAACCCAGGGCCTGATGCATGAAAGGCAAGCATTCTACCACTGAGCCACCTTCCCAGCCTCACACGGTTTTTTTAATGAAGAAGATGGGCCAGGTCGACACAGAGAAAAAGCATTCCTCACTGCCTCCTTGCCCATCAGACAGAGCTGAGGGCCTTCTCTGGGCTCCCTAGACTTCTATGCTGTCCTGCCATGTCTCATCACTGTGGCCTGATGTCACTTGTTGCCTTTCTCCCCACCAGCTGAGTTCTTCCTCTGCAGGCAGTGTGTGTGTTTTGGATGGCTAGTCAATTTCCTCCACACATGGTTCAGTGCTCTGTAAACAGTTAATGAAGGAATGCGCTTAGGATTCTTTAAGGAATTAGAGTCATCATCATTATTCTTTTATTCTGATGCCTGGTATGTGCCCTTGCCTATGTGAGGCTCTGGGGATACAGAGGTGAATGTTCACAACCAGCACCCTAAACAAGTGCCAGTGCTGGGGGGGACAACAGACCAGATTTTAGTAGGCATTGAGACATAGGCATAGCACAGGATGAGCCCAAAGGGGCCCTAGGACAGCCTGAGCATAGGCAGAGCAAGTATGGCTTAGGCTGAGTGTTCAGGAATAGCTCCAGAGCCGGTCACCAATGGCTCACATCTCTAATCCTAGCTACTCAAGAGGCTGCGATCTGAGGATCATGGTTTGAAGCCAGCCTGCTCAGGAAAGTCTGTAAGACTTTTATTTCCAATTGATGACCAAGAAAAAAAGGTGGAAGTAAAGCTGTGGCTCAAGTGGTAGAATGCCAGACTTGAACAAAAAAAAATCTCAGGGGCAGTACCCATGTCCTGAGTTCAAGCTGCAGGACCCCTTCCCCCACACTAAGTAGCTAGAGTTCTGTGGGTGGAGGAAGGAAAGGTATTCCTGGGGAATGTGGAGACCTGACGATGGGACCAAACATGGCAAATTCTAGGGACCTCATGAAGTTCCATCCTACTGAAGAGTCGGTGGAAGGAATGAATTGGACAAGATAAGGCTGCAGAGAAGGCAGGGACCAGGACTTTCAGGGTCTTAAATGTCAGTCTGGGGACAATGGGAACTCTAAAAAGGGTTTAAGCAGGTGTGGAATATTCTCGAGGTTGTGCTTTGTAAAGATGGCCTGTCCTGGTGGCCCCACACTGGGGACCAGTGGGGGGGTGGAGCCAGCAGTCCAGGCAGGTGGTCAAGGCAGTGGATATGGGGGAAAGACAGTGGGGGTGAGTGGGGAGATGCCTGGGAGATGGAGTTGGGGCTGTTTAGGAGGTAGCATCAGCAGGTCTTAGGAAGATTAGATATGAATGTGAAGGAGAGGGAAGGGACACTTTGGTTAGTGCTCCAGAAACAGATTCTGAGGCAGAGGTTCAAGTTCAAACTATTAATTTAGGAGGATGATCTAAGGAGTAGAAGGAAACCAACTCTGGGTGGTTACTCAGCAGAGCATCAATGGGAGGGGAGCCCTTTTGGAATCTCTGGAGCACTGTACAGAACATGCCCTGAAGATGTCCGTTCCCCTCCCCACTTCAATCCCTGGACAAGGAAGCTGGAGCATTTGTATATCAACCCTAGCAGTCACTGGATAAAGGCTGATGATTCTGGAACTTTCAGTACAAATGCCAGAGAAAGCCCCAAGGCCCAGTCTGAGTTTTTTAGAGTGAGAAGCTATTAGGTTGTAGGAAATGATGAAGACTGAAGGTGCTGTAGGACCCATAGCAGCTACTACAAGCTGAGGAGTCCTCTCTGCTTCCACAGGCTAAGTGGAAGCACGGAGTTTGTAGGAGTTGGAGTGAGAGGTGGGTCGGGACTTGGTAGTCCTGACTGCTACCCAGCATCTCCTCTCGACCTTCAGCTTTTCTTGCCTGGTCTATGCACTGTCCCCAGATCCTCCCAGGTTGGCAGAGTACCAGCCTGAGACTAGAATATAGTCTCCAAGTGGTTGGAACCCTGTGCTCACATCTAGGCAGAGAAAGTTGGTGGCTTTTCAATAAAAACCCGATCCACTCAACCCAGGATTAGCAGTGGGCTGGAGACACACATTTGAGACTTACCAATTTAGTTGGTCCTCCAGGCAGTAAGTAAGATGGCTTCCACTCTGTTTTGGGATGGAGCTATCCATAGAACGTGGGAAGAGGAGCTGACAAGGATGGAGGCTGAGAAGTAGGATGAGAAGAAGAGCAATGTGGGGGTCACTGAGACCAAGGAAGGTGGGCTTGGGAGAAGGAGAAGAGTGGGTCCCCAGGAACCAGGTCCCATCCCCACAGCCCCAGGAGAGGTCCAGAAGCCCTCTGTTAAACTGTGCCTGGAAGCGAATTTGCTTTCTCTTCTTCCTCTCCCCCCCCCCTTCCCTGTCTCAGACTCTGGAGCAGCTGGCAGGTGTCCAGCAAGACTCACTGCTGGACATGCTATGTCTGGTATTTTCAACAGTTCCTGAGACTTTCTCTGGCCCTATATGCCCAGCCTTGGGGTGCCTGTGGCCGCCTCTTGAGGCCAGTGCTTTCAAACCCAGCCTTAGCCTCAGAACCTCCACTCTCCTCCCGTAGACTCCTATTTGCCCTGAAGTCCAGCAGCCCTGACTGCACTTGTCTGAAATGGAAGCAATTTCCTGGAAGCTGGTCCTTCACATTCTGTCTATGTTCCAGCTACCTAGCCAAGTGTCAGTTTACAAATTCATGATCCAGGAATTCCTGCTCCAGTAGCTCTTCCTCAGGGCTCTGGGTTCATTTCCTGTCTCTAAGCAAATGGATAAGAAACCCCATGTAGCATGCTCCTACCAGACCTAGGCCCACTGCAGCATGGCATGGAAGTTCACATGCTTCTGGCATCCTTGAAAAGAGATTAATATGCCTATGACAACAGAGGCGACAGTCCATCAATGTCTGCTGCTCAAACTGCCTGTGGCGTCTTGTGGAGCCTAGTTCATGAGTCAAACCTTGGACAAATCTTTTTACTTAGTGCCAACAGATCTTTGTCGCTTAAAAAAGAAATCATTAAGCTGGGGACTGGTGGCTTATGCCTGTAATCCTAGCTACTCAGGAGATCTGAGGCTTGTGATTTGAAGCCAGCCTGGGCAGAAAAGTCCATGAGACTCTTATCTCCAATAAACTACTCAGAAAAAAGCCCTTTCTTTCTCTTCTCTCTCCCCTGTGGCTCAAGTGGTAGAGCACTAATTTTGAATGTAAAGATGCTCAGGGACAGCACCCAGGCCCTTAGGTCAAGCCCCAGGATTGGCAAAAAAAAAAAAAAAAAGAAAAGAAAGAAAGAAAAGGAATGATTAATGTATCAATTAATTAAAATAGGTGTTTATTAATATCCTATTGAATCTGAGATTCAACCAGATACTGTTTGGTGAAATAGTGTCAACTTCCCAATGAAAAAATATATTGCTTTCATTTCAGTGCTTTCAAAGAAAATTTAAAAATCAGTATGACAAGGTTAGAAACAACCTAATTTCTCTCCAAATAAATAAATTCTCTAAATAAATTGTAGCTTTTAAAATAGAAAGAAGAAGCTTTTTGTATATTAATACAGAAAGATCTGTAAGAAATCTTCAGAGGAAAGGTATAAAAGTGGAGACAGATTTTTGTGTGCCCATGAAGGAAGAAAGTCACATAACTTTTAAGATATAGATAGAGTATATGCATATTGCTTAGTTTTAGGCTGCTATTCTACCATTTGAGCTTATCTCTACTTCTGGCCTTTTGTTGGTTAGTTGGAGAAGAGTCTCTTGCATTTGTCTACTTGGCTGGCTTTAAACCAAGATCCTCAGATCTCATCCTCCTGAGTACCCAGGATTACAGGCATAATTCACCAGAGAATGTGTATATCTAGCCCAGAGAAAGAGAGAATGTCTCCTTCCTCTGCCTTTTTGTTGTACTCAGGCACTCAATGGATTGGCTGATGCTCACTCACATTGAGGTGGACCATCTACGCCACTCAGTCCAACAATTTAAATGTTGGTGTCTTTCAGAAACACACACACATACACACATACACACACACACCACAGAATGTTTTGCTAGCTCTCCAACACCCATTAATCCAGTCAAGTTGACATATAGAATTATCTATAACAGATGTTCATAATTCTTGTTCCTTGGGCTTTAAAACAGAAGTTCAGCATAAACCCTATTTTGAAATCACAAATAGCAAATATTTCCTTAAACATCCTGGAAAAAGTATGTCTGAAATACATGAACTTTACAGATTCAAAGAAAAGAGAAATGAGACAGAGCTGCAGGTGCTAAAAGGTTAGTGGTAAGCTGACTAAATGAAAGTAAAAGAAATGAAGACTGGGACCTGGGATAGCATGATCTCCACAGTAAAAACCACTACTCTAGACAGGTGCCAGTGGCTCATGCCTATAATCCTAGCTACATAGGAGGCTGAGATCTGAGGGTTGCAGTTCAAAGCCAGCCAGAGCAGGAAAGTCTGTGAGAGTCTTATCTCCAACAAACCACCAAGAAAATTGGAAGCGGCTCTGTGGCTCAAGTGATAGAGTGCTAGCCTTGAGCTGAAGAGCTGAGGGACAGTGCCCAGGCCCAGAGTTCAAGCCCCATAACCGACGATTAAAAAAAACAAAACCCTACTACTCAATTGACAGGTACTGGCACAAGAGATAGAAGACCAGTAGGTGGCCGTCATGCAGATAATAGTTGGGTGATGTCATCACTGCAGGTCAGCCTGGGCCATGTGTGGCTCTCTCTCTCCCTCTACTCCCTTTCCCTCTCCTCTCCCTGATGAAGTGGGGTGGCCTCACATAATGGTGGATAATAGGTGGCCACAAAGCAATCACAGGCTATGAACATCAACACCTATTATTTAGAAAATTAATAAAGAGCCTCAGCTAAGTTGTACACCTGCCAGGGGAGATAATGTTCTTTGATACAAAAGCCATCTTTGGGGCTGGGAAGGTGGCTCAGTGGTAGAGCGCTTGCCTTGCGTGCCAGAGGCCCTGGGTTCGATTCCTCAGCACCACATAAGCAAAAAGAAACAAGCCAGAAGTGGCGCTGTGGCTCAAGTGGTAGAGCGCTAGCCTTGGGCTGAAGAGCTGAGGGACAGCGCCCAGGCCCAGAGTTCAGACCCCACGACCAGACCTTCCCCCCCCCAAAAAAAAGCCATCTTCATTTAGGGTCAAAATAGAGCAATGAAATCTGGGAAGAGTATCAAAGCAAATACCCGGACATGATGGCAATGCCTAACACAGATAGGATAAATCCAGGTCCTGAGAGATCATTTCACCAGGCATCCAACTTAGGAAGCTCTATTCCCCCCGCCCTGCAATACATCTCCTTTATTGTCTGTAGTAAATCTGATGATTCCCACAGTGCTAGGTCCATGGCGGACAGGGGAAGGAAGTGGTTTTGTCTCTTCTGTTTTCCCATTTCCTGTTTCCTTTCACAATGGCCTGTGGACATTTAGAGAGTTTGGGCTTTGTATCTTAGTAGTACCGAGAAGAGATGGGACCATGGCTTTGATTTCACTGACAAAACAAAAGAAATATAATGAAAAGCACATGTATGATTTCAAATTTTCAAGAAAGCACATTACAAAAGAATCTGAAATGAGTGGAATTAATTTTACTAATATATTTTATTTAATCCAGTCTATCCAAAGTATTATAATTGCAATAGGTAATCTGTATTCAAAACTCAAAATTGACAATTTTTTGAAAGGGAGGAATGATTGATCTTAGTTCATGATTTCAGTCCGTCATGACAGGAGAGCTGCTCTCATCATTGTAAGCAGAAAACAGAGAGAAAATGCTGAAAGATGTCAAATCTGTGATCTTTTTTCTTTCTGCAGTATTAGGGATCAAACTCATGGCCTCGTACTTGCTAGGCAGGTGCTATACCATTTGAGTCATGCCTCCAGACCCTTTGTTTGTGTGCCCGTCCTGGGGATTGAAATCAGGGTCTGGATGCTGTCCTTGAGCTGTTGTTTTCAACTCTAACAATTAAGCCACAGCTCCACTTCTCACTGACTTTCCTGCTTGGGGTTGGCTTTGAACTACAATCCTCAATCTCAACCTCCTGAGTATCTAGGATTATAGATGTGAGCCACTAGTGCCCACCTTTCCAGACCCTTTGTGTCTTAGTTATTTTTGAGGTAAGGTCTAGGTTTATACCCCTGTTGACTTGGACTGTGATCTTCCTACTTGAGCTACTCTGCATTGCTGGGGATGGTAGGCATGTACCATCTTTTCTAGCCACTGGTTTAAAAAGAGTCTTAATGGCTTTTCCTTTTGCTGGAACCACCATCTTCCAGTAATTTGCCAAAATGACGAACACAAAGGGAAAGAGGAGAGGTACTAGGTACATGTTCTCTAGACCCTTGCGGAAACAATGGAGTTGTTCCTTTGGCCACGTACATGAGAATCTACAAGAAGGGTGGTATTGTAGACATCAAGGGAATGGGTACTGTTCAAAAAGGAATGCCCCACAAATGTTATCATGGCAAAACTGGAAGGGTCTATAATGTTACCCAGCATGCTGTTGGCATTGTTGTGAACAAGCAAGTTAAGAGCAAGATCCTTGCCAAGAGGATTAATGTGCGAATTGAGTATATTAAACACTTTAAGAGCCAAGATAGCTTCCTGAAACGAATGAAAGAAAGTGACCAGAAAAAGAAGGAAGCCAAAGAGAAAGGAACTTGGGTTCAACTGAAGCACCAGCCAGCTCTACCCAGAGAAGCACATTTTGTGAGAACCAACGGAAAGGAACCTGATCTATTGGAACCTATTCCCTATGAATTCATGGCCTAAGAGATGTTAAAAAATAAAAGACTGCTGGACTATAAAAATGAAAAAAAAAAAAGAGTCTTAACGAACTTTTATGCCCAGGTTGGTCTTGAACCACTACTCTGTGATCTCCATCTCTCAAATAGCTAGGTTACAGGCGTAAACTACAGCACCCAGCTAAAATTGAGATATTTTACAATTATTTTGTACTGTCTTCAAAGTTAATTGGTGTTTTATACTTATAACACATCTTAATTCATATGAGCCAAATTTCAAATGCTTAAACCACTATGGTAGTTGCTACATAATAGACAAACCAAGCCAGGATATGTTACTTTATTAGAGTGGACAAAATAATGCTTACTTCTATCATCCCTCTTCATTTATTGCTTGAATTCTTCTATCTAGAACTTCTCATACTAGATGTCATAGCACACAACAGTAATCTCAGTGCGTTGGAGGTTGAAGCAGGAATATGGCAAGTTCCTGGGCTACATAATGAGTCCTGCTGCTGCTGCTGCTAATGATGATGATAATGATGATGATTGTTTTGTGGTACTGAGTATAAAATTCAGGGCCTTTTACTTATATAAGCACTCTACTACTAGACCCTTGCCCCCAGTCTAATTTTGTTTTTGGTGGTACTAAGGTTTGAACTCAGAGCCTTGCTCTTCCTAGGTAAGTTTTTTCAGGTACATGCGTCACATACTCAGTTTTTTCTGCTTTCTTCATTTCTCAAGTACAGTCACATTTAAGCCTGGTCTGCTTGGAGTGTCATTCTTCTGTTTGTGCTTCCTCTGTTGCTGGATGATAGGCACACACCATTTTACCCAGCTATTTATTGATTGAGATGGGGCTTCACAAACTTTTTATTTTTTATTTTTTGGCCAGGGTTGGCCTCAAATTGTGAGCCTTCTGATTCCTGCCTGTGGAAGAAGAGGATTATAGGTATGAGCCTCAGCACTGAATGCTCCAAAGTGTGTGTGTGTGTGTGTGTGTGTGTGTGTGTGTGTGTACATGTGCATGCTGGTCCTGAGGCTTGAACTAGATGCTTGAGCACTATCTCTGAGGATTTTTTGCTCAAGGGGAACTCTACCATTTGAACCACAGCTTTACTTCCAGCTTTATGGTAATTAATTGGAGATAAGCATCTCACAGGAGTTTCCTGCCTGGGCTGGATTCCAACTGCGACCTTCAGATCTCAGCCTCCTGAGCACCTAGGATTACAGGCATGAGCCACCAGTGCTTGACTTCAGTTTTTTGTTTTTGGATAGTCAAAATACTGCATCTAGCAAAAGAAGAGGTGACATTGTCAAATAAGAATGTACTCTTTACCTGACTTATGTAACTGTAACCCTCTGTACATCACCTTTATAATAACAATTTAAAAATACTTTATCTATAGTTAGTTAAGTTCTTTTAAATTGGCTCCTATAAACACATTAGTAGTACTGACACTTGTTTTTTTAATATGATTAAAATGTTCTGGGCCTATCCCACATATTTCTTGCCTCAAACTTAGAAAACTAGAAATAATTTTTTATTCAAGAGAAGACTACATCACATTTCCAATTTAAAATTGCAGTAGTTTTCCTAAATATCTTTTTTGTTTGTTTGTTTTGCTAGTCCTGGGGCTTGAACTTAAGGCCTGGGCACTGTCCTTGAGCTTCTTTTTACTCAAGGCTAGTGCTCTACACTTGAGCCACAGTGTCACTTTTAGGTTTTTCCATTTATATGGTACTGAGGAATTGAACCCAGGGCTTCATGCATGTTAGGCAAGCACTCTTCCACTAAGCCACATTCCCAACCCTCCTTAATATCTAGTTTTTTATTTGTATCTCTTTTCTGCTGAAAATCTTGGTTTTCAAACTGAGTGCTGTCTTGAAAAACATCTTGGAGATTCTGTCTCAAAAATAAACAGCAAAATACAGGGCTGGAATTGTGGCTCAAGGGGTTGAACACCAGCCAAGCAAACAAGTGGATTGCAAGGCCCTGGGTTCAAGCCTATTATTACCAAAAGAAAAAAAGAAAAGAAAAGGAAAAAAAGGAAGAAAATCTTGATTTTCAAAAACATTTATATGAATACCTATGTTTATCCTACTATATGTGCTAGTTTCAAACCACAAACAACTAATGTCATTACCCATTATATGACTATAAATATTGCTTAAAACTTCTTCATGGTTTTCTTTGGTCTTTAGAAATGATCCCTCTTAAATAATGGTTCATTTTTTAAAAAGTAAGCATGTATGGAAGAAGAAAATATAATCACAGAGGCTATAAGATGTTGCTGGGATAATACTTTGGACATCATGAAAATGTAAGCATTGACTAATCAGAACTTCTGGGAGGAGGAGGAGGAGGGGCAGGAAGGGGAAGGGCAGAGAAGGAGGAAGGAAGACAGGGAAGAGGGAAGGGGGCTCTACAGACAAAGGGGTGGCACAGGAAGGTGAGGGGTTTGGACTCTGAAGCCCTAAACACCCCATGAGACCAGAGCTCAGCTTCTCTGCTTTCTCTGGCAGAGGGTCATTTCCTAATCTACTTAATTCTAAGCGAATGATGTGGCGTCTGCTCAGCTCAGTCCCTAGTCTTAGGACAAATGGCCCCAATTAAAGGTTCATCCTAAGGGAATTCAGGGGAAGAGGAAAAATAAACATTAATCAAATAAATGTCCAGATGTCCTGGGTCTGGCTGATGACTGGCTGGGGCAGTGCCCTTCCCCCACTCTACCCAGGCCTCTCCCAGGAAATGTTTTTGAACCATCTGGCCTCATCCTCCATCCTCCACCTCACCCACTGGACCAGCCCTGCCACTGCCCACTTGACTTTTTCTAGACTCTGGGTGCACTGTCTACAAAACCTTGCAGGCATCCTCTGATTCTTCCCTTCTTCACTTCATTTCCCATCTGCTCCAGCAGGAGGCTGCTTGGCACCTCCTTCAGCATACACCTGGCATTCTCATCTCCATTGCTGCCTCCTGGCCCCAGCCCCGCACGACTTACCTGGATTTCAGCAACAGCTCTTCCCTGCTCTCAAGGGTTCTGTCTTTGCCTGAAGCTGGACTTGCTTTCCAAAATGGCAGTCAGATTGGTTCTTGTACTCAAATCTCACCGTGGCTTCCTATCGGCTCCGTGCCTTACAGGATCTCTGGGATCTGGGTCCATTCCACCCCAGACATGGGCGTCCTTTCAGGGGCATTCGTGGCTTTTTAGGAATTAGTCCCACTCTCAGGAAAGCCCTTCACTATTGGCTAGCTCCCGCACCTCCTTCTAATATTTGCTTAAATGCTGTCTTTGAGGTGCCATTCCTGAGGTTCCCATGACTATCCTATTTAAAACTGCAACCTTTCTGCCCTCCCTTCTTCCTGCTCCAGGTTTTTCCATAACCTTTCAACATGCTATATAATTTACATTTTATAACATCTATATATGTGTTTATTATCTACCTCCCACCATTAAGCTCAAGGGTAGCATCTTTGACTTTTGATTATTTCTTTCCAATTATATTGACCAATATTTGGTATATTGTAGGTACTTGTGAAATATTTGTTGAATAAATGAATGAATCATCAACACTGATAAGATTCTTTTTTTTCTTTTTCTTGTTTAAAAAATTTTTATTGTGAAAATACTGTACAGAGGGGTTACAATTACATGGGCAAGAACACTGATAAGATTCTTGCTCATGGGGTTGGGAAGGTGGCTCAGTGGTAGAGCGCTTGCCTTGCATGCATGAGGCCCTGGGTTCGATTCCTCAGCACCACATAAGCAGGAAAAAAAAGCCGGAAGTGGCGCTGTGGCTCAAGTGGTAGAGTGCTAACCTTGAGCTGAAGAGCTGAGGGACAGCGCCCAGGCCCAGAGTTCAGGCCCCATGACTGGACCAAAAAAAAAAAAAAAATGATTCTTGCTTAGAGGGCCATTGTGAAACTTACATGAAATAATTTGGTTCACTTTGTAAGGAAAGGAAGTAACGTGTAACATGTGCCTACTGGTGCTAGGTGTTCTTCAAAGGTTTCATAGTTTATATCATTTATTCATCAGTATGAGCCATGTTCGTTTATTCACCCATTTATTTATTTATTCATTTGTCCAACAAGTGATCACTATGTATCTACTATGTGCCAAGTGCCATTCTGAGTACAGAGGGTAAAACAGGAAGCTATTACTCTGCTACCTCTGGGAACATTTGTAACGGATGATGAAAAAATATTAAGTATAAATTTTCCTTTTTTTTTTGGGCCAGTCGTGGGGGCTGAACTCTGGGCCTGGGCGCTGTCCCTCAGCTCTTCAGCTCAAGGCTAGCGCTCTACCACTTGAGCCACAGTGCCACTTCCGGCTTTTTTTTCCTGCTTATGTGGTGCTGAGGAATCGAACCCAGGGCCTCATGCATGCAAGGCAAGTGCTCTACCACTGAGACACCTTCCCAGCCCCAAATTTTCCTTCTTATACTACTCCTTTTTTTTTTAATGTGGTACTGATGTTTGAACTGAGGTCTTCTTGACTGCTAGGCAGGCACTCTTCCAATCTATTTGCATTACAACATTAGTCCTTTCACTTTAGTTTTTCCTTCCTTCCTTCCTTCCTTCCTTCCTTCCTTCCTTTCTTTTTCTTTTGTTGAACTCAAGATCTAGGCACTGTTCCCTGAGCTCTTTTTGCTCAAGGCTAGCACTCTACCACTTTGATCCACAGCACCACTTCTTGTTTTCTGGTGGTTAATTGGAGATAAGAGTCTCTCAGGGAAGGGACAGCTGGGGGTCTGGCCATCAGGGAAGCGCAGCAGCGAGTCTGGCCAGGAAGATGCCAGTGGCGGTGATGGCAGAAAGTGCCTTCAGTTTAAAAAAGTTGCTGGATCAGTGCGAGAACCAGGAGCTTGAGGTCCCTGGAGGAATTGGTACTTCCTCCTCCCCCCCCCCCCCGTATATGGTCAGCTTCTAGCTTTATATTTGCTCATAATGACATGAATAATGCAAGGTACCTTTGGAAAAGGATTCCACCTGCTATAAAATCTGCAAATTCAGAACTGGGGGGTATTTGGTCAATAGGACAAAGAATCTGGCGAAGAGATTTCCCTGGGATCTATACGACCATCAACGCCCACCAGTGGTCTGAGACTGTCCAGCCAATCATGGAAGCACTTAGAGAAGCCACAAGGAGACGCGCCTTCGCGCTGGTCTCGCAGGCCTATACCTCCATCATTGCGGATGACTTTGCTGCCTTTGTTGGGCTTCCTGTCGAGGAGGCTGTGAAAGGAATATTGGAACAAGGATGGCAAGCTGACTCTACCACAAGAATGGTGCTGCCAGCCGGGCGCTGGTGGCTCACGCCTGTAATCCTAGCTACTCAGGAGGCTGAGATCTGAGGATCGCGGTTCAAAGCCAGCCCGGGCAGGAAAGACC
>NW_012267238.1:2927002-2974207 GCF_000151885.1 Dipodomys ordii | reverse complement strand
ATCACCAGCAGAGCTGAGCCCAGACTCTATCTATTGTCTCTTCTCTCTGTTGTGGTTCTGTACTTCAGCCCCACAGCCAGAAGTGGTCAGTACCTTCATTGCCAGAATACCCAGCATGATACAGTAAACATACCTCTGCCCAGGATAGATTTCTTTTTTTTTTTGGTGGGTTGTAGGGCTTGAACTCAGGTCCTGAATGCTGTCCCTGAGCTTTTTTGCCCAAGGTTAGCATTCTATCACTTTGAACCACAGCTCCACTTCTGGTTTTCAGGTACTTAATTGAAGATAAGAGTTTCAAGGACTTTCCTGCCTGGACTGGCTTTGAACTGTGATCCTCAGATCTCAGCCTCCTGAGTAGCTAGGATTATAGGCATAAGCTACCAGCACCCAGCCCCAGGATATATTTCTTTTTTTTTCTTTTTTCTTTTTTTTTGGGGGGTGGTCCAGTTGTGGGGCCTGAACTCTGGGCCTGGGCGCTGTCCCTCAGTTCTTCAGCTCAAGGCTAGTGCTCTGCCACTTGAGCCACAGTGCCACTTCCGGCTTTTTGCTTATGTGGTGCTGAGGAATCGAACCCAGGGCCTCATGCATGCAAGGCAAGCGCTCTACCACTGGGCCACCTTCCCAGCCCCCCAGGATATATTTCTAACTAAAGTCCTTTCCTCCTCTCTCACACTGCTAGGCTTGTAACAAAGACTTGCATTTTCCATATTTAAACACACACAGGCTTAGGTGCATGCAGACCACAGACATGCAGAGAGGCCCACAATCCCATTCAGATGTTTGTGCAATGCACATATTGACCCAGTGGAGTCACTCAGAGCCTGGAATGGCCTTTGGAAATTACTTATGCCAACCTTTATATGACAGTAGAGGAAACAGAAGCCCAAGGCCTTACATTAAACCAAGGATAGAGTCAGGATTAGAGCCCAGATCTTCCTTATTCTAGCCCTAGTCTTTAATCTCATTTGGGGCCCACTCACACACCAAGTATAGATAGGGCTTTAGTGAGGGATGGTTGCCTGCTACAAGGACCCTTTAGATGCACTGAAGAAGAAAACAAATCGCAATAGTGAGTGACCTTTTCCCATCTGCCTCATTTCCCTAGGACAGAGAAGTGTAGTCCTCCAAAGCTGGTACACAAATGGGAGGATGAGGGAATCAGTGGCTACAGGAATAGGCTGGGATGGAGACTGAGGAAATGCCTCTGGACCACTCGCTGCTTAGTGCACTTTGCCCTGTCATCGCCAGCTGACTTAAGCCTGTGGGCAGGGTGCTATCTATTTGTCTACTCTCATGACAAGATGACAGAATGTCACCTTTTCACCCCACTCCACCCAGGCACATGCCCTCAGGAGAAGCCCTGACTAACCAGCTAAGGCAGAAACACACTACTTTCTCAGGCATTCTTCCATTTCTGAGAAGGCTTCTACCACCTTTCTAGGTTTCAACCTTTTTCTTCTCCACTCCACCTGCAGTTCATCACTCACCAACTCCTGTCAGCCCAACCAAGGAAGTTTCTCAGACATGCCCCACATGCTCCCACCCTTTCTTGAGCTAGCTTTAGCACTGGACTCCTTGCCTCTGCTCTGCCCAGTGCTGCCAGTCTAGACTTCACTCTGCAGACTCAGGGTCTTCCTAAAACCCAAATCTGATCACATTGACCTCAAAACCTTTCCATGGCTGCCTCCTGCCCTCTGTGTCAAACTCAAGACCCTGGCTAATCTGGTCACTGCCCTCACTAGAAATCCCACTGTCCTGTCAGGCTTACAACTGTAATCCTAGTACTCAGGAGGTTGAGATCTGAGGATGGTAGTTTGAAACCAGCCCAGGCAGGAAAGACCGTGAGACTCCTATCTCCAATAAACCACCAGAAAACAGGAAGTGGTGAGCTCAAGTGGTAGAGCGCTCGCCTTGAGCTGAAGAGCTGAGGAACAGCGCCCAGGCCCAGAGTTCAAGCCCCACGACCGACCAAAAAAAAAAAAGAATGGTGCTGCCCAGGAAGCCAGGTGCAGGTGCCCCGGATGTTTCCTTTAACAAGTTTATTCCTTTATCTGAGCCTGCCCCTGTTCCACCCATCCCCAATGAACAGCAGTTAGCCAGGCTGACTGATTACGTGGCTTTCCTTGAAAACTCACTTCTTCTGAGCTCAAGATCTACCTTCAGAGTCCTGTACAATGACAAACACAGAAATGTAAATTTTTTATTTTCAAATCTACCGGATGGAATGTGCACTCGGCATTCCTTTCTGAGTATGTGATAAAATGCGTATATAATATAAAGTATATTATATAGATTTTGTCCTTGAGCATTATGCTGATTAGTTGCCATAGCAGGCATACTTGTACCAAGATAGGTTTGGTGGCGCTCAGCAGGGTTATGTAGTTTGCATTTCTGAGTGACTCATGAAAGCTGCCCCCTGCTCCCATGCAAAGGCCGTCCGGCCATCTTCACCCTGCCCGCTGCTGGTGGGTGCACTTGGGGTTGGCAGAGCCCTGGCCCTGGGGCGGAGCTGCCAGGACTTGAGATTCACCCCCCAGTGGACAGCATGTGCTCCTTCCTTCCACCTCCAGAGAATCCTTAATGTGAAGTACACAAACAGCAGAGCCACAAGCAAGTGCTTCTCGAGGGAGCAGGCCTGATGTGCTCTGCAGCCACTGCTGGCACTGCAGGCCGGCCCTAAAGAAGGGTCGCAAGAGAGCTCAAGAAGCATTACGTTCTCAATTGTCTTTGAGAAGAGGGCAGAATGGGGGGCAGTGCGTTGTGGGGGTGAGTGCACACTGGCACAGCACCGTAGCCCTCTTCTTCAGCCCCTCGGGCGTGCGTGTTCATCTCTCAGTTTAAGTTCTTCCTTTTGAAGAAACATCGAACAAGCCTTTCATCTTTGTGTGACAGTTCTCTGAATAGTTGAAGTTGTGTATTGTATCTTCAGGTGCAAGTACCCCTTAGTTCATTCATTCTGCATTTGTTCAATAAATATTTAATTGAATTCTTCAACGGTTTCATATGAGATTGTTTGTAGAAACTTCACGATCTCAGTCTTTTGCAGACATATTCCAATTGTCATTACCTTTAAAGTATGAATTTCATAAGTGGAAATGATTGCTGTAGTGACAATTACATAATTCTTGTTTATTTACATTTGTTTAATTGACTCGGTTTTTTCAACAGATGTGAAAATATCTTTTAAGTTACAATTTTGTTTAATCCTAAAAAAAGAGTCTCACAGGGACTTTTCAGCCTTGGCTGGCTTCAAACTGTGATCTCAGATCTCAGCCTCATAAGTAGCTAGGATTATAGCCACCAATGCCTGGCTTTAGTTATTTTTCATGTAGGGTCTCACTTTTTTGGGGGGAGAAGGGGGCTTGGTTTAACTTGGACCTTGATTCTTCTACCTATCTTTCCCACATAGCTGGGATAACAGGTATGCACCATCACACTCAGTCTTGATTTTCCCTTTGATATGATGAGGAAATGGAGATGCCTTATGTCACCCAAATCATCAGGTATACAAATGCTGCTGACCCAAAGAAAAGAGCTTGGATTCCAACACAAGCCTTGGTAGGGGGGCTTTCTATGTTACACAGGGTCCCTGCCCTTCAGTGCAGTAAAAACTTGTGGAAAAAAATGTACACAGGTCGATGGGCGTGGATGGCTCACACCTGTAATCCTAGCTACTCAGGAAGCTGAGATCTGAGGATCAGGGTTCAAACCCAGCCCAGGCAAGAAAGTCTGTGAGACTTATCTCCAATAAACCACTCAGAAAACCAGAAGTGGCACTGTGGCTCAAGTGGTAGAGTGCTAGCTTTGAGCTAAAGAGCTAAGGGAGAGTGCTCAGGCCCAGAGTTCAAGTCCCACCACAGACAAAAAAAAAGTACACAGGTCATGGAGGAGGACATGAGGGTGAGCTTGGAAGGTGGCCAAAGTTTCCTGCAGTCACCCGGTGCTTCTAGCTCTACCCCCAAGGAACACACTTGGGCCTCCCCTTCCTCATGACTCAGATATATTGTACCTGATGACCTGCTGATGGCCCCAAGTTACAGGCATCTTGTGAGTAAGCCTCAGGTTCTGCCCAGCTCAGTCACTGGGGCTGCTAGGAGGACAGCTGACAAAGCCCATGGGTGCTGGTAGCTCACAGATGTAATTCTAGCTACTCTGGAAGCTGAGATCTGAGCATCGAGCTTTGAAACCAGCCTGGGCAGGAAAGTCCAGGAAACTTATCTCCAATTAACCATCAAAAAGCCAGAATTGAAACTGTGGCTCAAGTGGCCTAGTACCAGCCTTGAGTGGAAAAGCTAAGGGAGGATGTCCAGGCCCTGAGTTAAAGCCCCAGTACCAGCACCAAGAAAGAAAGAAAGAAAAAGGAGGAAGGAAAGAAAGAAAGAAAGAAAGAAAGAAAGAAAGAAAGAAAGAAAGAAAGAAAGAGGAAGGGAGGAAGGGAGGAAGGAAGGAAAGAAGGAAGAAAGAAAATGCATCTTTGAGCCTGAAAGACTACAAGGACCCTCAGGAACATAGAAGGTCTCTGGTATGGGTGTGGTTACTGGAGTGAGACAGCAGAGGGAGAGTTGGGGAACCCAGTACCCAGCTTGAGAGCGGTTCTGTTTGAACTCTCCTGTTGCTGCTCTAGGACTGGGAAGACAGGCTGTATGCCTAATGCTGGGTTGTGAGGAGGGCTAGGGGCACACAAGACAGACATGAGATGGTCAGGCACCATCAACTGGGTGACAAGTCATAGTACACTAGTTGTGTTTCCTGTGTCAATTTTCTGCCTTCTTTCACCACATTCCCACCCTTTATCTCCCCATAGCAGCCAACTGGGTCAATTTATCATTCTGCAGGCAACTCTGGACTCCAGCCCTTGTCTCTTGTTGTTGCATTCAACTCTGGCCACCAGAGGACAGCAGAGCAACATCAGCCAAACTGGGACCCACTCAAAGTCAATGCTAAGACTAGGGGTTGGGATTGAAGCTCTGGACCGCCTCCTTCCAGAAAGTCTAAGAGCAAAAAGTGTGAAAGCGAAGAAGGAAAGGAGTGGAGGAGGGAAAGGATGAAGAGTGAGGAAGGAAGGAAGAAAAGGAAAAAGGAAGGAAGGAGGAAGGAAGGAAGGAAGGAAGGAAGGAAGGAAGGAAGGAAGGAAGGAAGGAAGGAAGGAAGGAAGGAAGGAAGGAATGTTGATAGAGCTAGCAGCTAAATCCTGTCTGCACTCCTATATCTTCCTGCCATTCTCCTGCTTTCTTCTTCCATCTTTCATGTCCTGATTTTCTCTTCTTTCCTTCCTTCCTTCCTTTCTTCCTTTCTCTCTTTCTCTTTCTCCTTTTCTTTCTTTTCTTTTTTTATTGTGAAAATACTGTACAGAGGGGTTACAATTACATGGGCAAGATAATGAGTACATTTCTTATCAAGCATTGTAGCCTCCTCCTTTGTCTCCCCTTCCCATCCTTTCCCAGCCTCCCCCTGTCCCCCCACCCAATCCTCCCCGCCCCAAAGTTGTAAAGTTCGTGTTCGACATGACAACTTGTACTTCTCATTGTTGCAACGGGTCTACCTGTATCCTTATTTAAACAACTTGTTTTTCCCCTTCCCCTCCACAAATTATACCAACATCAAATACAGGGAAAGCAGGGGTTACGCTGTGGGGGAAGGACATACAAAGCAACAAAGAACCTTTCTTTCTTTCTCTTTTTCTTCTCTTTCTTTCTTCTTTTTCTTTCTCTTTTCTTTTCTCTCTTTCCCTCCCTCCCTCCCTCCCTTCTTTCTTTCTTTCTTTCTTTCTTTCTTTCTTTCTTTCTTTCTTTCTTTCTTTCTTTCTTTCTTTCTTTCTTTCTTTCTATTCTTGTGATGGTACTGAGGATAAACTCAGAGCCTCATGCTCTCTCCTCTCCTTTTCACTCAAAGCTGGTAGGTGCTCTACACTTGAGTCACAGCTCCACTTCTGGCTTTTTGCTTATTAATTGAAGTTAAGAGTCTTCATGGACTTTCCTGCCTGGGCTGGCTTTAAACCTTGATTCTCAGATCTCAGCCTCCTGAGTAGCTAGGATTATTGGTATGAGCCACTGGCACCTGGTAGATGTTTATTTCTGATGGTTCTGAAAGCTAGAAGCCCAAGGTCAGAGCCTGCATAGCCAGGTTCTGTGAGGGTTCTCTTTTCAGCTACCCACAGCCAATTTCTTGTAAGCTCACATGGTGGAAAGAGGTGGTAAGGGTTCTCTGGGGCTCCTTTTACATGGCATTATTGTAGTTTGGATCCAAATATCATCCAAACATCCATTTGTGGAAGATATAGTCCCCAGCATGATACTATTGGGGGAGGTGGAATCTTTTAAGAAGAGAGGCCTGCTGGCTGCTGGTGTCTTACGCCTGTAATCCTAGCTACTCAGGAAGTTGAGATCTGAGGATCTTGGTTCAAAGCCATCCCAGGCAAGAAAGAGACTCTTATCTCTAATTAGCCACTAGAAAACTGGAAGTGGAACTGTGGCACAAAGTGGTACAGTGCCAGCCTTGAGCAAAAGAGCTCAGCTAGAGTGCCAAGGCCTGAGTTCAAGCCCAATGACTGACAAAAAATATTAGGTCATTGGGGGTGTATTCTTGAGAGGGAGAGTAGGACTCTGGCCCATTCATCTTCTCTGACCTTTCCTACCATGAGGTGAATGGTTTTGCTAAACCACGTGCTCCCACCATGATGTTTAACAGGACCAATTGATCTTGGATCGAAACCTCTAAAATTCTGAGTCAAAGTAAACCTTATTTCTTTGTAAGTTGATCATCTCAAGTATTTTGTTATAGTAACAGAAAGCTGACTAACACAGGTATGCATCCCATTCATGAAGGCTCCAGCATCATACATAACCCATTACCTCTGCAAAGAATCAGAGATGCACCCTCTTGAGCTGGGAATGTGGTAGAGTGGTGGTAGAGTGCTTGACCAGCATATATGAAGCCCTGAGTTCGATTCCTAAGTGCCACAGAAAAAGCCAGAAGTGGCACTGTGACTCTAGTGGTAGAGTGCTAGCCTTGAGCAAAAGAAGCTCAGGAACAGTCCCCAAGCCCTGAGTTCAATCCCCTGGACTGGAGAAAGTGAGAAAGAGAGAGAGAAAGAAAGAAAGAGAAATAGAAAGAAAGAAAGAAAAAAAAGAAAGAGAGAGAAAGAGAAAGACACCCTCTTTTCTTTCCTTCTACACCACCACTACTCAGTCCTCTTGTCAGGATTTCTATCCTTAGCTTCCATTTCCAGGAGGTAGAGCTACTGGAGATGCCTGAGTTTAGGGGAACAGCCAGAGAACCCTGGGTTTATGCCTAAGCTCCACCCTGGCTGCTCTGTGACCTTGGACAAGGCACAGCCATCTCTGGGCCACCAGTCCCACTAAGCAGCCAAACAATCCTTGGAGTCCCTGCCAAGACAGAAATTAAATACAACTTGTGGCGTCTCACATGCTGTTTCTTAGTGGACTTCAGGAGTTGACAGCCTCAGGAAACAAGAGTAGGGTGGAGAAATGAGGAGATGGGAGGGAGGCCTGAAGGTGGGCACAGGAGTTATTTTGGGCCAGGCAGACTCCCCCACATCACAGCTGGACAATGGTCCAGGGCAGGCATTGTGTTGGGAATGGAAAGTCTTTTTCTGATTCCATCTGCTGGGGATGAAAATAGTCCAAGGTGGTGGGTGAATGGAGCCCCAGGGGACAGGGTTCAGGCCAATGAGAGATCAGCACTGCCTGCTCCATTGTTCCTGGCTGAGACAGGGAGGAGATGAGACACCTGTCTGAGCTGGAGCCAAGACAGGGCCAAACCCAGAGAGCCCCTTGTGAGCAAAGAGAGGCTGAGCAGAGCCAAGCATCAAGGATGGGGAAACTGAGAGGGGACACAGTATTCATTGAGGCAGAGGAGGATATAAGTTTGACTTTGGGGCTCAAGTCCCTTCCCCTACAGTCCAGGCCTCCTGGCCAAGCCCTACTCTGCATCCACAGGAGACAGAGACAGCCACCATCCCAATGTGTGGCACTGTGTGGTAGTGGGGGGATCACTTCAACTATCTATTCACTTGATGCCAGAGAGCACACTCCCCCCATTCCAGTCCTCAGAACCAAGAGCCCAGTGGGCTTGGCATGCCTGAGAAGCAGCTATTCATTGTCGCTTAAAGTGTAGGTAGCTTAACTGAGGAAGAATAGGACAGGGAAGCAAAACTGTGGAGGGCAACCCAGACAGAGCAGGTGGGTGGCCTCAGGTCACAAAGCAAAACCTACGCATTCATTGCTTACTCTGGCCCAGCTCTAGTCTAGTGAGTCCTTGTAACCTGGATCTCCAGGCTCTTAATTGGACCAAGATGTGGCTGCAGAACATTTCAGGGAGGCGGAGACTCACCTGATAGGGAGAAACAGCTGATTCTGCTGCTGTTTTCTCCAGCCAACAGGCTCTGGCTTCTGTCACTTGATCTCAGGGGCACTCTCATTTTCTTCCTCCTCTTACTGTGCCCTCTGTCTATTGTCCCCCCTAGCAGGCACCTGGATACGATTTTGGAAGCACACACAGGCCAGTATGCCTGAACGCTCCCCAGGTACAACAAGACGAGGGTGACAGTTTACCCAGGATGAACCTGTGTCAATCCTCCCACAGCTGCATGCAAGGTAGGGGAGGCTTGGCCAAAGAAGTCCCTGGATCAAGCAGGTCCCTTGTTGCCCACTGTGGTCTATTCCAAAGCATTGATCCTGATGTGATGACATAGTGCGCCTACTCTGGGAGGGCTTCATACATCCTGGCATAGCACCAGGCCCCAGGCTAAGGCCTTCAGGGAAGACAGCATCCCCCTGACAGGAAGAAACAGCACTGTACAATAGAGTGACCTGCTGGAAACGTGCAGATGAGATCTAAACCCTCTCCTTGACACTCTGCCTGTCTGGCCCTGAATCATGACTAGCAGCACAGACCCTCCTGCCCTGCAGGGGTTGCAAGTCATGTGGGATAGGCCATGTGGACAGGAGATGGCTGTGGACATGAGGGACCCGGATTCTGTCTCCACTCACCCTTGGAGCTAGCCATCACTGCTGCCCACCTCTCCCTTCCTGCTAAAGGGGACTGTGATGTCCACTTCTTAGGGTGAAGGATAAATAATATAGTGATGTAATCATCTTGCCTTGGTGCCTGGGACAAGTTCCCTCCCCTATGTCTCTGACTCTACACAAACCAGCCTAAATCTGTGTTGACAAGGTAGCAAAGGGGCAGACTGGTGGCCTGACCTGGACCGAGCCTGGAGGAAGTATGTGAGGGGAATACATTGTCCAGGACCTCTTCTAACCTTGGGGGGTAAGATGACATGTCGCTAGGATCCCCCATATATCCTGAACCACCCTGGGGAAAAGAGACTTACAGGTACCAGAAGCCACTCTCTGTCACCTGGAACTTACTGAGGACCGCTGCCACGCAGAGGCCTATCTCCCCTTCCTCCTGCCCTCTACTCTGCAACCCTGGCCTCAGCTCCACAGCTCTGGGGGGTGGAGGGGAGAATCTGGGCTGTGAGGAGGGTGGTGCAGCAGCAGAAGCAGCTTGAGCTTGGCTCCTGCCCAGGCTCCCACACTGATCTACAGACTGACCTTGGCCCCGCCCCTCTCTGGCTGAGCGGGATAACCCTTAGACTCCTGTTGGCGACAGAGTGACTCGAGTGTCCTTTAGTAGTGGCCTTCAGGAGTCAACAGCTCTAGGAAGTGATGTCAGGGTGGAGAGATCCAGAGGGACCAGGAAGGTCCAGAGAGTGAGAGGAAATATTTTAAGGACAGGCTGGTCACCCCATGTCATTGCTGGACAATGGTCTAGGGCAGGAATGGAAAATCTTGATCTTAACTTGGGCTGAAAATAGCACAAGACGGCAGGGTCTGGAACCTTGCCCTCCAGGCGAGCTGCCTAGACACTGAGCAGCAAGGCCACATGTCCACATAGAAGGCCTAGGAGTCTGATTTCTGTCCAGAGGTGCGACCCACCTGCTCTTGGTTCCTCTAGGGTCATCATTCTCTGCCTTACCCATGCCTGCCACAGGATTGGCAGGGATTAAGCCTGCCTGTCTCCCAAGTCTTATATCCTGAGAAATCTGCAGGCAATGGCTTAGGGTAAGTTTTGGGGGCTTGGCCATACTGGTCTCCATCCACAGGGAAAGTGCTATGGTAGCCATGCCCATAGATGCACACTGGGGGCTCCCAAAGCCATGAGGACCAACTCCCTGCCTCCAGATCTCAGCAGAGTAGAGAGGGTCAGAGTGCAGAGCTTTCCACCTGGGATAGCATTCTCTATAAAGTAGGATGGGGTTCCACCTGAGTAGCAGCTTGTAAGAAAGAAATAGGCTCAGGCCTGAAGGAAAGATCCATGCCAGGCTGTAAGAAGCTATCACCAAGAAAGCGCAGTGGGACTTTGGCCACATTAACAGGCAGATTACCTGGCATTGTACAACTCAGGCACGGGGATTGCAGCCTGTGACAGGTCGCTGCCGCTTGAGGGCGCTAGGCAGCTAGGCTCTAAATAAAGCAATAGCCTGTCTAGAAGGAGGCTAGATCTGCAGGAGGATCACTTGGACTCAGGAGTTGAAGGCTAGCTTGGACATAACCATAACAGGACCTCATCTCAAAACAAACAACATAAATAGAGCAACCCCTGGGTCACCTTTTGCCAACAAAGGCAGGCAAAATGGGAAGGATGGAGATGTCACAGGAAGCAGGTGGAGAGGTGGAGAGGGTCTTTCCCTCAGGCAGAGTAAGGCCATAGGCAACGGTGAGCCCCTGTCCTTGAAGCCACGTGACAGGCCCATCAGCTTTGCCCAAATCC
The DNA here is from genome assembly GCF_000151885.1 of Dipodomys ordii. Lineage (NCBI taxonomy): Eukaryota > Metazoa > Chordata > Mammalia > Rodentia > Heteromyidae > Dipodomys > Dipodomys ordii. Next base: position 2,963,410 of record NW_012267238.1, on the reverse strand, counting down.
TGCTCAAAGGCCTGGGCTAGGAGCTGTCCAGCTGAGTCCCACTTAGATGAGATGAGCCGTGAGTCTTTCACACTGCCCCCTGTGTAAAGGAAGCCTAGCCAGGCCCCTTGGGACCCAGTCCTTACCCTGCCTGCCCCCTTGTTCTATGCCTGCATCTGAGTGCTCTGATTAACCTCTTTTCCTGAAAGTGACAGACAGCTCAGGACATGGCCCCCTGCCCCCTACACTCACACACAAACACCAAGACCCTCTAGCTCCTACCCAAACACTCTGCAAGACCCGTGGTGAAGCAACTTGTACCTGCTTGTGAGTGCCAGCAATTAAATATTCAGAAATTCTGCAGAGGTTGACATTACATTGGTAAGTTGAAATTGGCTATGGGTCTTGGTTGCTTTCCAATGTTAGCAATTATGAATAAAATTGCTATAAACAGAAAAAAAAACACTTGGCTGTGGTGGGAATATTTATACCATAGCAACTGGCAATACGATAAGGGCTTCCCATGAGCCTCAAGGAGTGGATCTGGTTAAATAGTTTAATATTGATCAGTGCATGATTTGTCACCTATACTGGGGAACCTCAAGGACTGGGTGGGACCCCATGTGACTATTCTCTGTGCTTAGCATGAACTAGGCATGGAAGCTAACTGTCTTCAAAGTGTCCGGGGTAGGGGGGCAGCTGGGGTCTGCTGTGGGATCCTTGATGTGAGACTCTCCCAACGCAGTAGTGGGAAAGTAGGCAGCACAGGCTGGAGAAAAGCCGCTGTGTGGAGGTGAAAAGCTTCCCAGATCGCATCTATATCCATTGACACACAACAGAGTCCCGCTCAGCAGGCAACACAACCTTTAGTATAAGTTATAGCTTCAAATTATCTCCCAGCCCAAGGGAGCCTCCAAACAGGTTTATAACATCAGTCCCCAGATGTTCATCTCCTGGGCCAGGTATACTCCTCTGAGCTGAGTTCACTGTGGTACCCAGTCCCATCTCAGACCACTGTGCAAACTCAGCCCTGACCACTTACCAGGGTCCCGTGGTTACCCTGTAACTTCGCCCCCAATCCAGCTAGCTCAGGCCCACACTCTACTGAGTGATCTTGCTAAGTCACCTTCCTCTCTGAATCTGTTTCACCATTTCACTTCAGGCTGAACTCCAGCCTGGATACGGTGGTGGGAACGGCCAGCCACCTGTGCGGGTATCAGGTAGCATTAGACCCAAGGCTTGCCTTTCTATGAATCTGATTCCCCAACTCTCACTTGAACAAGCCCTGGTCCCCTACAGCTATCTCATATAAACTAGCACAAGGCCGAGGGGCTCAGGTCCTAGAGTCGGATGTCCTTTGTAAGTTCACTCCCAGTGGGCGTGGACTCTGTCCGCCTAGAGTCATCACTACTGAGTGATACTTCTTTCCTCTTAGTGTCATTTCTGCCAGACCTGTGCAAGCCCAGCCTGCGGTGAGCCCGGGGAGTAGGAGTAGGGTCTGTCGGTGGCTTGGCATCCCGGGCAAAGCGGACAAGCCTCTGCCCAGCCAGGAAGTAGAGCACAGGGTCAAGACAACTGTTGGCACTGGCCAGGGGCCGGGTGATTTTGTAGGCCATGTTGATGGCATTGAGGGTGTGGCAACTGAGGTCAAGTGAGCGGAAGGAGTAGTAGAGGGTGCGGGTGACATGGAAAGGCAGGAAGCAGAGGGCGAAGACGGCCAGCACCAGGGCGATGGTGCGCACCGACTTGCGCTTGGCCCGTGGCAGGCCACCAGTGGTCCCATAGGCTGGCTTGAGCAGCCGGCGTGCCATGAGCACGTAACACACCAAGATGATGGCAAAGGGCACGGCGAAGAGCAGGCCCAACATGACAGAGCTGTAGGCCACAAAGTGGCTGAAAAGTTCAGGGGCTGAAGTGTCGTGGCAGGTGATGCGGGCTCCACGCACGCTGGTGGTGACAAAGTAGAGCACAGGTGCCTGGCAGGCCAGGACCAGCACCCACACAACCGCTGCCACCCGGCGGGCATAGCGGGCTCGGCCCCAGCGCAGGGAATGCAGAGGGCGCAGGACGCCCAGACACCGGTGCACACTGATACAGGTGAGGAAGAGGATGCTGCAGTAGAGGTTGGTGTAGAAGAGGAAGCGTACCAACTTGCAGAGCACTGTGCTGAAAGGCCAGTGGTCACCCCGGGCGTAGTAATAAACCAGCAGCGGCAGGGAGGCTGCATAGAGTGAGTCCGACACAGCCAGGTGGAACATGTATGTGGTGGAGGCGTTCCAGGTCTTCAGGCGACACAAGAAGATGTAGAGCGCCACGACATTCAGACACAACCCCAGCACGCACACCACGCCATAGGACACGGGCAGCAGCACATACTTGAAGTCCTCATTGAAGCGACACCTGTAGCCCAGCTCATCCCCATCCCACGTGCTATTGCTGGTGTCATTCCAGAAATCCAGGTCTGCCTCTGCCATGGCCCTGTAGGAGAGATAGAAAGGAACCCATCAGGGTTATGGTGGGGGGCGCTCCAAGATACAGAGCAGGGAGCTAACACTAAGAGGGACCCCAAGTGCCTAGATTTCCCTAAATTTGCCTTGGTTCAGGGTGGTTTGCTATCTGATCCTGCATCTCTTTCTGGACCCAGAATGGCCAAACTGCAATTTCAGGAATTCATGTGGTATTGTGTGCACAGAGCTCATGCTTGTGATCCCAGCTACTCAGGAGGCTATGATCTGAGAATTCTACTGCTAAGCCAACCAGGACAGGCATCTCCAATTAACCAACAAAAAGCCAGAAGTAGAGGGGCTGGGAAGGTGGCTCAGTGGTAGAGCACTTGCCTTGCACACATGAGGCCATGGGTTCGATTCCTCAGCACTACATAAGCAGAAAAAAGCTGGAAGTGGCACTGTGGCTCAAGTGGTAGAGCACTAGCCTTGAGCTGAAGAGCTGAGGGACAGCACCCAGGCCCAGAGTTCAGGCCCTACAACTAGCAAAAATAAAATAAAATAAGCCAGAAGTAGAAATATAGCTGGAATGGTAGAGTGCTAGCTTAGAACAGAAAAAGAGCTTATGAGGTCTTAGACCTCTCAAATCACAAATCCCCTACATTGGAGAACTATAGCCCTCGGGGGGAGTCTGTCCCACTGGAGAAAAGAAGATGGCATCTTCCACACTACAGGTGCACACCTGTCTTCCCCATACTGCTGGACTGCTCTAATTGTTGTGCTGAGTGTGGGCAGTCTCTCCTAAGAGGTGAGATCAGAGCCCTCATCTTGTTCCCTAGTCAACATCCCATCAGTCTGCAGTTTCCTGCTGGTCACTAAGGTGGAATCTCTGACATGGTGAGGTGGGTGGGGATTTTCCGTCCCCTCAGGAATCAAGGGAACTGCTCTTTCCACCTGTTTTAAGACATCCTGGCCTCCACTCTCCAAGCCAGCTGGGAACTCCATCACTATGGCACTGGTCCAGACTGACCCTGTCGGCCCTCTCCCTTACAGGCCAGCTCACCAACCTGTGATGTCATTCCTCCTAGTCCCCAGCCCCAGCTTTCTGCAGACAACCAGTCTCTGGCCCTCTTCCTTAGGCCTCTCTTCTACCTCTCCCGATCCCAGTTGCCTTTGGGACAAGGTCCATGGAGACTGCTCCACCTGACTTTGTCATTGGTTCTTCTCACCACTTAATGCCTAGTTCTGTTGGCCCTGCCCCAGTCTGGAAGGAAATGTGAGCTGTGTGAGGCCCTTCCAAACTTCTCTGACTTTGTTTGTGCTGTGCTTTTCTGTCTGGAAAGCCTTTCCAAAACTCATCCACACTCCAGGATCTTCTCAGTCTTCTTTTCCCTGGAGCTCACCTGCTCCACTAGCATCCCTCAGACCATTCCTCAGACCCCATTGGTGGGTCCCTATACATTCCAGAATTTCCCTGAAGGCTGGGTCCCATCTGAGGCCTGAACTACTATTATAGGAAATGGAGAATGAATGAATGAATGGTGGACAGAGGGCAGCCCAGCCCATTTGGGACCTTCCATCCTAGGCAGATCCTTGGACTGTCTCTCCAACAGCTACAGGGACCCAGAAGATTCTGTCCTTGGATGGGGCCAAGTACCAGAGGGAGTAAGACTTGGGAGTTCTAGAGTTTTCTAGAGCCAGGTCAGCTGGCTCAGGCCAACCAATCCGTTTCCCATTGTAGAATTCCCCCTGCCATCCTCCCTTCCCTGTAGGGATCAGGCCAGGGCTGAGCAGCTTCTGTATAGCATCTTCATGCACACTCAACTAGAGATCACAATGGTTAAGCTATTGGTCCAAGATCACATTGCCAAGAATTGAAAAGCTAGATTTGCAACCTAAGGCTGTCTAGCCCCAAAGTCTGAATCTACCACAGCCTAGGATAAAGGAGCAGGGCAGAGCTCCCACCTTGGATCTATGCAAGCATCTGCCCACCCTCCCAGCCCATGGTCCCACCCCTCACACCTTTACCTGATCAGCACCAGTACTCACCGTCAGGATGCTCAATGCCTGCTCAGGTTCCTCATTCATGAATGCACAGTCCAGGACAGGCTGCTGGGAGCTCTGCAGGGAACAGGAAAAACAGGTTGGCTGGCCTAGGGCCGCACCCAGCCTCTAGCATTTTTCTGGGTAGGCAGCTGCCTCAGGGGGCTCCTGCAGAAACAAAGAGGTGGAGACAGAGTTGGCTCTGGGTCATGGGAAGCCAGCCAGGCCAAGCCCTCCCAAGCCTGCCTGCCTTTGCTCTAACCATGGCCAGCGAGGCTATGCTTGTCCTAATCAGATGATCCCCTGCACACCCTCCCCCCCCCATCATCGTTAGCTCATATGCCCCAGGGATGGACTGCTCATAGCTTCCTTCCCAAGCACCCTTTTTCACAGGAGGGGGTTCTGCTTTGAGGGAGCAGTAGAAGATGTGCTCTCATCACCAGCAGAGCTGAGCCCAGACTCTATCTATTGTCTCTTCTCTCTGTTGTGGTTCTGTACTTCAGCCCCACAGCCAGAAGTGGTCAGTACCTTCATTGCCAGAATACCCAGCATGATACAGTAAACATACCTCTGCCCAGGATAGATTTCTTTTTTTTTTTGGTGGGTTGTAGGGCTTGAACTCAGGTCCTGAATGCTGTCCCTGAGCTTTTTTGCCCAAGGTTAGCATTCTATCACTTTGAACCACAGCTCCACTTCTGGTTTTCAGGTACTTAATTGAAGATAAGAGTTTCAAGGACTTTCCTGCCTGGACTGACTTTGAACTGTGATCCTCAGATCTCAGCCTCCTGAGTAGCTAGGATTATAGGCATAAGCTACCAGCACCCAGCCCCAGGATATATTTCTTTTTTTTTCTTTTTTCTTTTTTTTTGGGGGGTGGTCCAGTTGTGGGGCCTGAACTCTGGGCCTGGGCGCTGTCCCTCAGTTCTTCAGCTCAAGGCTAGTGCTCTGCCACTTGAGCCACAGTGCCACTTCCGGCTTTTTGCTTATGTGGTGCTGAGGAATCGAACCCAGGGCCTCATGCATGCAAGGCAAGCACTCTACCACTGGGCCACCTTCCCAGCCCCCCCAGGATATATTTCTAACTAAAGTCCTTTCCTCCTCTCTCACACTGCTAGGCTTGTAACAAAGACTTGCATTTACCATATTTAAACACACACAGGCTTAGGTGCATGCAGACCACGGACATGCAGAGAGGCCCACAATCCCATTCAGATGTTTGTGCAATGCACATATTGACCCAGTGGAGTCACTCAGAGCCTGGAATGGCCTTTGGAAATTACTTATGCCAACCTTTATATGACAGTAGAGGAAACAGAAGCCCAAGGCCTTACATTAAACCAAGGATAGAGTCAGGATTAGAGCCCAGATCTTCCTTATTCTAGCCCTAGTCTTTAATCTCATTTGGGGCCCACTCACACACCAAGTATAGATAGGGCTTTAGTGAGGGATGGTTGCCTGCTACAAGGACCCTTTAGATGCACTGAAGAAGAAAACAAATCGCAATAGTGAGTGACCTTTTCCCATCTGCCTCATTTCCCTAGGACAGAGAAGTGTAGTCCTCCAAAGCTGGTACACAAATGGGAGGATGAGGGAATCAGTGGCTACAGGAATAGGCTGGGATGGAGACTGAGGAAATGCCTCTGGACCACTCGCTGCTTAGTGCACTTTGCCCTGTCATCGCCAGCTGACTTAAGCCTGTGGGCAGGGTGCTATCTATTTGTCTACTCTCATGACAAGATGACAGAATGTCACCTTTTCACCCCACTCCACCCAGGCACATGCCCTCAGGAGAAGCCCTGACTAACCAGCTAAGGCAGAAACACACTACTTTCTCAGGCATTCTTCCATTTCTGAGAAGGCTTCTACCACCTTTCTAGGTTTCAACCTTTTTCTTCTCCACTCCACCTGCAGTTCATCACTCACCAACTCCTGTCAGCCCAACCAAGGAAGTTTCTCAGACATGCCCCACATGCTCCCACCCTTTCTTGAGCTAGCTTTAGCACTGGACTCCTTGCCTCTGCTCTGCCCAGTGCTGCCAGTCTAGACTTCACTCTGCAGACTCAGGGTCTTCCTAAAACCCAAATCTGATCACATTGACCTCAAAACCTTTCCATGGCTGCCTCCTGCCCTCTGTGTCAAACTCAAGACCCTGGCTAATCTGGTCACTGCCCTCACTAGAAATCCCACTGTCCTGTCAGGCTTACAACTGTAATCCTAGTACTCAGGAGGTTGAGATCTGAGGATGGTAGTTTGAAACCAGCCCAGGCAGGAAAACCTCTTATCTATTGTTAAGCAGCAAAAAAAAAAAAAAAAAGCTGAAAGTATAGAGGCCAGCCTCTATACTTTCCTTAAATGGAAAAAGCTAAGCTAAGCAAGAGCTCAAGGATCTGAGTTCAAGCCCCAGGACCAGCACAAAATAGAAGAAGAAGAAGAAGAAGAGGAGGAGGAGGAGGAGGAGGAGGAGAAAGAAAGGAAGGAAGGAGGAAGGAAGGAAGAAAGGAAGGAAGGAAGGAGGAAAAAAGAAAAGAAATCCCACTGTCCTACCTCCACCCTGTCCCAGTTTTATGGTCATACCTTGCTTAGGGGCACCCTCCCCTAACACTTATGTCCTAACAAGAGTTAAGTGCTAGCTGGGCGCTGGTGGCTCATGCCTATAATCCTAGCTACTCAGGAGGCTGAGATCTAAGGATCTCAGTTCAAAGCCAGCCCAGGTAGGAAAGACCGTGAGACTCCTATCTCCAATAAACCACTAGAAAACCGGAAGTAGCGCTGTAGCTCAAGTGGTAAAGCGTTCGCCTTGAGCTGAAGAGCTGAGGGACAGCACTCAGGCGCAGAGTTCAAGCCCCATGACTGACAAGAAAAAAAAAAAAAAAAGGGTTAAGTGCTGTCTGTGCCAGGTTCTGGGTTAAGTGGCTTCATTCATTTCTTCCCACTTAATTCTGAGACTCAGTCTAAACAAGCTCTCCAGAGTCACAAAGGAAGCAAACTCAGAACTCTGGTTTGACTTCAAAAGCTGTGTTCCTGGCCACTATGCCATACCCTGCATGGCCCAGGCCCTATCCCCAGGAATCTCCCCAGCCATCCTCTTTGAGCTCTGAAGCTCTGCTGACATGGCTAGGTGTCTAAGAAGTACTTCCTTTGTGTGATGTGGCCAATGTGGTTACTGTACCCATCTCATAGCTAGAAAAATTAACATCAGAAAGGGGTAGCTCAAGATCTCACTAAAGGTTACTAGGCAGTGTTAAGGGCAAAGCCAAGGCTAGCAGGTAGATCATTGTCCCCTCACCTAGCTCTGCCAAGTGGTTCCAAGTAATGAGCCCAAAGCCAGAGTAGTTCCCAGGCTGGCTTTGGAATTTCCAGGGTGGTTGGACAACATTCCATCTTCTCCATTAGGGTGACTCTGGATTATGCACCTGTCTGACTGGTGGACTCTGTCCAGCCTGTCATCCTCTGGAGACCCTTGCTGTCTGCCTCTGCCAGGGGAGGGATGCTGGAGAAGAAACAACTGGACCTAGAATGACATCAAGATGGGAGAAGAGGACATTAAGTCACTGGGAGGGCCCAGATCTGCCATTCTTAGGTGTAGTCCTCAGAAAAGTATCTCAGTTCTGAACCCCAAATTTCACTCTTCCCTTTTTAGAACAGAACTTGCCCAGGGTTGCTGAGGAGAAGCCAGATAATTTAGGCTCATTTTACAGAATAGTAAGAGAAAGTCTCAGGATGTGGAAAAGGCAGGAAGGATGGAGCTGTATCAATAAGACATAGAGGCAGCAAGCCCCATAGGAATTATGGGCAGGGCTACTGGTAGCAATGTCCCAGCCAGACTGACCACATATCAAGTTTACCACACTAAAAGCCTTTGTCAGATGGAAAACATTCCTGGGACCTCAGCAGAGTGATGGCTGTCTATATTTCTTCCCTTCCCACCTTACCCTTCACAGAGATTGCCATATCTCTGGCTGTCCCTGTGGAGGGTACCTGGGGACTCTGAGGCCAGGCCTTTCCCTGATCTCACGGAACTGTCAAGGGTCAGGATGTATACCCAGAAGCTATCAGTGACGATTCATGATGATCAGGCCCCAAGGAAGCCAAGGAGGCCCCTAATGGGGCCATCAGCTCTGCCCTCCAAGGTTATCTGACTAGCATTTTGCAAGATGAGAAGGAGTCAGGTGGGTGGAGATAGAGAGGAGCGTGCAAAGACCAGAGCAAAGACAACTTGAACTGTTAATCATCTAAGGAGCTTAAAAGCAGTGGAAGGCTGAGCTGCATAGGAGGATTAAGTGCCTAGAAGTCACCTCTGCCCCTTGCAAATGCCCTCCAAGGGACTGAAAGCCAGTGGGGCCCCAGGCTTGCCTGGGATGGTTTGGGGAAACAGCTGAGGGTAACCTTAAATGTTATTGGATGATGGCTTCACTATATGAAGTCTCCCCTCCATTAGTCTCTCGTGATCTGTATGCCTCACCCCAAGACCACTTCTTAGAGGTACCCAGGATCCTGGCTATAGCAGGCATCTGAGTGGGTAGCAAGGTCAGCAAGACTTACACAGCAAGAAGAAGGATCCTTATTCACTCAAGGCAGGACTCCAAATTACCGCTCTGACCTGGCCCCTGGCCTAGCCAAGCCAGCATAGGGTTATGAAGACAAGCTCTACCCTACCCAATCACACCAGATGCCTTCAATCAGACTCAAGAGCTAAGAACCCAGGGTGCAGGCTCCCACTCGGAACCTGTGATTATGCTGTACAATCTGATTAATTCAGTCCTCCCAGATGAGTGTAGAGTTTGTTACTGGTCAAATGAGAGAATCACCACTCCATGCAACAGATCAAGAGGAGTGAATCAAACAAGGAAACAGATGGTGCCTCCCTGGTGCAAGTGAATCCTGTATTGTTCTAATGTAGTGTCTGCATCTACCCATCCTGGCAGAAAGACACTGAATTCCAGGATCCCACGATACTTTTCAGCAGGGAGTCCTGCCCAAGTGTCCCGAGCAGAGGGGCAGAGGTCATGGCCAGGGTCTTTAGGGAGGCTCCTAGAAGAGCAAGTGTGGAGAGGACCAGGAGGACCCTTACTTGGGAGGAAAGAGGGAGGTGGGAGAATTCAAGTAGAGAACAAAATGTGTGCAAGACTGAGACTCTGCTTCCAAGTGCTTGCAGAATTCTAAAGTCACTGGTTCTCAGAGTGTCTGGTCCCAGGAGTGTGTGCTAACAGTTCTTTCAGTTCTGTTATTGAGATTCAGATCATCTTTGAGATTCTCAGAACCATCCAGGAGTCTACACTCAGAGTAACATAATTACAAGTCATATTCCCAGGAGCCAACATCTCAGCAAGCATTTGCCAATGCTCTCATGTGCCCAGTTTCAGAGGGACAGGCAAACAGAGCCTCAGATCCCACTCTGCCAAGCCCCAGTCTTGGAGGATGGGAGAGACACAGCCATGAAAAAGTCTCCTTGTGCAAATCAGCCACAGCCTAAGGAAGCCCAGGGGCATGGAACCTGGGACTGAGGTGATTAGAGAGAACATCCTAGGGATTTAATATGTGAGGCTTTTCGAGTGGACAAAGAGGTTAGAGGACATCAGAGGCAAGAGAAGCCTGTGTCAAGACTTAGTGGGTAAGGGCACAGCCTGTCTGGAAAGGCTGGGAGGTTGTGTATGGTTGGCATACAGGTTTAGGTAGGATAGAATGTGTGGGGCCTTAGGAATTCATATGAAAGGTTCAAATGCCAGTCTGAGGAGATGATCATTACTCTGTCTTAAGAAGAGAAAGTCAAAGCCAGGTGCTGGTGGTTCATACCTGTAATCCTAGCTATTCAGGAGGCTGAGAACTGAGAGTTGTAGTAGGTAGCCAGCTAGGGCAGGAAAGTCAGTGAGATCCTCATCTCCAATTAACCATCAGAAAACAAGATATGAAGCTGTGGCTCAAGGTGGTAGAGCACAGGCCCTGAGTTAAAGTCCCATGACAGACCAAAAAAAAAAAAAAAAAGTCATAGACAGAGCCAGAGTTGACCTTTACAAAAGTTGTAACTGGGAAGTCTGAAGAGACTAAATATACAAAGAGCTGGTCCCTTGGTCCTGCATTCCCCATAAGATGGGGAAAACATTCTTCTTGCCTGCTCAGCTATGGCAAGAGTCCTCCTCCTACAAACTGGGCTGAGAGTCTGGACACTTACCAGGAAGCCACATCAATATAAGCCTGGTGCCCAGGCCATTCCCTTGGGAAGATACAGTAACAGTGATGGGTACCAGGATACAGAATCACGAGAAGCTGCTCAGCAGGATCCAGAATATCCACCTTCCTGCTTCTTATCCCAGGCCAAGAATGACCCAGGCCTGAGAGATTGGTGGATAGAACAGTGGAGGGACTCCCCACCTCAAAACTCCCTATGGCTCTTCATGGAACAAAGCCCATCTCCTCTGTATTTTACCTGCTCATTTATTTCTCAAATGCTCCCTGGCATCTGCTCTGTGCCCCATCTGTGCTGGGTGATAGGGACAGAATCAAAGAACCAAGATGGCCTGGCCTCATCCTACAAGTGGTTTTTTTCTAGGATGGGTACAGAAGCCAAGGAGGGTCACACAGGCAGCTTCTCCATAGTTTGGAGAGGCCAGGCCTGGGGATCCAGAGGAAGGTGTGAGCCAAAGAGCGCACCTAACAGGCCTATAGAAAGCAGTTAGGGGAGATGTCACAAGGGCACTTCCTCCCCTCCCCTAATCACAGACATAAGATGTGGTCCTAGGGCAAGATTCAAATTCCCTTCAGCATGGAAGCCAGAGGCTAGCCTCACACTGATAGTCTCTCTATCTTAGAGAGGGAGGACGAAACTAGGACAAGCAGGTAGAAGTCCCAGGTTTCACCTTGACTTTGTGACCTTGGGCAAGATGCTCTCTAAGCATTGCTAAGCATCTAAGCATCTCTCATCTGCAAAATGCAGATGATAGTTCCTTTCTCACAGGAATCATGAGAAGATAAAATGAGAGATTTTTGTAGATTTTTTTATAGCAATCTATCTCCAGAGGAGAGTATGGGGGAAGAAGGCTTTGGATAATTAAATTCCAATAACCAGCACAATCCCTTGTTATGGCACCTGTGTCCTATTAGTGTCTTCAAAAGGTCATTAAGTCTTTGAGTATCACATTCCTCCTCTCAGCATTGCACTGAACTTACAAAGTCCTTCCCTGGACTGGGGTGCAGGGTGGGGGTGGGAATGGAGGAGAAGGAACAGCTTAGTGGCAGAGCACATGCTTAGCATGCACTAGGCCTGAAGTGCAATCCCCAATGTGCACACACACACACACACACACACACACACACACCATTCCTAGCCTATGTCTTAAGAATCCTCACAGCAACTTTGCATTCAAAGAAGCAAGGATCACCATTCTCAACTTATAGATGGCAAAATGGCCTGACTGGAGGTTTTAGCCACCACAGCAAAGCTCTCATGGGGTCATCATGAAGCCTTGATCTAGATAGAAGCCTCAGATCTCGGTACATGCTGAGCCGGTGAAGGAAAGATCTGGAGAGGTCATAACTATACTCAGTAGCCATTTCTAAGGGTTGCCCCCTGTGCCTTCTGAACTTCTAATCCATAGCCCAAGACAGGCAGGGAGGAGAGACAAAAGAGTGACAGGCTTTCTCAGTCAGGACTTTCCATGCACATTCTCTCACACAGGCCTCCTTTTAAAAAGAACCTTCTTCTTCCCACTCCCACCCACAGATAAATGAGACTTCCCTGGGGCCCCAACCTGCTCCTCAAAAGCTTATCATTATTGCAGCCTAGGTCCAAAACAAGGCTGTGGACTCAGGAAAGCTGTGGATGTCACACTGACAGGAATAACAACTTGGGCCTAGCTCCTGCGGGGAGATGGAGTGGAGGGGGGAGAGACCCTCCCTCCCAACCCCATCACTGTAATCCTAGAAGCGGGTGGACACTGCTCCTCTATAGACTGGCTCTTCCTACAGTAAATTAAGTTACAGAAATTAAATTCTTAGCTGTCCTTCCCGGCCTCTGCCCGGACCTCCTCCCAACTCCCTGCAGCCGCCTCCTTTCCCAGTCTCACAGACACCTAGGACCTGGGGCCACCCAGAGTGACCCTAGGGGGAGGACACACGCGCCACAGGTCTGGGGGTGGGGTGGGGAAGGGATCCTCGGGTCTCTGGCCGCCGACCCCAGGCCTCAGGGGCGCCCACACCAGAGCACAACAGACAAGTTTCCCAAGTTCAGCTCCCCGCCCCGTGGGCGCCCGGGTACAGTCAACCAACACACACCGCCGCCGGGCCACCAGGCAGAGATCGCCGCTCCAGCTCTGGCTCCAGCTCTGGCCCAAAGTTCAATCACCTACCTGCCGCTCGTTCCCACTGTCCAGGTATGCGCTACAGCCCGGCTCCGAGTCCTGCTCCAGGGGGACAGCCTCACGCACCCTTCTTTCCCCTTGCCCGGCCCCGAGTGTGCACCCTCGTCCCGAGGCCTCGCCCCGTCCCCTCCAGGCGCCCAGATCCTCGCCTCCGCGCTCAGCTAGCCGGGGCCGGGGGCCGGGGCCTTAGTTCCCGGGTGTTGGTGCCGTCTCCCCATCGCGGGGCCGGACTGTGCCCACATGCCCGGGAGCGCGCGGCCCCGCCCCGCCCCGCCCCTCTCCCCACCCCACAGCCCCGGGGCCGGAGGGGGCGGGGCGGGCACCGGACCGACGCGGGAACCGCCCCCGCCCGCCGGGACCGTTCCCTCGTAACCCTGCCACCCGCTTGGGGGACACCGCCCAACCGTACGGGGCAGCGGGGTCAACGCGTCCGCGATGGGTGCCGCGCAGGGCAGGGGTGGGGAGGGGTTAGCGATGCTGTGCAGCCTGACCCGACCCAGGCCACCCGCCACCCGCCTCGCTCTCCCAGGCAGGAACCTGTGAGAAGTTTCCTGAGATGCTGAAGTTCCCCCCACCCCTGGCCAAGGTTTGCTGGGTGCTTGAGGTCACTCCTGTCGCTGCCCACCGTGGGACCTGAGCACAAACCCACCATCCCCACCCCGCCCCACCCCAGCCCGGCTCTCGTGGGAGAGACTCGCTCAGATCTGGTTAGGGCTCTGCTGGGAAAACCCCGAAAGCCAGGGCACTGAAGTCAAAGAAGCCTTCCCTCCCCAACTCCCGCTCTCTCCCCGATCCATTTCCCCTTCCTCCGTCTCACCAGTCCAGTCCCCCTGGACTGTTTAGTCACTCATCTCTGCCCTCCTCTGATAGATAGCCTTCTGTCCTCCTGGATCCTGTTTCTGTCCCTGTCCCGGTTTGTGAGCTCAGGGGGTCAAGGATTTGCGTGTGCCTTCTTCCTACTGCTATACCAGATGACTGGGAAGTGTCCGTCCTTGAGTTTGCGCGTGGATGGATGGATAGATGAGTGCTTCCCTCGCTTCCCCAATCTATCTCTGATCTGTGAGTGTAAGTTCTGGTCTTCAGTGCTGATTCAGCGATACCTTGTCCCAGTGCCAGTCCCTTTTAGGGCCTATTTTTCTGGGCCAGTCACTTCTCACCTCCCACTGTCTGACACTGGTTCTTTGAACTCAGAGCAAGCCTCTTCCTGTGGCCAAGGCACTTGCCCCAGACCCTGGAGCCTTGGGCTCTGCTAGGCTCCACATCAGCCAATGGGGCCTGGCTACCAACCCTAGGAGGAGCCTAGGAAGGGTACTGGCTTCTGCTCCACCAGAAGTAAGGTCAGAGTGACATACAGCCACCTCCACAGTGCCCCCGGGACCTCCACTTGGGAGACACAAAAGCTCCTTGTCCAGCTTTCTGCCTGTTGTTCAAGTTGGTCTATGTATCTTCTAGCTATCTCTATTGCTCTAACTTATGGGACCCAAGTCTTGGCAGCTGGTATGTGGGGAAGTCGTTTTGGCCACCAAAGCCCCAATCAACCACTTTTTTTTTTTAAGACCTTCTTCCCCTTTCAAACCATCAAATCTACTGTCACAAGTGCCTCCTCCAGCAGAAAAATATCCCACTGATACCAAAATGAGGATCTAGGAGTGACCTTGGCCTCTAGAAAACACACTGAGTAATGGCCCTCCAGGGCTCGGTGTCCCCTGCTGTTGCCCACCCTTATTTTACTGCCAAAGAAACTGTCCCTGAAGTGTGTGACATTTAAGTGGCTACATCAGACATCTTAGAGAGGCTTGAGAAGCAGAGGACAGGGTTTTTACAGCTTTGGGCTCCGATTTCATTCTTGTCTCCCTCTCTTATGACTTCTCTGAGTTTCAATCTCCTCTGCTGCAGAATGGAGTTAAACAATTCTTACCTGATGACTTGTCCCAAATTATTTTTTTCAGGGTTTTGCCTACCATCCCTAGCTGCCTAGAGGAGAGAGTACTTATTCTAATGACGGGCTGGGAAGTCCCGATACTTCTCCTCATATTTCTACCAGCTTTTTTTTTTTTTAATCAGTACTGGGGTTTGAACTCAGGGCCTGGGCACCATTCCTTAACTTTTTCACGCCTAGTGCTCTGCCACTGAGCTACAGCTCCACTTCCAGCTTTATGGTGGTTAAGTGGAGATAAGAATCTCATAGAGGGGGAGGGGGGAGGCTGGGAAGGGATGTCAAGGGTAAACAAAGGAGGAGGATGCAATGCTTGGTAAGAAATGTACGCATTATCCTGCCCATGTAAGTGTAACCCCTCTGTACAGTATGTTCACAAATAAAATTAAATTAAATTTAAAAAAAAGAATCTCATAGACTCTCCTGCCTGGGCTGGCTTCAAAAGATCATCTGCAGATCTCAGCCTCCTGAGTAGCTAAGATGACAGGCATGAGCCACTAGTGCTCCGGTCATTATTGGGTATTGAAAGTCAAGTTTCAGCAGGATTCAGAGTCTCCTTTTCCTGAGCTGCCTGGAGTCTCATCCCCCTTCAACTTGAGCACCTTGGCTGGAACATCTTGACTCATTTACATTTCCTGGTAAGAATTTGTTGAAAATACATAGAAGATTCTATAGCTAAGAGATTGCAAGCCATTGATCCAACCGGGAAATTGAAGCCCAGTGAGTCATCCAGCAAGCCCCATCTGAAGGGGTAGATGGGGGTCAAGGCCACCTCCCTGCAACCTGGCAGCCACAGCAGGTTAATGGTGACTCTTGGGCAGAGTAATGAATAGTTCCAGGAGTTGGGTAATGGAGCCAAGGGGGTATGGGGACTGTTCCATTAGCAGTAGCAGGTCAGGAGGGGAAGGGCAAAACCCTAGCCTTGCCCCACCCACCACTGTGCATTAGGAGGCTTCCTGGCTCACCACCCCTGAGGAGGGATTTGGCTCAGCCTGGTGCTTCATCTACCTCTCTGACTTCTCTTACCTCCCCTGAGAAAATCTTCTGCTCTGAGAATTCATGCTGAGGGTAGAACCCCTGGCTGGCCCAGGATCTAACCCTCTGTCACAGGCTAGGGTGATGTTCTGTCACCTGTCACTGCCATCCCTTGCTTCATACTCTGTTAGGACTCTACCACCCTTCCCAGCCCCCACCTGGGACCTCCCACTTCTCTGCCTCCTCTCCTGCCTCTGACCCAGCCTGGCTGAGAGCCCTCACTCACCTCCTGTCTGGAGATTGCCACTCCCTTTGTCCGCACAGCCCCATTTTTTTGCCCTCCTTCTCTGGCTTCCATCCATCCATCTTCTTAAGACCTAACTCAGATGTCCTCCTACTTACAATACAATGCTGCCCTCGTTGCTCCCAGTGTCTGGGATCTCTTTGAAGGCAGGCCCCTAGTTTTTCTTGCTCCCAGTCAGATGCCCAGCAGTGCATGAGTATGTATGGTAAATGAATGATTTAGTAATCATCTGCTTTGTGCCATCATCCTGTTAAGGCAGCGCCCTTAATCCTCTCCAGGAGGATTCAGTCTCCTTTTCTTGGACTGCCTGGAGTCTCATCCCCACTTCAACTTGAGCCCCTTGGCTCGAACATCTTGACTCATTTACATTTCCTGGTAAGAATTTGTTGAAATACATAGAAGATTCTATAGCTAAGAGATTTCAAGCTATTGATCCAACCTGGAAAGAGTTGAAGTAAGAGTTATTGTTCCCATGTTCCATGGAGGAAAACTGAGGTTGAGGAAAGGGAAAATCAAGTCTTACAGTGAGAGTGTGGGGGTCCCCTGGAACTGCGCCCTGATGGCAAAGAAGGCTGAGTTCCCAGAGCTGGGTTGGACCAGAGCAGCTGGGACCCAATGTGACAGCTCCAGTTACACAGAGCGTAGTTGCTCTAGCGGCCTTGTACCTCCTTGCTCCCAGGATTGTTGTGTAGGCCTCCCCTCATCCCGCCTCCCTCATCATCAGCAGGAACTGTGCTCCTCAAGTTTCCCTGGTAGATGCCAAGGCCACAATGCCAAATGCAGCCTGAAGCTCCAGCTCTTGGCATGCCAAGATGCAGGCACCCAAGGGGGGAGGCCTTGGGAAGCGAGAAGCCTGATCCAGGCTGGGCAAGCTTCCACTCTACCATCCTCCAAGCAAGACCAGCTGCATAATTTGCAGGATGTAAGACAAAATTAAAATATGGGCCTCTTGTTCAAAAGTTCCTGAGAATTTCAAGAATGGGGGTATAGTTCAGTGGTAGAAGGCTTGCTTTGCATGTGTGAGCCTCTGGTTTTGGTCATCAGCACTACAAATAATAATAGTAATAGTAATAATAATTTAATAATAATAATAGCTTAAGAAATAGTTATTAGTACATAGAAATAGCAGATTAGTAAAACCAAGTACAGGAGCCAAGTACATTGGTGGCTCATTCTTGTAATCCTAGCTATTCATGAGGGTGAGAAATGCATATTGCAATTCAAACCCAGCCTGGGCAGATAAGTCTGTGAGACTTATCTCCAATTTACCATCAAAAATGCTGGAAGTAGGGCTGTATCTCAAGCGGTAGAGAACCAGATTTGAATGAAAAAGTGAAGGGACAGTGCACAGGCCCTGAGGTCACGCCCCAGTACCGGCACACACACACACACACACACACACACACACACACACAGAGCTTATACTAAAGGAAAGAAATGTACATATCACCCAATGTGGAAGAAATAGTTGAGTTGTCAAAACTCAAAGAATTCACAAACTGGGGCTGGGAAGGTGGCTCGGTGGTAGAGCGCTTGCCTTGCATGCCTGAGGCCCTGGGTTCAATTACTCAGCACCACATAAGCAAAAAGAAAAAAGCTGGAAGTGACGCTGTGGCTCAAGTGGTAGAGCGCTAGCCTTGAGCTGAAGAGCTGAGGGACAGTGCCCAGACCCAGAGTTCAGGCTCCACGACCAGACCCCCCCCCAAAAAAAAAAAAGAATTCACAAACTTTACAGACCATGATAATGACAATTTGCCTCGTAAAGGTTAAAATGTGTGACTTTAACTAAGTATCATTATCACAACACTGTGAAATTTATGTAATCCCTTAATCTCAATAAAAAGTTATAAAAAACAAAAACAAACAACAACAAACCAAACTAGGACCCTTCAAACTCAAGCTGCTTCTGTATATATCATAGGTCTGTGAAGCTAGCCCTGTCCCCAAGCCTTGCTTTCCTTAACTACTAAATGGAACAATAGTAGCCACTTAGCCAGGGAGAGTGAGGAGGAGACAAAAGGAAGTAGGGGGTTCAGTGAAGTTGGGTAGGGGTCCCCGTGAACATCAGCACTGGGAAGCAGACGACCTCCCAGGAGTTTGATTCTGTACAGCAGCCCCTCTTCATTCCTATGCCATGTCTCTGAGCTGACTTGCTCAGGGTTACACAGCCTCAATGGGAGAAGCCAGGATGAGAGGATCAGATCTCTGTCCTGTCTGCATAACTGGTGCTTCTTAAAACAAGGAGGGAGGGGGCGAGGAAGAGAAGGGCAGCAGGAATGGGGGAGGCTGTTTAGTACAAAGAGGGCCACTGTGCAGACACAAAGCCATGGACACAGAGGCCCTGCGGGGGCCGGGCCAAACAGATGGATATTGCTGCATGACTCTAGCCATGGTAACAGGGAAGCTGCCAGGAGGTGCCTCCCAGCCCTTCCCTTGTCATAGGGGTGGAAGGGAGCCAGGAAATGGGTCAATAAGGAGAACCAGACTTGAGGAAGGGCACCCTACAAACTCTTCCAGGTCTCTGGAGCCCAAGCTGCCCAGCCCATCTGTCCCCAGCTTCTTTCTGGCAGTCTGCCTCATACCACTCTCCACCTCAGTGAGCATGGGCGCAGTCAGCTGACCACCAGCCAGTCTGCTTCTGTCCACTCTCACAGGCAGCATTTGAGCTGGGTCTTACAGTGCAGATGGCTTGCATTAGGGAGCCAGTGGAAAGTAAGGAATAAGAATGTAGAGATGAAGTGGTACCAGTTGTACTTCAGACATTTTTCTGAGTTGGTCTGGTTTCCAAATTCAAATAGCAAGAGGTCCAGAAAGGAGTTGAGAGTGCAGGGTCATTGTCAAAGGATAAAGTTCACAAGAAATTCACAAGTTGTTGAGCTTAGAGGTTCATACCTGTAATCCCAGCACTTGGAAGGTTGAAACAGGAGGTAATACATTTGAGGCTAGACTGGACTATACTATACAATGAAATCCTAATCTCTCTCTTCCCTCCCTCCCCTCTCCCTCCCCCTTTCTACCTCTCCCTCTCTCCCTCTCTCTCTCTCTCTCTCTTTCTCTCTTTCTCTCTCTCTCATTGTGGGGCTTGAACTCTGGGCCTGGGGGCACTGTCCCTGAACTCTTCAGCTCAGGGTGAGCACTCTATCACTTTAGCTACAGTGCCACTTCCACCTCTGGTTTTCTGGTGGTAAATTGGAGATAAGAGTCTCACGGACTTTCCTGCCCAAGCTGGCTTTGAACTGCAATCCTCAGATCTCAGTCTCCTGAGTAGCTAGGATTGCAGGTGTGAGCCACTAGTGCCCGGCCTACTTTTTCCTCTTAATTACTTTGAGTCTCATGGGGACTTTTATCTCAACCTCCTGAGTAGCTAGGATTATAAGCATGAACCACTGGCACCCAGCTTGAAGTTTTTGTTGTTGTTGTTTGTTTGTTTTTTTAGCTTGAACCGAGGTCCTCTCAATTTACTTGGCATTTTCTCTCAAGGCTAGCCCTCTAGTACTTGAGTTACACTTCTACTTCTGATTTTGGCTGGTTAATTAAAGATAAGAGTTTCTTGGATTGGTCTGCCTGGACTGGCTCTGAACAATTGCCTTCATATCTCAGCCCCCTGAGTAGCTAGAATTATAGATGAGAGCTGTCAGCATCCAGCCACTTGGAAGTATCTTTTCTGATCTTATTCTACCTATCCAGTGAAGCGAATGCCTATCATATTTGTTATTCTTTTGTAAGCATTTAAGGCTAAAATTTTACCTTTGAATTCAGCTTTGTTGCATTAGATACATTTATTTGGATACTTACATTTTTCTGTATCATTATTTTATAACTAGTTGGGGTTTATATTTTCAATTATTCTTTGTTCCAATCCAAATTCTTTGTGTGTATGGAAAGGAATAAAAGATTTGGAAACATTTTATTCTCACAAAAACTACAGGACATTTTTTTTCCTCCTTAAAAAATGATACCTCCATTTCAAGTCAATCATGGTCAGAATAAATGAAGAGTGCAAATGATATAAGTCCTATTTGTCTTAAGTCCTGGTGTTGTATGAATGATGAGTGACACATGACAATCTGAGATAGTCAGGGACTACATAAAAAGGAGACAGTAAGATTGAATGGTGGGAAGGGGCCCTGCAGTGACTATTTTGTGCTTTCTCAGTAAAGCCAAATAAGGACAAAAATGAGGGCCCAGAGCTCATGTGCCACCTCAAAATTAAAAACATAACATCTTCAGACAAATTTTACACAGATTAAAGCAAGTCCCCCCAAAAGCCTGCCTTACCCTAATGGTCAAAGCTAACCAATAAGCTGCCTACAACTGAGCTCAGACAGTGACCAGTCAGAACTGCACAGTCTGCAAGTCAGAATCTCTTATTTGAATAAAGGACCTAGATGGGAACCTTTGGCTAGAACTCTTCCTATATTAGCTACCCCCTTTCCTTTGTTGAGGAGTTTCCTTGCCCAACTTGCTAAGGGTCAAAGCTGCCCCTTCCATTTGGCTCAATGTTGTAATAAAAGTAGTGCCTATAGGGGCTGGGAAGGTAGCTCAGTGGTAGAGCACTTGCCTTGCATGCCTGAGGCCCTGGGTTCCATTCCTCAGCACCACATAAGCAAAAATAAAAAAGCCGGAAGTGGCGCTGTGGCTCAAGTGGTTGAGCGCTAGCCTTGAGCTGAAGAGCTGAGGGACAGCGCCCAGGCCCAGAGTCCAGGCCCCACGACCGGACCTCCCCCCCACCCAAAAAAAAAAGTAGTGCCTATATTCTCTGTGTACTGTCTTGTTCCTACTGTTACAAAACCTAAAGGCCCAGATCTAAAGTAATTGGCACATCTGCTAACATCCTTCTATTTCTAGACTATACTTAAAAGTTTTGGGGCTGGGAAGGTGGCTCAGTGGTAGACTGCTTGCCTTGCATGCATGAAGCCCTGGCTTTGATTCCTCAGCACCACATAAGCAGAAAATGCCAGAAGTGGCGCTGTGGCTCAAGTGGTAGAGTGATAGCCTTGAGCTGAAGAGCTGAGGAACAGTGCCCCGGTCCAGAGTTCAGGCCCCACAACCGACCAAAAATAAAAATAGTCTTAGCCAGCCACCAGTGGTTTATATCTAATCCTAGCTATGATTACCCTTGGAGGCTGAGGATCACAGTTCCAAGCCAGCGCAAGCAGGAAAGTCTGTGAAACTCTTAGCTCCAATTAACTACCAAAAAGACGGAAGTAGAACTGTGGCTCAAGTGATAGATTGCTAGTCTTGAACACAAAAGCTCAGGCCCAGAGTTCAAGCCTTAGTAACAACACTACACACACACACACACACACACACACATCATAGGTAGGCAAGGGGAATGACTTGACTGGTATAGCAACTGCCTACCATGTTCCAGGCCCTGGGCGAGAGCAAGGGGAGTGGGGGCTTGGATCATATGTAAGCCACAGCATTGTTATCATAGTTCACCAAACTTCCAAACCACTTGATTCATGCTTTCATCAATGAAGAATTGTCAGAAAACTCAAGAGCTAAGATAGGAGGATCCTGATTGCAAGGTCAGTGCTAGCTTATAAAACAGAACTGTCATAAAAGGCTTTACTCTTTCTGGTTGCTGACTTTGAATTTATGGAATCTTGAAGGCTTCTTTTGTAAGAAGCTGGTTTCCTTTCTCTGCGGATTCATGGCAACATCAACCAGAGATGACTGTGCTTTTGGAACCTTTACCCTCTGAGACTTAAGTAGAGGCAGGTCCACCAAAAAATGAGTCATCCATGTTGCCCTCTGTCCTATTGGTACTACTGATCATCTTGTCCCCCACCTCCAGGCACAGCCTGTCCATGAGCTCCCAGATCTTATAAATAGCTAGGAACATCTAGGACTAGATAAGAACTGGCTCTCATAATAGGGGCTGGTAGGATCTGAGGGAGAAGAGAAGAGGAGAGGAGAGGAGAGGAGAGGAAGGGAGGGGAGAGGAAGGGAGGGCAGGGGAGGAGAGGAAGGGAGGGGAGGGGAGGGAAGGGGAGGGGATGTAGAGAAAAGCTTGTTTAAATATGGCTTTCTTGAAGGCGTGTGCATGTGGGACAGGCCAGTCTAAAGAAGCATCATGAAGTCAACAGTCCACATATATTCTATTTTTCACAATTTTCTTTTTGCGTTTCTTGGAGATTTAAAAATCTTGGTATTTTACTAGACTGATTCTACTATATACATACATGCCATGAGCATATATGGTAAAATCACTCTGATAGTGATGCTCCATTGCTTTTTCATTTATATCAACCTCTTCTACTTATTTTTCACTTGTTTTGATGCTCTTTTATTCAATATATAGCGTTTCTTCCTCAGCTGAGTGCTGGTGGCTCCAGCCTGTCACCCTAGTTACTCAGGAGGCTGTGATCTGAGAGTTGAAGTTTGAAGCCAGTCCTGGTAGACAAATCCATGAAACTTGTAATTCCAGTTAACTAGCAAAAGCTATAAGTGGAAGTGTGGCTCAAATGGTACAGTGCCAGCCTTGAGCAGAAAAGGCTAAGCAAGAGCACACAGTCCTGAGTTCAAGCACTAGTAAAGGAAAAAGAAAAAAAGGAAGGAAAAGAGGATTGTAATTTTTTTTTTTTTTTTGTGGTCGTGAGGCTTGAACTCTGGGCCTGGGCACTGTCCCTGAGCTCTTCAGCTCAAGGTGAGCACTCTACCATTTGAGCCACAGTGCCACTTCTGGTTTTCTGGCAGTAACTTGGAGATAAGAATCTCACGGACTTTCCTGACCAGGCTGGCTTTGAACCATGATCCTCAGATCTCAGCCTCCTGAGTAGATAGGGTTACGGCATGAGTCACCAGTGCCCGACAGGATTGTAATTCTTTTTTTTTTTGGGGGGGGGTTCCAGTCATGGGGCCTGAACTCTGGGCCTGGGCACTGTCCTTCAGCTCTTCAGCTCAAGGCTAGCACTCTACCACTTGAGCCGCAGTGCCACTTCCGGCTTTTTTCTTTTTGCTTATGTGGTGCTGAGGAATTGAACCCAGGGCCTCAGGCATGCAAGGCAAGAATTCTACCACTGAGCCACCTTCCCAGCCCCAGGATTGTAATTCTTAATGAGGAAGAACTTTTATCTTTTCTGGATTTCAGGGTTTAAACTCAGGGCCTCAAAGCTCACTCATATTTTTTTTTGGGGGGGGGGGTCCTGGTCATGGGCCTGAACTCTGGGCCTGGGCGCTGTCCCTCAGCTCTTCAGCTCAAGGCTAGCGCTCTACCACTTGAGCCACAGCGCCACTTCCAACTTCCTTCTTTTTGCTTATGTGGTGCTGAGGAATGGAACCCAGGGCCTCAGGCATGCAAGGCAAGCGCTCTACCACTGAGCCACCTTCCCAGCCCTCCCTGAGCTTTTAGCCCTCCCTGAGCTTTTTTACTCAAAGCTAGTGCCCTACTACTTTGAGCCACAGCTCCACTTCCAGTTTTCTGGTGGCTAATTGGAGATAAGAGTCTCAAGGACTTTCAGGCTGGCTTTGAACCACGATCCCTAGATCTCAGCCTCCTGAGTAGCTAGGATCCTGGGTGTGAGCCACTAGTGCCTGGCTCCAGAATAGCTTTTTGTTGGTTATTTTGGATATGCATAGTTGACTTTTCTTCCTGAGCTCACTTGAACCATGATCTTCCATATCTCAGCTTCTTGAAAAACTAAGATTATAGGTATGTGTCATCAGTGTCTGGTCAAGTATTACATACATTCATAAACAGAAGTGGCCTCTTTGGTTCCATGCCTTTAGCTACCTTTTTTTTTTTCTATTTTTTCTATTTCCTATGTCCTATCTCCTATTTTCTTTTCTTGCTGTTACCTAATTTAGCCTTGTGTCTCATTTAGAATTTGAGCAAGTAATACATGTCCATGATTTCAAAAGATTTAAGTATGAGGGGCCAAAGATCTATAGTAAAATTACTTCCCTTTATCCTATATTGTTCAGCTGCTCAGTTTCAGTTCTCCCTCTCATCTCAACTTAGAGAGTAGTTGTATTGGGTTCTTATGTATCTTTGTGCAAATACAAATGTTTCTACTTCTTTTTAAAAATATTTTAAATTGTAAAAATACTGTACAGAGGGGTTACAGTTACTTGAGTAATGAGTACATTTCCTATCGAGCATTGTTACCCCTCCTTTCTTTTCCCCCTACTATCCCTTCTCTCCCCACCTCCCCAACTATCCCTTCCCTCCCACCTCCCCCACTCTCCCCCTCCTAAGTTGTAAAGTTCCTTTTCAACACAGGTCTGGTACATCTCATTGTTACAATGGATCAACCTGTATCCTTGTTTCTGCATTTTGTTATTTCCCTTTCCCTCCCCAAATTAGAAAATATATATACAAGATGCAGGGCACTGAAATCAAATACAGTGACAACAGTGACCATGAGGGAAGAACATACAAAAGAAACCAAAAAAAAAATCACATAATACATTTAAAAAAACAGTGATAAAGAAAAAAAACCTCTTGTGTCTATGTCTTTGGGTTCATTTCACTTACCATCACCTTATATGATCATATGTACACAGCTTGACCTTTTCTGCTTGCTAAACACAAAATGAAGCCTCAGCTACACTGACCTTGTATTAATCACTTAACAGCATGCCTTCAGGGTCTGTCCAAATCAATACACTAGAAACTTCCTCATTCTTTTTAGGGACTGGATAGTATCCCATTTCATAGATAGACCGCAATGTACTTCACAATCCCTTACTGGCAGACATTTGGGTTGTTGCCAAGATCTTGCTAATGCAAACAATGCTGAAGTAAATAGTTCTGTATATACTTTTTGCTCAGGTGTAAATATGTGTAATTTCACAGAAATACTCTTTCCAGACCAATAGGATTGTGCATTTGTAGATTTGATATGCACTGATAAACTGCCCCAGGTTGTTCCAATTTGCTTTCTCCTCAGCAATCTGCTTACTTGCTTCTCCATACTCAGCAGCACCACAGTGTGGGACTATTGGATTGTAGCCAATCTGATAGGTGAAAAAAAATCATGTCTCCAAGTAGTATTAATTTGCATTTCAGTTTACATTTCATTTGCATTTTGTTTTTAGTGCCTCTTCATTTAAGAAAGAAAAAGAAAAAGAACCATTTAAGAGCCACTTAAGTGCTGAAAATATAGCTCAGTAGTAGAATAGTCTCCTAGAATTTGTTAGGCCCCTGGGCTTGGTCCCCCTCATAAGCTATCTATAGATAGATTCTTAGCCAGATATGATAGTACACAGCCATCATCCCAGCATTCAAGAGGCTGAGACAGAAGGGTCATGAGTTCAAGAGCAGCCTAAAAACCTGTAGAGCAAAATTCAGTTTTAGCCTGGCAGCTACTCAGAAGGCTGAGATCTGAGGATCAAGATTCAAAGCCAGCCCAGGCAGGAAAGTCTGAGACTCTTATCACCAGTTAACCAGAAAACCAGAAGTGGAGGTATGACTCAAAGCAGTAGAGTACTAGCCTTGAGTGGAAAAACCTTAGAGACAGTGCCCAGGCCCTGAGTTCAAGCCCAACAACAACAAGTCAGTTCTATTTTCTTTGGTTTTATATCCCATAGACATTTTTTTCTATTAGATTATTAGTCTTATGAATATCTACTAGTTTTTTTTTTTGGTCGGTTGGATTTGAACTCTGGGCCTGGGCACTGTCAGCTCGTCAGCTCAAGGTGAATGTAAGATATATTGAATAGGTAGATTTCATTAGGTAGCGCTATTCAGGCAGGAGAAGAAGTTTATTTACCAAACTGCTGCCTTGCATGGTGGAGAGGCATGGCTGAAGGAAAGGGGCGACACACCCCTGAGCCAGGACTTATCTAGGCCAGGGACAGGAAGAGATGTGGCCAGGTGGGGGAAAGGTAAGGCCACACTGGAGCCAGACATGACCTCAGGATCTGGGACCATCCTAAGGTCAGCTAGGAGGTTTGTGACCAGAGGTGGCCTAGGATGTGACCTAGCAGCAGGGGAAGGTGACTGCTTCCAGGTCTGCCAGTTACCTAGGTAACAGATACTGGGTGGAAACTTAGCCAAGAGGTAGGGAGGTGTCCCTGTGCAGACCTCACAGTGAACACTCTACCCCTTGAGCCACAGTGCCATTTCTGATTTTCTGGTTCATTGGAGATCAGGGTCTCATGGACTTTCCTGCCTGGGTTGGCTACGAATTACGATCCTCAGATCTCAGCCTCCAGAGCAGCTAGGATTACTGTTGTAAGCCACCAGCACCTTTTTGCTTTTTTTTTTTTTAGTGCAATTACCTCTATTCTGTTGCAAATTGAAAGTGATTTTCTCAGTCCTCATTTGTCTTTAGGCTTTACTTAGGTCTTTCTTTCTTTCTTTTCTCCTCATTTCTTCTCTCTTTGCTAGGGAATCAGTCAAGTGACTTATGCTAAATAAATACTACTGTCACACCCTCAGCCTTTATGTTTTCTTTTAATATTCTTTTGTTTCTTTTTACATGAATTATTTTTAACACATTTGAATAGTCTATCATTATAAATAGTTCTTATAAATATCATATTGCATAGTTGGATTTTGTTTTTATTTTTATTTTTTAATTTGGGGTACTGGGGCTGGGAAGGTGGCTCAGTGGTAGAGCACTTGCCTTGCATGCCTGAGGCCCTGGGTTCGATTCCTCAGCAACACATAAGCCAAAAGAAAAAAGCTGGAAGTGGCACTGTGGCTCAAGTGGTAGAGCGCTAGCCTTGAGCTGAAGAGCTGAGGGATAGCACCCAGGCCCAGAGTTCAGGCTTCACAACCGGACCCCCCCAAAAAAAATTGGGGGTACTAAGGATCAAACCTAGGGCATTACATTTGCTAGGCAACTGCTTTGCCACTGAGCTACATCCCAGTCCCCATGGATTTTGTTTTTAAACATGAGAACATTTAAACATGGGAATGTGTGAGCTGAGCTCTGTGGAACATTCCTCTGATCCCAGTCATTTGAACTTTGAGACAGGAGGATCTCAAGTTTGAAACCAGTCTAAGCAACTTAGACAGACCTTGTCTCAAACAAACAAATAAACTAAAACCCTTTCGAATGTGCTATTTTCTCTAGATAGATTAGCTTTACTTATATTTATTTCATAACTATTGTGGTCTCATGTTACTTCATTTTTGTTTACTTATTGCTTTGCTTTTTTTTCTTCCTATCTATATATTTTAGGCTCTTTCTTTCTATCTCTTTCTTTCTCTTTCTTTCTTTCTTTCTCTTTCTTTATTCTTTCTTCTTTCTTTCTCTCTTCTTTCTTTCTCTTTCTTCTTTCTTTCTCTCTTTCTTTCTTTCTCTCTCTTTCTCTCTTTCTTTCTTTCTCTCTTTCTTTCTTTCTTTCTTTCTTTCTTTCTTTCTTTCTTTCTTTCTTTCTTTCTTTCTTTCTTTCTTTCTTTCTTTCTTTCTTTCTTTCTTTCTTTCTTGTACCAGTCCTGGGGCATGAACTCTGGACCTAGGTACTTTTGTGCTTTTGTGCTCAATGATAGTACTCTATCACTTGAGCCACAACTCTACTTCCAGAGCTTTTTTGAGTAGTTTTTTTAGTGGAGATGAGTCTCACAAACTTTCAGCTGGGCACCTGTGGCTCTAACCTTTAATCCTAGCTACTCCAAGGCTAAGATCTGAGGATTCAGATTCCAAGCCAGCTCAGGCAGGAAAATACGTGAGAGTGTTTTCTCCAATTAACCACCAGAAAACCAAGAGTTGAACTAAGGTTCAATGAGGTAGAGCACTAGCTTTGAGCAAAAAAGCTCAGGGACAGCCCTCAGGCCTGAAGTTCCAGCCCTAGGACCAACAAAAATAAACAAATAAGGAAGTCTGATAGACTTTATTGCCCAAGCTGCCTTAGACCAGCCTCCTGAGTAGTTAGGATTATAGGCACCTGAACATTCTAGGCTTTTCTTGTTTTTATCCTCTGCCTTGGTTTAGAAAGTGGAGATCAAGTTTATAATTATGTATATCTGTGGATTAGTCAAGCACAGGTATTTAAATTAGTGTCTATTACATTACCAAAGTCAATAAAAAGTGACACTTTTTTTTTTACAACTTGCTGGCTTTTTTTTTTTTTATGAATCTCTATAATTGTCCCCAGTTAGATGAGGAAACTAAAGTTTAGAGTGCTTAAGTGGTCTGCCAGAGTTCATCCTATAATGTCTGAGTTTAGCCAGCTTAAACCATCAAATCCCCTCTCCCCCCAGGAGCTGCAGGGGAGCAAATTTCGGCTAGAGAATGAGGGAGGGGTGAATCCCTCCAAGAAGAATCCCTGGGGCCTCACAAGCCTTCATATTCAACATCAGGAGTTTTGACAATCTCCTAGGTAAAAAATCCTGCCTCTAAGTAGCTGCGGTTTGCCTCTCTCACATGGGTGAGACCCAGCATCTTTTCACATGTTTGAGAACCAATTGCATTTCCATGAACAGCCTATTCATATTTTTTACCCACTTAGGAAGGAGCCAGAAAATAAGTACTACATCAAAGCTTCTTAGACTGTTTGCTTTGAAAATGCCAAACAGGTGACTCGAGGTATTTTATTCTATTTCTTATAAAGTCATTTCCTGGGTAATAAGCTTTTCATTGAAAGCTTCAGAACAATTTTCTTCTTCCTTGTTCTGTAGGATTTTTTTCCCAAGGTCCCAGTTGAATTGTTTCAGTTTACCCAGGCACCAGCTTCTGCCCTACCCTTTCATCCATCATGTCTGGATTCTACCATTAAATAGACAACGTGAATGCGGACAGGGGAAATAAGCAATGAAGTGCCAGTAGTTCACGCCTGTAATCCTAGCTGTTCAGGAGTCTGAAATCTGAGGATTTCAGTTCAAAGCCACCCAGAGCAGCCAAGTCTGTGAGACTTCCATTTCCAGCCAGACAACCAGAAGTGGAGATGTGGCTCAGGTTTTGAGCTTTGAGTGAAAAAACTCAGGAACAGTGCCCAGGCCCTGAGTTCGAGCGCCCCAGTACTAGCACCAATAAATAAATAATATACATATGTGTGTGTGTGTGTGTGTGTGTGTGTGTGTGTGTGTATGTATACTAAACCTACATGTAGAAAATTTACACCCACAGCCGGGTGCTAGTTGCTCACACCTGTAATCTTAGCTACTCAGGAAGCTGAGATCTGAGGATCATGGTTCAAAGCCAGCTTGGGTAGGAAAGTCTGTGAGACTCTTAACTCCAACTAACCACCAGAAAACCAGATATGGAGCTGTCTCTTAAATTGGTAGAGCACTATCCTTGAGCAGAAGAGCTCAGGACAGTGCCCAGGTCCTGAATTCAAACCCTATGACCAACAAAAAAAAAAAAAAAAGAAAGAGAGAAAGAAAGAAAGTCAGGCAGGAAGGCAGGAAGGCAAGAAGGCAAGAAGGAAAGAAAATTTGCACCCATATATGTATATTTCCATTCTTACAATAGCCCTGTTAGATGGGTACCCTTAACATTCCTATGTTACAAAGATGAGGCACAGAAAGGTTATGTGACTTGTCCACGCTCACACAGCTATTAACTGGTGAAACCACAACTTTACTTCTGGATCTGGCCTTGGACTCATGCCTTCCTTTGCCATTACATATTTGGATGATCATTTTTCTGTATGTTCAGGTCTAGCCCAAACCCCATGCAGTCAGTGTTGCTCTTGGGTCCCCAAGACAGGCAAGCAATGTAGAAGCAATCTGTCCTAACGGATTGATATCATTGGTTCATTATTCATTCATTTAATTCTTCAATTCTTTCCCTCAACAATTATTTATTGAGTTCTTACCACATGTCATGTCCTATGCTGTATAATAGAGAATTCAAGATGAATTAGGTACAGTGTTTGTATATAGCAGAGGGGGGTTGATGCATAGGGTCAGTTAGTGACCCAGGACAACATGCTGTTCTGCTTCAGAAGGAGAAGCAGGTGTTGTGTTATCCAAGAATGTGTTTCTGAAGTTGTTACATCTACTAGCTAGTTACTGCAATTTCTCTCGTACTTTGCCCTGGGCTCCTCTCTTAACTGTAGTTTACATAACATCACTGCAGGAGTTTATCTCTCTGCATAGCTTCCTGAACATTCCACAGAGTATCTACACTGGGTTTATAAATTATAATCTATGGTCATCTTTTTTTTGTTTTCTTTTTTGTTGTTGTTGTTGGTCCTGGGGCTTGAACTCTGGGCCTGGGCGCTATCCCTCAGCTCTTCAGCTCAAGGCAAATGCTCTACTGTTTAAGCCACAGCGCCACTTCCAGTTTTCTGGTAGTTCACTGGAGATCAGAGTCTCACAGACTTTCCTGCCCAGCTGGCTTTGAACCGCAGTCCTCAGATCTCAGTGTCCTGAGTAGCGTGAACCACCAGCACCCGGCTTTGCATTTTTTTTTTAAAGATGACCATTGTGGGGAAGGAAGGGATGGTAGGGGAAAAACAAAGGAGGAGGTAACAATGTTTGATAGGAAATGTACTCATTACCCTATTCATGTAACTGTAACCTCTCTGTACAGTATTTTTACAATAGAAAAACATATGTGGAAAAAAAAAGATGAGCATAACTGGGCACCAGTGGCTCACACCTGTAATCCTAGCTACTCAGGAAGCTGAGATCTGAGGACTACAGTTCAAAGCCAGTCCAGGCAAGAAAGTCTGTGAGGCTCTTATCTCCAATGAACCACCAGAAAACCAGAAGTGACACTGTGGGTCAATTGGTAAAGCACTAGCCTTGAGCTGAAGAGCTGAGGGACAGCGCCCAGGCCCAGAGTTCATACCCCATGACTGACAAAAATATAAAACGGTGGCAAAGTGGCCTTGGTAAGGGAATGGGATCCAGGGAAGGAAGGCTTCTGAGTAGGGCAGATGGACACTTGAAAATGACCACTCTGGTTGAGATGTAGAAAATAAATGGAGATGAAGCAGGTTGGCATGTCAAAAGACTGCTCAAAAGTCCAGGTGGAATCTTGTTCACTGCAAGTGGCTCATGCCTATGATAGTAGCTATTTAGGAGCCTGAGATCTAAGGATCAAGGTTCAAAACCAGCCCCTTGCATATTTGAATCTGGAGGTGTGGGTTCAAGTGATAGAACATTAACCACAAGCAAAAAAATCCAAGCAAGAGTACAAGACCCCAAGTTCAAGGCCCAGAACCTGCACCCCGCCCCCCCCCCCAAAGATGAAGAAGATGTGACAGGAGAAGTCCAGGGCACTACAAGAGAGGGGCAGAAGAGAGGAGGCTAGGCTGGAGCCTGGATGCCTGCCTTGGCTATGGGAGTAGAAGCTCCCTCTCTCTGAACTAGGGCACCTGGCCCAACACAGGAACAGGGGAGATGGTGAGCAAGCCACCATGGAATGAATTAACAGTCAGCCATGGCTACTTCCCAGTTCCTACCCTGACCTTAAAGAGGAAGATAGAGAGTGGACCAGAAAGAAACCTGAAGCTTTAGTAAGGCCAGTTGTTACTCAATGCCCACAAACCGTCAGACTCTTCCTTGTTACGCAATGGGTGGTATAGAGCTGGACTACTATGTGAGCATTTGAGTCTGGCATCAGGAGACCCAGCATACTCTGGCTTCTGGGGCCACCAGGGTAGGTCCCACAGGTTGTTAGAGGCCTTCCTGGAACTGGCAGAGGGGGTAGAAGCAGCTCTGGGAAGCCTCTGCATGTGGATCCCCACAGGCGGGGGCCTTCCTCTGGCTCCTGCATAACCCTGTGTCCCTCTGTCTCAGCCTCAAGACACCGGGGTCTGGGCCTTTCCACCTCCATGCAAAGGCAGGACTGGCCATGGCCCTCTGTGTCCCCAGCGCCCAAGCCAGCAAACTTCTCCCCCATACAAGTTAAGAAGTGTTGTTGATGTGTCAATCCTGAGGCTTGAACTTACAGCCTGGACACGTCCCTGAGTGTGTGTGTGTTCAAGGTTAAGGCTTTTACCATTTTAAGCTACAGCTCTACTTCTGGCTTTTTGCTGGTTAATTGGTTATAAGAGTTATAATTTAATTAAGTTATATTAATTGATAAATTAATTAAGTTAATATGTTAACTAAATTAATACATAAGCTAATTAATTTATATGGTTAATTGGTTATAAGTTTCTTGTCTAGGCTGGCTTTGAGCTATAGTCCTCAGATCACAGCCTCTTGAGTGTCTGGGCTTACAGATTTGAGCCACCATCGCCTGATTTTTAAGTTAGTTCAGAGCTACTACAGCCGTACCCTACCTCAAGGAGAAGGCCCACCATTTGCTGTTCTAATGCCTTGTTTTGTGGGAAGGATGCACAGAGTCAGATTCCTGAGTGGAGCACCAAGGCTCTGAAGATAAGCAAACTGGTTGTTCTCTCCCATGACACACCGCAGCGCATTGGACTTGGGAGATCTGACTCTGAAGGCTAGAAAGTCCCTCTGTACTCATGACAACTAACTGCCTTGTCCAAGTCCTACTCACAATGCTCTCCACACTGAGACCTGTCTTTTGAAACTTCTCTGTGGGTCTCCTTTCTATCTGGGAGGCCACAGAGAGGTGTGGCAAGGTCTGTACAGCCATTACGCTGGTGCCCTGTCATCCCAGAGAGGCGAGAGGTGAGGGAGTGAGCAGATCACTCCTCCCAGGCCATGGTTAAAGTGTCACCCTGCAAAACACCAACCTGCAATGGAGCCACAGGAAGGCCACAAGGGCAAGAAGCAGGCCATGTTACCAAGCAGGAAACTAAAGTGTCAGAGACTATTTTGAAGCAGTAGGCCCTTGTGGTTCCTCTGAACCAAGGAACCAAGGATGGTAATGTAGGCCTTTGATCCCAGCACTCCCGAGACAAAGGCAAGAGGATTTCAAATTTAAGGCCAATCTGGGCTACATCTAAGACCTGCAAACAGAACAAAACAAAGCCCTTTAAAATTAAAAAATAGGGCTGGGAAGGTGGCTCAGTGGTAGAGTGCTTGCCTTGCATGCCTGAGGCCCTGGGTTCGGTTCCTCAGCACCACATAAGAAAAAAGAAAAAGCCGGAAGTGGCGCTGTGGCTCAAGTGGTAGAGCACTAGCCTTGAGCTGAAGAGCTGAGGGACAGCGCCCAGGCCCAGAGTTCAGGCCCCATGACCAGACCAAAAAATAAATAAATAAATAAATAAAATAAAATTAAGAAATAATCTAGATGCTGGTGGTGCAGGCTTGTAATCCTAGCAATCCAGGAGGCTGAGATCTGAGAATCACAGTTCAAAGTCAGCCCAAGCAGGTAAGTCTGTGATTCCAGTCTCGAAGAAACTGCCAAAATGCTGGAAGTGGAACTGTGGCTCAAGTGTTAGAGTACTAGCCTTGAGCACAAAAGCTCAGAGACAGCACCTAGGCCCTGAGTTTAAGATCCAGGACTAGCACTAAGTAAATTAAATTAACAAAAGTTATTTTAAAGGATTAAAATGAATATTAGTTAAAATTTGAATATTAAAGATTTTGAAAAATAAAATATTTATTTGGTATATTCTGTAATTTTTAATTTTAAAATAAATATAATTTTTAAACAACAACAACAAAAAAAATACCTTTGTTGGGGCTGGGAAGGTGGCTCAGTGGTAGAGCACTTGCCTTGCATACATGAGGCCCTGGGTTCAATTCCTCAGCACCACATAAGAAAAAGCTGGAAGTGGCACTGTGGCTCAAGTGGTAGAGCACTAGCCTTGAGCTGAAGAGCTGAGGGACAGTGCCCAGGCCCAGAATTCAGGCCCCAGGACTGGACCCCCCCAAAAAAAAAACAACGAAAAAAATCCCTTTGTTATGTTTGAGCTATGTGACCGGGTGCTTAATCTTTCTGAGTCTGTTTTCTTGTTGATTAAGTAGGGTAACAACACTGACCTAGTGGGTGGGTATGGAAGAAATGGCTGTGCAGAAATTGGCCCCTCTGGGAGAGGATCAGCCTATCTGCTGTGATCAGGTGCACTTGGAGACAGTAGGTACCACCTCTTGTTCCCCAGTACCCTCTCTGGGCATCCCTGGACCCTGCAGGCCAATGGCCAACATCAGCTTCCATGCTGTGAGAGAAGAGAGGCCCTCTTCACTCTAGCGATTGCCCAACTCTGTTGGCTGCACCATCCCACAGCTTCCCATTTCAGAGATTTTCTACCTAAGGTGAGCCTGTTCCGTATGTATTGGAATTTCCCAAGTGCCTGCTGGGAAGGGACCTGGTAAAGTTAGATTCAGGGGACCAGAGCACTCAGAGAAGGGGTGGAAAGATTCATAGGCATGCCCAGTGCTGGGCAGGAAGTAGCTGGAGTGAGAGTTGCAGCTTCTGTGGCAGCCCTCAGTGGTGTTGCCAGTCCAACTGAGTCTCAAGTGTCAAGCAGCATTTTGCTCTCATCTGACTCCAGAAATAATGCAAAGGAGAATTGCAGGTACCAATAGAAACAAAAGCTCCTGCTGATCCTGACTCACAAATATTTTATCTTTTTTTTTTTTTTGCCAGTCCTGGGACTTGAACTCAGGGCCTGGGCACTGTCCCTGAGCTTCTTTTGCTCAAGGCTAGCACTCTATTACTTGAGCCATGGCACCCTTCCAGCTTTTTCTGTTTATATGGTACTGAGGAATTGAACCCCAGGCTTTGTTCATGATAGGCAAGCATTCTACCACTAAGCCACATTTCCAGTCCTCACAAATATTTTAGTGTGTTCAATATCAAGGTTTTCTATGCATGTTAATTTAGATGTATGTGTAATTCTATGTCCTTTTAAAAAATTACTGAACAAGAGCTTTTGTTGTTGCTGTTTTAGTTTTCTTTTTGTATTATTTGCTCATTTATCTATCTTTGGGAGGGTAAGGAAAGGCACAGAAATGGAGAGACTAAGGTTGAACAAATGTGGCAGAGGTATTCACTAGACACTATGTTGAAAATGAACTATACAACTCATGGGTAGGGATGGGAGGGAAAAACTAGGAGAGAGCAAGCAAAGGGGTGACACTGTCCAAGAAGAAATATACTTTTTACCTGACTTATGTAACTGTAACCCTCTGCACATTACCTGTTTTTCCCATCAGTCATGGGGTTGAAGTCAGGGCCTGAACACTGTCTTTTTGCTCAAGTACTCTGCCACTTTGAGCCACAGCGCCATTTCCAGTTTTCTGGTAGTTAATTGGATATAGGACTGTCATAGACTTTCTTGCCCAGGCTGGCTTTGAACCATGACCCTTAGGATCTTAGCCTCCTGAGTAGCTAGGATTACAGGTGTAAACTACCAGCACCCACTGTATTCACCTTTAGAATAACAATTAGCAGTTTAAAAAATTTACTGTAATGGCACACCATTTTCCCTGGTTTTATTAGCCAGACAACTTATTTCTAACCCCACTGGTCTGGTTTTAACTCATAATTTCAACAAAATTCCTCAATTTTTGTGAACTTTTTTTTTGTGGTATGTTTGTGTCAATACTGGGGCTTGAACTCAGGGCCTAGGTTCTGCTTTTTTGCTCAACTCTAGCTTCTACCACTTGAGTCACAGCTCTTCTTCCATTGTTTTGCTGGGTAATTGGAGACAAGAGTCTCGTGGGACTTGTCTACCTAGTCTGGCTTGGAACCTTGATCCTCAGATCTCAGCTTCCTGAGTAGCTAGGATTCCAGGTGTGAGCCACTGGAGCTTGGCTTTTTCTGAACATTTAGCTCCTTATTTATGGAACAGAATGGTACTTATGCCAACCTAGAAAGAAGAGGGTGGAGGAAAGCAATAGAGAATCCCAGTGCTGTGTTATACTTGTAGTTTCAGTTCTTGGGAGACTGAGGCAGGAGAATTGGGAATTTGGCACCAATTTGGACTATATAGCAAGACTTTATGTTAAAAATTATGGAGAAAGGGGCTGGGAATGTGGCTTAGTGGTAGAGTGCTTGCCTATCATACACAAAGCCCTGGGTTCAATTCCTCAGTACCACATAAACAGAAAAAGCTAGAAGTGGTGCTGTGGCTCAAGTGGTAGAGTGTTAGCCTTGAGTAAAAGAAGCTTAGGTACAGTGCCCAGGCCCTGAGTTCAAGCCCTAGGGCTGGCCAAAAAAAAATTATAGTGAGGGGGCGGGGGTGGGGGTGGGAGGAGGGCAGAAGGGAGTTGCCAAGATAAGACAAAGCCAACACCAAAAAGGCTTCTGGGATCATCTGGACCCATCTGTTACCCTTCAGAGTCTCCCCCAGTTTACTCTACACAACCAACTCTAAAGGGAAGGCCACAACTCCCTACTGGGGGGGAGGGCGGGTCTGGGGGGGGAACAAAACGAAACAAACAAAATCCCCTCCAAGGGCCAGCCAGCCTATAGGCCCTGGATATGTAGACTCCACCACCATGCTTCTACTTTGCTCCTCGGTGCATTTTGTCACATGACCTGGTTGCCAAGCCTCTGTAACCTCCCTGGTCACTTTCTCTTGACTCCAAGCATACCCCAGCACATCAGTGAGGCTGCAGAGCTGGGGCGGGGGGGGGGGGGGGGGGGGGGG
>NW_012267238.1:2904126-2926952 GCF_000151885.1 Dipodomys ordii | reverse complement strand
GGGCTGGGGGGGGGGGGGGGGGGAGGTGGTGGTGGTATGGCAGAGGAGCAGGGTAGGACACTTTCCTCCTGTCCTGGTTTCTGAGAATCTGTTGGTGCTACCAACATTTACATTGGGTTGTTTAGCAGCCAAACACCTTGGCTCCTGGAGAGCCTGTGGTCAGCCTGAATTCTCAACTTCTTCTCACACTATTATGAGTAAACCAATTCTCCCATATCGCATGCTTGGAGACTCTTTTGAAGAAACACATGCAAGATTACGTGTGCTTTGCTCCCTTTATGTATATTTGCATTGGCTCTCTTTATATATTTGCATTGTGATTTTTAGCTCTCTCCTGGCTTCTTGTAATAGGTAAACTTGATACTTTACCCAGCCTATTGATAAGATGTTAACATGAACCTGGTGGGAGACAGAACCCCCTTCCCACAGGACTTTGTTCATAACTAGAGATAGAAGCTTCCTAAAAATCTGTGAAGAAATCTCATCTTAGAAAGCTTTGTCCAAGGGCTGGGAATATGGCTTAGTGGTAGAGTGCTTGCCTAGCATGCATGAAGCCCTGGGTTCAGTTCCTCAGCACCACATGAACAGAATAAGCCAGAAGTGACACTGAGGTAACATGCTAGCCTTGAGCAAAAGAAGCTCAGGGACTGTGCCAAGGTCTTGAGTTCAAGCCCCACGGCTGGCAAAAAGAAAAGAAAAAGAAAATCTTGCCAGGCACTGATGGCTCATAGCTGTAATCTTAGCTACTCAGGAGGCTGAGATTTGAGAATCATGGTTCAAAGCCAGCCTGGGCAGGAAAGGCCATGAGACTTTTATTTCCAATTAACCTCGAAAATCCAGAAATGGAGCTGTTACTCAAGTGGCAAAGTGCTAATCTTTGACAAACAAAGGTAAAAAGAGCACCTAGACCCTGAGTTCAAGCCCCAGCACTGGCAGAAAAAATAAAATCTTATGGCATTTAGCTGGGTGCAGTGGTTCTTGCCGATAATCCTAGCTGTTTAGGAAGTAGAAATTAGGAAGATTGAAGTTTGAGGTCAGCCTGAGGACAAAGTTAATAAGATCTCCTACTAGAAGGTAGCATGGCTACCTTAGGAGGCGACAATAGGGAGATTGAAGTTTGAGTCTGGTCTAGACACAAAAGTTCTCGTCTTCATCTCACTCAACGGCTGGGCATAGGGGCTTGTGCCTGTAATCCTAGCTATAGGGAAAGCACGATGACTGGACAGAGAGACACAGTGAAGCACAAGTAGGAGAATTGCAGTCCAGGCTGGCGTAGGTTCAAAAACCAGCCCAGGCAAGAAAGTCCGTGAGATTCTTATCTCCAATTAACCATCGAAAAAATGGGAAGTGGTGCTGTGACTCAAGTGGTAGAGCACTAACTAGCCTTTAGCTGAAGAGCTGAGGGATGGCACCCACGCCTAGAGTTCAAATCCCAAACCAACAAAAAAAAAAAGCTGGTAAGTGGAGTTGTGGCTCAACTGGTAGAGTGCCAGCACCCAGGAACTGAATTCAAGCGCGCGTGCTCGCGCGCACACACACACACACAATATCCAGTCATGCAAGGCTGGAGATATAACTCATAGTGAAGTACTTGCTTAGCCATAGACAAGAGCTCTGAGTTCCATCCCTAGCACCAAGAAAACAAATGCAATCATGCATTAGCAAACAGACACTGAAAGAGCAAAAAGCAAACACTCAAGCAAAGGCTCTTACAGTAATGCTCACAATACTATTGACAAGAGCCAAAAGGTGGAAATAACCCAAATGTTTTCTAACAGATGAATGGATAAAGAAAATGTGGTGGACACATAATGAAATAGTAGCCACCAACAGGAATGGAGCCCTTGTATATGCTACAATGTGCATGACCCTCAAAGTATTATGCGAACAGAAAGAAGTCAGACACAAAGGATAGCATATTACATGACTCTATTTATATGAATTATCCAGAATAAATAACCCCATGGAGACAGAAAGTAGAGGGATGGTTGCCAGAGGTTGAGGGCAAAGAGCACAAGGAGTGACTGTTCATGGGTATGGGGTGTCCTTTTGTGATGATGAAAATGTTTTGGAACCACATGGGGTAGTTGCACAACATTTTGGATGTAGCAAATGTCTCTGGATTATATTCTTTTTTTTGGGGGGGTCCGGTCATGGGGCCTGAACTCTGGGCCTGGGCGCTGTCCCTCAGCTCTCAGCTCAAGTTTAGCACTCTACCACTTGAGCCACAGCGCCACTTCCGGATTTTTTTTTCTTTTTGCTTATGTGGTGCTGAGGAATCGAACCCAGGGCTTCATGCATGCAAGGCAAGCACTCTACTACTGAGCCACCTTCCCAGCCTCTGGATTATATTCTTAAAGTGGTCAATTTTATATTACATGAATACCATCTCAATAAAAGGAATATTTCCAAAAGAAAAAAAAAGTCAAGCTGAGTATAGTAGTTCATGCCTGTAATCGCAGCTATATTTGAGAAGTAAAGATCAGAAGAATTGCAGTCCAAGGCTCCCCTGGGGAAAAAAAGTTGGAAGACCTCCTCCATCTCAATTGACAAGCTGGATTTGGGGGGTGTATGGGTGTTATCCCAGCGATAGGAAGACCACAGGTAGGAGGATAGTAATCTGAAGCTGACCCCATGAAAAAATAGAAGCTTTTTCCTGACAAATAAAGCCAAGAGAGGGATGGAAGTGTGGCTAAAGTGGTAGAACACCTGCCTAGCAACTGAGAGGCCTTAAGTTCAAATCCTCTATGTCATCAAAAAACAAAAACAAAAACAAAAACAACACACACACACACACACACAAACACATGCCAGGCACCAGTGGCTCACATGTGTAATACTCAGGAGGCTGGGTCTGTGATTTGAAGCCAGTCTGTAAGACTCTTATTTCCAAGTAATCTCCCAAAAGCCAAAAGTGGAGCTGTGGCTTAAGTGTTAGAGCACTAGCCTTGAACAAAAGGTTCAAGGACAGCATCTAGGCCCTGAGTTCAAGCCCCAGGACCAGTACAAAAAGAAAAAGAGATGCATCCTTCTTTGGTTTTAGTTGTTGGTACCACAAAAAGTAAGAAAAGGCAGGAGAGAGAAAGAAAGAGAGAGCAGAATTGATAAGTAAAAGATGATAGATAGCCAGGGACAAGGAGGCAAGGAAAGGAAAGAGAGGGGGAGAGGGGAGAAAGAAGACAGGGAGAGAGAAAGAGAGAGAGAGAAAGAGAGAGGGGGAAGAAAGAGAGAAAGGAAGGAAGAAGGAAGGAAGGAAGGACTGAACGAACAAATGAATGAACAAACAAAAATTTCTGCAGTGGAACAGGGAAGTGGATGGGGCAGAGTATGGCTTAGTAAACAGTGGGTGTACAAAGTGTCACTTGCTCCACAGAGACACCACCCTGAGCTCCCTCTTCGACGGCCCCCTGACTCAGGGACTCCTTTGTGGATACTAGTGTCTTTAAAGTCCAGACAAAGAGAATCAGTCAGGATCTGTCTTCCATAGCTCTAGAACCTCACAGAGGTTCTGCTTCTCTGACCCTGACCCATCCCCTCCCAGGGGACTTGCACCAGGAAGAACATTAGATGAGCCATTTCGTCACCTGCCCACGGGGTGGAGCCTCCCTGCAGATGGTTATGTCCTAAGTCAACAGCAGAATGATTTCTTAATCTGGCATAATCTCTATAGACTCTCCCGCCCGCTGACCAGGGATCATTTCCTTGTCAAGTAGGCACGCATTCCCACTGGTGGAGCTAGTGGGAGACAAGAAAGATGAGACAAAGATGGCCCTGAAGGTCACTGCTTCGGAGACTGTCAGGGTTATGTGCACATCTGGACCCAACAGCACTTGATATTGGGCAAGGTCATGGTCAATCATCCTTAAAATGCCCCTTGCAGATCTGCCCTGTGCTAGGCCCACCCCTGGAGAGATCCACGATGAGGGGATCAATGTGTGGCCTGAGCTCCTGTAGCCTGTCTGCTGTGCAACAGACCTTTAATTGAAGGGCTGTGAGGAGCCCATGAGGTTGATCCAGGGGCAGCTGGGTGGTGGAGCCTTAGAGGTTTCAGGGCAACTATCACTACCCCACTGTGTGCCACACACAGTAGTTGCATGGTACACAGTAGGAACTTACTGAGTACACAAATGAGAGGACGAAAGGTCCTGCCCCATAAGCTGGCAAGGGAGACAGGGCAAACTTCAAACCTAGCAAGCATCTGGCCTTGCAGTAGCCCCAGATTGTGAATGTTGAATGCTCAAAGGCTCTTCCAGGACCAGGTGGAGGTGAGGTGAGCCAGGGCTGCCAAGGAACCCTGCTTCTCTGTGTGTGTGTGTGTGTAGTGTGTGTGCGTGCACACACACATGTGCATGTGCAGGCATGCACTTGTGCATGTCCAGGATGTGTTTGTCTCAACAGTGCTTGCAGCTGTGATTCAGGGCAGGGCGTTGGACTGCAGGAAGGGTGGGGAAACTAGAGAAAGTGCCAATGAACCCTAAGAGGAGCCACCCTCATCCCCGCCTTCCTGCTTCCTTCCTTCCAAGCTTACTGCTTCTGAGCAAAGGCCACAGCAGAAGTTCTCAGACAAAGTAACAGCTTTGATGACATCTGGAGCCCAGGCTGCAAAGATCAAAAGGAAATCAGTCTGGAATGGGTTTATAAGTGCCCCAAACAAATAGCATCTCAGAGATAATTTATCCCCCCCGCTCCCCCCCCCCGCCCCAACCCAAAGGCTCAGTGTTAAAGAAGGAATTTCAATGTTAGGCAAAACTGGCTTAAATCTCTGGCTTAGTCATTTACTAGTTCTGACGCTCAGGTCCTCCTCCTTTCCCTTTTTTTTCTCCCTCCTCCACCTTCTCCCTCCTTCTCCCTCCTCTTCCTTCTCCCTCCTCTCCCTTCTCCCTCCTCCTCCTTCTCTTCTTTCTCCCTTTCTTTGCAGTGCTAGGGATTGAACCCAGGGCCTTGCACATGCTAAGTAAGTGCCCTAGCATTAAGGTACACCCAGCCCTCAGCTTCTCCTTGAATCTGAACACTGGGGAGGTATCTATGGAGGACCTGGCTCATGCAGTCTAGGCTTATCCCTGTCTCTGTACTGCCCCTGACCATAGCCATAGGACAAATGGATGCTCAAGCCACAGGGACCCTGACATAAGGTAGAAAGTCATTTAAAAGAAATTTTGGGGAGTGCCATGGTGGGGCTTGAAGTCAGGGTCAGGGTGCTATCAAGAGATAGCACCTTTTTCTGCTCAAGGATGGCATTCTACCACTTGAGCC
Source organism: Dipodomys ordii (assembly GCF_000151885.1). Lineage (NCBI taxonomy): Eukaryota > Metazoa > Chordata > Mammalia > Rodentia > Heteromyidae > Dipodomys > Dipodomys ordii. Next base: position 2,921,699 of record NW_012267238.1, on the reverse strand, counting down.
ATGCCCCTACTGCCAGCTTTTTGCTAGCTAATTGGAGATGAGTCTCACTTTTCTATCCCCAGCTGGGGATAGGAAATCACATTCCTTAGATCTCAGCCTCCTGACTGCTAGGATTACAGGTGTGAGCCACCAGCGCCTAGTTTCATTCACATTTTCTTTTTCTTTTTTTAAATTTTATTTTATTCGTGAGCATACTGTACAGAGGGGTTACAATTACATGGGCAAGATAATGCATACATTTCTTACCAAGCATTGCAGCCTCCTCCTTTGTTTACCCTTCACCTCCCTTCCCAGCCTCCCCCCTCCCCTGCATTTACATTTTCTAATAGTGCAGAGTGACTACTCAACTTGCCCTGAACCATATCTAGGCAGAAGAGGGACCAATGTGGTGTGACTGGTACACCCCGCATGTCCAACCTCCTTCCAGAACCCAGCCGTGGTGTTTCCCCACTCACCAGCTATCTATCAGTCCACCTACTGTGACAGCTAGAGGGGACCAGAGAGGAGGAAGATCCAGTCCTTACCCTCTGCAAATGCAGACTCTCACAGGATGAGCCAGACTTCCATAAGCAACTAACTGTAGGATGCCATAATGCAAGCCACAACATTAGCTGCCATTGCCTAACTCACAATCTTTGCATGTTGAACTTTCAACCTGTTCCCACTGATCTTTCTCCATGCCAGACAAACCTTTGACCTCCATCTTTTTTTTTTTTTTTTGTCATTTATAGGGCTAAAACTGGGCAGGATAGCCTGGGCACTGTCCCTGAGCTTTTTTGCTCAAGGCTCACCACCATGAGGCATAGCTCTACTTCTGGATTCCTGGTGGTTAATTTGGAGTTGAGAGTCTCATAGACTTCTCTGCCTGGCATTTAATCATAATTCTTAGATCTCAGCCTCCTGAGATCTAAGAATCTAGGATTATAGGCGTGAGTCACCAGCACCTGACTTGGGTCTTTCACAGCATACTCCAGGGCTTAGGACCTTCTTCCAAGTGCCTGTCCCCTTTTTGTAGACTCTGTCTATTCTTCTGTTTCTCAGAGACAAAACACGGACACCATGACAAGCAATGATGTAACTGATTGCACCCTGGGAACTCACAGGCGGTGACACCAATGAAAGCCTGAGGAAGCTGAGCACCCAGCGGCTCACATCTATAATCCTAACTACTTAAGAGGCTGAGATCTGAGGATCAAAACTCATAGCCAGTATAGGCATTTTAAACCAGCAAAAAGCAAGGTTGGGCTTGGTGCCCGTGGTCCATCCCTGTAATTCTAGCTACTCAGGAAGCTGAGATCTAAAGGTCATAGTTTGAAGGCAGCCTGGGCAGGAGAGTCTACAAGATTCTTATCTCCAATTGGAGAGTGGAGGTGTGGCTTAAGTGATAAAAGTACCAGCCTTGAATGGAAAGCACCCAGGCTGTGAGTTCAAGCCCCAGTACATTACAAAGAGAAGAAGAAAAAAGGAGACTGAGAAAGGAATTTTTCAGGAAGCCAAGGTAGAATTGGTACAGGAGACACTGCCAGGGTTCTGGCAAGGGTGAGAAGGTTGGACCATGTAGAAGATGTGCTCAGGTAGGACAGTAAGGTGAGCTGGATGGGGAAGCAGGAGAGATCAGGGGATGCCTTTCAGGATCTCAGGGTCTTTCTACCCATCTACACAGCTCCCAGATTGCCCCAAGTTCTCCTTCCCTCATCCCTCTGCCTTCCAACCAAACCTGGAGACATATATGGGTGAGGGACCCAGAGGCAAGAGAGCAGTAACAAGAATTCTGGTTGACCGAGAGCCTAGAATCTTCCTCTGTTAAAGTCTCAGCTCCATCCACCTTCCCACCTAGATTTGTCAGATAAAGTGTAAGACTTCCAGTGAAGTCTGTGTTTCAGTTAAACAATGAATTATTCTTTAGTGTAATATTTGACACATAGTAATACTAAAAAATATTCTTTGCTTATCTGAAATTTAAATATAACAAAGCATCCTGTGTTTTCATTTGCTAAACCTTGTAACAACCACTCCCCACCCCTACCAGTCATACCTCCTATTCAGAATCTCACAAAAAAGCTTAGGAACAGTGCCTAGGCCTTGAGTTAAGCCTCAGAGGCAACACACACACACACACACACACACACACACACACACACACACACACACACACACACACACATGCACGCAACTCAAAAAATATGACTCTAAGTCTGTCTGGAGAATTATCTAGCCTCATTCCTCCCTTCCTATGTGACTTGGCGGCAGAGGGCCCCAAAGGAATAGGTACTGGCAATTCCTCAGGCACCTCTCAACAAATGAGCTGCAACTTGGGCTGCCCAGGGAGTCAAAGGAACTTCCTTGTATGGGGCCAGCTCAGGAAATTCCAGGACCTGCCCAGCCTTCACACTTAGACCAGGCCGGAAGTCTCTTAAGTTCCAAACAGACCCTAAAACCCAGGTGAGTCACTCTACCTGCCAGGTTAGATCTATTGCTCAGTGCAAAAGCCCTGGGCCTCCTCTGCTTTACCTGGGAGAAGGGCCAAACAGCTAAATGGGCCAGGCTGGGCTCATGGGCAGAATGGCTCCTCCTTAGGACCTTCCATAAAAGAGCCCAGTCACACAACCATCAAGCCCCCTGGGCTCTCCCTCAGCCCTTCCTTGCCTCCCGGCCTCCCTACCTCCCTCTATCTCTCCTTCCTTTTTCTTCCCACACATACTCCTTCCCTCCCTATTTGGATCATATTTTCTCCCTCCATTCTCCCTTCCTCTCTTATCTTTCCTCCTCATTCCCCCAGTTATTGGATTTTTTTTTTAATGTTGATTGTGGGGCTTGAACTCTGGACCTGGGCACTGTTCTTGAGCTCTTCAGCTCAAAGCAAGCGCTATACCACTTGAGCCATAGTGCCACTTCCGGTTTTCCGGTTGGAGATCAGAGTCTCATGGACTTTCCTGACTGGGCTGGCTTTGAACCTTAATCCTCAGATCTCAGCCTCTTGAGTAGCTAGAATTACAGGTGTGAGCCACCAGTGTCTGGCAATTGTTTGTTGTTTGTTTGTTTTTAATTAATAAATTGGGGCTGTGGCTCACACCTGTAATCTTAGATACTCAGGATGCAGAAATCTTTTTATTTTATTGTAAGGGTAATGTACAGAGGGGTTACAGTTACATAAGTAAAGGCAATGAGACAATGAGTACATTTCTTGTCTGTGTGCAGAAATCTTTTTTTTTTTTTTGTCCAGTCGTGGGGCCTGCACTCTGGGCCTGGGCGCTGTCCCTCAGCTCTTCAGCTCAAGGCTAGCGCTCTACCACTTGAGCCACAGCGCCACTTCTGGCTTTTTTCTTTTTTCTTATGTGGTGCTGAGGAATGGAACCCAGGGCCTCATGCATGCAAAGCAAGCGCTCTACCACTGAGCCACCTTCCCAGCCCCTTGTGTGCAGAAATCATAAGATCGAAGTTCCAAACCATCTTGAGCTGACAGCTTAAGACTTTGTCTCCAATTAACCATCAGAAAACTGGAAGTGGAGGTATGGCTCAAGTGATAGAACACAAGTCTCCAGCAGAAAAAGTCAAATGCGAACTTAATGCCCTGAATTCAAGCTCCAGAACCAGCACACACATGTGCAAAATTTATTAGCATAAATTGATTGTACAAAATGGTTCCATTGTGATATTTACAAACATGCTTGTAATATATTTTGATCAAATTCACCCCATCTGTTTTTTATCACTTCCTCTCTCCTCTTCCTTTTTTTAAAAAAAGAAATCAGGTTCAATATCATAATATATATACATATGTATCATATATTCCTATCATATTCACCTTCACCTCACTTTTTCCTTTTCCCTTCTTCCCTCCCTTTGCCCCTCCAAGTCCCCAGGGTATCTTTCTTGAATGGCTGCTCCTTCTTCCCTGCTGATATTACCTAACCCCACCCCTTCTACCTTTCTTCATCCCAAGTTTCCCTCTTTGATGTTATATTATGTATTGTTTTGTGATTATCAGTCTCCATTATGCAGGACATTAATGGTGGTCTGCAGATCACAGAGCAGTGCCTGTGATCTGCTGGCTGGAGGAAGTATCCCTTACTACCTTTCACCTGTACTGCAGGTGCAGTACACATGATGCCCAGCCCCCACTCCAGACAAGCATTAGTCCTAATCACTCCTTCTGTGCACTCTGCAGGTTTGGGCCCATCAAGCACCCCTCTGCTTCCGGCCCAGATAATGAGGGCATGGGGGGAAGAGTTGCTGCTTTGTGAGGGGTAGGGCTCCCATCTGCCTCCCCCACTGACCTTGAGATTTTTTTTTAAGATCAAGGTGAATGCTCTACCACTTAAGCCATGCTTCACTTCTGAAATCTCTTCGGTGGTTACTTGGAGAGAAGAGTCTCATTGATTTTCTTGCCCAGATTGGCTTCGAATCACAATCTTCAGATCTCAGCCTCCTGAGTAGATAGGATTATAGGCATGAGCCACCAGCGCTAGGCCCAACACATTTTCTTGCGCCACTTTGCTGTGCTATGCTGACAGGGGTCAGAGGCTGAGAGGCTGGGATCCTTGACAGAGGATGAGCCACACCTGAGTAGGGTCAGGAAACTCAATCCCAGAGTCACACTGAGTCTGGCTCAGGAACAGATGACCTGACTGCCCTCCCTGTGACTGAGGCACCCTGCTCTTTGCTGGGGAGCCTTCTGCCTGTTTGTACACTAGCAGCTCTGGGCCAAGGGGGGATCTTCAAGGACTACCCACTCAGCCCACCTCTGGCGTCTTCCTCCTCCTCTCCATGCTAGCCACTTCTGCCATGCCTTGGGGAGATCCCTTATAATTCTGGGGTCCAAGACCCTCTCTTATCCCCTGTCCCTCCCTAGGGCCTCAAGTCAGGTCCTGTTTGTCTTGGGGACTGTGGGTGGTTGGGGCCTAAGAGACAGTGGCAAGGGTACTTGGACCACTTTAAAGTCATCCAGTCATCCAGAGAGTGCTATGCAGAGAGAAAACCTGTGCCCATAGTCTGGGAAGGTGGCTCAGTGGTAGAGTGCTTGCCTTGCATGCCTGAGGCCCTGGGTTCGATTCCTCAGCACCACATAAGCAAAAAGAAAAAAGCCGGAAGTGGCGCTGTGGCTCAAGTGGTAGAGCTCTAGCCTTGAGCTGAAGAGCTGAGGGACAGTGCCCAGGCCCAGAGTTCAGCCCCCACGACCGGACCCCCCCCCAAAAAAAGAAAAGAAAACCTGTGCCCAAACCTGTGCCAACTTTTGTGACCACTACCCTCTAACCATTTCAGCCACTCTTGCTTTTTAGTTTTGTGGGGTTTTTTTTTAGGAGGGGGTGGGGGGTTGGTCCTGGGGCTTAAACTCTGGGCCTTGCCCTGGGCACTGTCCCTCAACAATTTAGCTCAAGTCTAGAGCTCTACCACTTGAGCCACAGTGCCACTTCTGGTTTTCTGAATGGTTTATTGGAGATAAGAGTCTCATGGTCTTTCCTGCCTGCGCTGGCTTTGAACTGCAATCCTCAGATCTCAGGCTCCTGAATAGCTAGGATTATAGGTGTGAGCCACCAGCACCAGCTCTGTTTATTTTGTTGTTGTTGTTTGGTTGGTTGGTTTGTTTTTTGTTGTCGTTGTTGTTGTTTTTTCTGAACTAACTCGAGGCTTTGCATTCGCTAGGTACTCACTCTTCCGCTGAGCTATATCTCCAGCCACCCCTTTTTTTGAAGACAGGATCTTATTAATTTCCTTCTCTTCCTCCTCCTCTTCCTCCTCCTCCTCCTCTTCCTCCTCCTCCTCCTTTTCTTTCTCCTCCTCCTCCTCCTCCTCCTCCTTTGTTGCAGTTGTGGGACTTGAACTTAGGGTCTGGGTGCTATCCCTGAGCTCTTTTGCCTAAGGCTAGCACTCTGCCACTTTGAGCCACAGAGTCACTTCCGGTTTTCTGGTGGATAATTGGAGATACGAATCTTACAGACTTTCCTGCCGGGCTGGCTTCAAACCACAATTCTCAGATCTCAGCCTCCTGAATAGCTAGAATTATAGGCATAAACCACTAGCTTAAACCTGGACTGTGATCTGCCTATTTTAGATTTCCCCTGTTGTAGCAGGATAACAGAATCCTATATCATATCTTAGACCTTCCAAAACAGAGTTAGTAAGTTTTTTTTTTTCTTGCCTCCTTTCCTTCCTTCCTTTTTATTCTTTTCTTCCTTCCTTCCTTTCTTTCTTTCTTATCTTTCTTTCGTGTGTGTGTGTATGTGTGTGTGTGTGTGTGTGTGTGTGTTACTAGGGTTTAAACTCAAGGCCTAGGCTGTACCTTCATACTTATTTTGCTTTTATTATTACTATTATTATTATTTGACAGTCCTGGGGCTTGAACTCAGGGCCTGGGCATTGTCCTTGAACATCTTTTTGCTCAAGGCTAGCACTCTACCACTTGAGCCATAGCATCACTTCCAGCCTTTTTTTTGTGTATGTGGTACTGTGGAATCGAACCCAGGGCTTCATGCATGCCAGACAAGCACTCTACCACTAAGCCACATTCCCAACTGCTCTGATTATTTTTGGGATAAAAGCTCTCAAACTTTTTTTTTTGGTGGGGGAGGAGGAGTAGAGCTCAACTGGCCTGGAATCACAATTCTCTTTGATTTTAGCCTCCTATATAGTTAGGATGATAGATGTGTGCCACCACACATTCGTTGAGAATCTCCTTGTATGCCTGGGCTGACCTTGATTGTGATCTTCATTCTCAGCCTCCAACTTAGTTAAGATGACAGGTCTTAACCACCTGGCTCCAAACCTCTTCTTTATCTTTCCCCAGACCTTAGCCTTCGGTCCTTTGGTTGCCTGAGCCAAGAACCACCATGCCTTTTATCACTTCTTCCCTGCCATCCAACCCTTCATTAATCCTGGCTTTGATATCCTGAAGCTGTCTACTTCTGGCCAACCATCATCTCACCTATTCACCTTTTCCACCTGAACCTCAAAAGCAGAGATCTCCATGATACCACCATTTCCACTTTCAACCCACACTCCATGCAGTAAACCAGTGAGGAAGCCCACCATCTTGTCAATCCTCGCTTAAAACCCTTCCCCATGACCCTCAGAATAGTGTAACTCCTTGACTTGGTGCCTGAGTCCTTCAGCAACTTATCCAGCAACTCACCATGGTTGGGCATTCTCCACCTCCCTGTTTTGCCTCTAGGCTGTGCCTTGCCTTATTGCTTTGTAGATTTCACATCTACAGTTATGTGCACAGTCCAAGCTGTGAGTGTGTCAGCTCCTGTTCCAGGGAGGCTGGATAATCAAGGCTCTTTTCAGGGTGCTGTGTGTGATTTGAGAGTCAGTTCACACATATTTATTCATGGCCTCCTAACGTGTTTCAAAAAAGATTTGGAGTGGGTCATTAAATATTTATTGAGTGCTTGCCAAGTGTGGCAAAGCTCTGTACATACACATATCCATCTTTTCCATCTTTCCTCCTGCACACATGAAACCAAGGCACCCTGAGGACCAGGGGACAGACAGACCTTCAGGGTTTGTCTTTGAGGGACCAAGGTGAGTGAGGATGAGGTACCTGGGCTCAGAGGAGATCCCTCCTGACTCAGGGTGATACAGATGTGAAATTGGAAGCTCAACTTTTAGGTTTTCTGAGCCCAGAGGGATGAAGCCCAACTCTGACTTGAAGAAGTTCCTTGGTTTTGGAAGAGAATGGCTCTGGAGAATGAGATGAAGGCTGTTGGCTGGTTGCCCCTGTCCACAGCACTCAGTGCCCCATCTAGATCAGCCTTCCCAGGTGACGTAGCTGGAGGACAGCTAAGACTGGCATCAAGTGGGACCTGGAGGAGCTGGGGAGGAGCTGGAAGAATCAACAGTGACAAAGGCTGGCAAGAGAGAGGGACTGAGGAAGCAAAAACTGAAGGTAGGGGGAGAGAACCACAGCCCTCCCCATCCCCCACTTGGACTTCCCTGCCCTCTGCCCAGGGCAGCTTCAAGATCTGTTCTGCTTTCCTCAGGCAACATTAGCCAGTGGGGTTAGGGTGGGGATGAGTGGGGGCCACCCAGGCTCTACTTGCTGCGTGAGATGGAGTGTGGGTTCCTAGGAAGGTGGAAGCCAGCCCTCTCATGTGGGCAGAGCACATCCTAAGTCCCCAAGAGGCTTTCCAGTCTCCTCTCCTCTCTGTCTCCCTCCGAGCTGGGGTTGCAGCTCAGCACTTGTTCAGCATGTGTGCAAGGTCCTGGGCTTGAGCTCCAGAACTACCAACCAAACCAAAAGGAAGTTCATAGGAGAAGAAACCTTGGACCTGAATGTGGGTAGCAGAGCAAAGCCTTCATCCTTTGTCTCCTCCCTCTGTCAGCTATCCTAGGCACATCTGCCCCTGACTCCTGACAGCCATGCACTGCCTGGAGGTGGCTCAGCTATGCACTGAAGCCAGGCAATCTCAGTACTCAGAGGCTGAAGCATGAGGATCTGGAGTCTGAGGCCAGCCTGGGCTGCATAGTGTGACTCTGAGAGGAGGGGGTGGGAGGGAGGGAAGGCAAGGAAAGAAGGAAGGAAGGAAAGAAAGAAGCATGGGAGGAAGGGAGGAAGAAAGGAAAGGAGAAAAGAGGAGAGGGGAGGAGAATAGAGGAGAGGGGAGGGGAGGAGAAGGGGAAAGAAAGAAAGAAGGAAAGAAGGAAAGGAAGGAAGGAAGGAAGGAAGGAAGGAAGGAAGGAAGATGGGTGCATTGCTTCAGAGCATTGATGAGTGGCTTGCTGCTGATCTATTTCAGATGCAGGGTACAGGGTTCAAAAGCCCATCTGGGAAGGCCCAGGCTTCAGTTCCAGTTCAGCCTCCACTGACTGTGTAACCCCGGGCCAACGTGTTGATTCCCCTGGTCTTTCCCTCCTGCAGGTAAGGCACTGAGCTCAGAGGCCTTCCAGGGCCCTTTCTGTCTTCAGCTCTCTGAGCTTTGTGGGTTTAGTCTGTCTGTCTGCAGAGCATGTGCCAGGCTGGAGCAGGCCCAGGTCCCATCCCATTCTGCCTGTCAGCACTGAGGACTGCAGGCAGTGGGGAAGGGTGGACAGAGGATGAGGATTCCAGTTTCAGCTCTTGAGCCAAAGCTGAGGCTGGCTTGGTCTACTCCTCTGAGACCCCAACTGACCCCAACACTGAGCAACTGGGAATGGACCCAGGCTGAGCTGAGACAACTATGAAGGCAGCCCTAAAATTAGCCCCAAGGCGAAAGGGGTGGGAGCTGCCCAGACTTCAGGCTCCTACAGCCCCACACCCCACTCAAGACAGGAGAGGTCATCCAGAGTTCTGGCTGTGACCTGCCATGGAGCTGGGTGTGGGGAGTCACAGACTCATGCTAGCACATTTCAGAAGGACCAGGGAAGGGCAAGAGGGGTCCCAGTCAGTCGCATAGGCTTTAGGGTGGCTCCCAGCCCCCCAGCCCTTCAAAGCCCTGGGACCAGGGAGGGACCTTGCTATTTATGTCTTCCTGGAACAAGGTTGAGGGTGCTAGCCTGTCCTAGGGCTGAGTTAGATAACCTTGCATCTTACTGCCAGCTCCCCAAAGCAGAGAAGGAGCCAGGAGGCAGATCAGCTACCTAGAGTAGGTAAAGAGACACAGGTTGAGGTCCAAAGCCAGCTCCTCCCAGCCACTCATGATCCCACCTTCACCTGCTTCCCTCATCTCTCTGCCTTTGCGTTCTGAGCTTGGCATAGTGTAACAGACCTGTAATCCCAGCATTCAGAAGACCAAATGAATTTTTAATGTGTTTGAGGCTAACTGGGTTACATAGTAAGACACTGCCTTAAAAAAAAGCAAAGCATGGGCCTCACATCTGTAATTCTAGCAGAGATTAAGTGGAAGTTGGTTCCAGGTCAGCAAAATACAGTTCACAAGACACAAGACCTCATCTCAATAGAAAAAGCTAGGTGTGGAGGTACATACCTGCCATCTCACCTAAAGCAGGATGCATAATTAAGAGGATCAAGATTTAGGATTGGGGCTGGGAAGGTGGCTCAGCGGTAGAGTGCATGCCTTGCAAGCATGAGGCCCTGGGTTCAATTCCTCAGCACCACATAAACAGAAAAAGCCGGAAGTGGCGCTGTGGCTCCAGTGGTAGAGTGCTAGCCTTGAGCTGAAGAGCTGAGGGACAGCACCCAGATCCAGAGTTCAGGTCCCATGACCGGCAAAAAAAAAAAAAAAAAAAAAAGATTTAGGATTGGCCATAGGTTAAAAAAGAAAGAAAGAAGGAAGGAAAGAAAAGAAGGAAACAGAAAGAAAGAAAGAAAGAAGGAAGGAAGGAAGGAAGGAAGGAAGGAAAGAGACAGAGACAGAGTGAGAGAGAGACAGCATGAGAGAGAGGAAGAAGAAAGCAAAGGAAAGGAGAGGAGAGGAGAAGAGAGGAGGGAGGGAGGAAAGGAGGCAAGGGAAAAAAAGTTAAATCTGGTTCAGAAGGTCTAAGGTAGGATGGAGGATTCTTCAAGATTGAAATAAGAGCCCAGAGTGCTTTGCAGACTACACTTGAATGGGAAACTTATTTCCTAACCATTGTGGGGCTCCCCGTCACCTCTTGAGCCACAGTTGCCCCTGATCCCACAAGCAGTGGATCCTGGACAGGCTCAGGCACACAGCATGCCAGGTGACTGACTCTTCATTTCTAGGTGTCAGTGCCAGACTTCAAGCTCATATGCCTACTGCATATACCCTCCATGAGTGTACGAAGATGTGTGCATGTAATAACAACAAAATAAAAGTAATTAATTTTTAAACCAGTCCTGGGGTTTGAACTCAAGGCCTGGATGCTGTCCCTGAGCTTTTTGCTCAAGGCTAGCACTCTACCACTTGAGCCATAGCTCCACTTCCAGCTTTTGGGGGGCAGTTTACTGGAGATAAAAATCTCATGGACTTTCCTGCCTGGGCTGGATTTGAGTTGCAATCTTCAGATCTAGCCTTCTGGAAGCTAGTATTATAGACATGAGCCATCAGTGCCTAGGTAGAAGAACCTAAGTTTGAAAAATTCCCAGCCTTAAAAAAATTTAAGAGCAAGTCAGGTGCTGGTGGCTCACGCCTGTACTGCTAGCTACTTAAGAGGCTGAGATCTGGGGATCCAGCCTGAACAAAAAAGTCCATGAGACTCTTACCTCCACTTTATCAACAAAAAGCCAGAAGTGAAGCTGTGGCTCAAGTAGTAGAGTGCCAGCTTTGAGAGAAAAAGGCAAGCAGAACACAAGGCCCTGAGGTCAAGCGCCAGTACTGTCATAAAATTAATTAATAGCAGCTGAAAGGCATGAGAGTAACCCAGAACTAAACAATATGAAATAAAGAAGAAAAAAAAGCTAAATTTCCAGGCAAGACACAAAGAATGTTATAAACAGCATCTCATTTAATTCTCTTAGCAGCTACAGTGAAATGACAAAATTGAGGCTCAGAGAAGTGAAGTGACTTGCTCCAGATCACACAGCTGGTAAGTAGCAGGCAGAGCTAGGATATCCCTTTGTACCCATGTCCATCAATGCATGTGAATGCAGAACATGGGTGTAGTTGGGCAGGTTTGGGTGGAGGAGGAAAGGGGTGATAGAGGATGGGGTAGATGAGGTTAAGTCTTGCCCATGGATAGCAACGGGAGCTTTCCACAGGAGGGGGAAAAGGAGAGGAAGGAGCCTAGTGAGAGTTAGACAAGCCTCGGCCAGAGGCCTCTCCCTGCTGGCCCGTCTCCCACTTCCTCCCGGGTGAAATGAGTGTGATGCTCTGTGTAAGAAAGGCCCTGTTGTGAGAAATAAATAGGAGGATAATCCAAAGGGTCCCACCCAGGGCCTGCATGGCACACAGTAGGTACACAGCCTATGTGAGCTGACTTCTCATTCTCCTTGTTACTTGTCTTGTTGGTAGTGACTTCTGCTCTGCCTGGGTGCAGCTAGCTCACTGGGTGAAGAGGAAGCCATGTTGGGAAGGGCCAGGGACAAGGGGGAAAGGCCCAGAGAGTGGTGTATGGGTCATAGCCAAGAGAGGCCCTGCAGAGAGACAGACACTGAACAGAGCTCAGAGCCTGGCCCCTTGCCCTTCCCACTTGGCAGAAGCAGAAGAGGCTGTGTGGCCAGACACACAGTCTCACAGTCCTCGGGGCTGGGACCCTGGGGGACCGATTTCTTCTGGGCCAGCTTGGACATCAGATGGGGACTTGGGAAGTCATTGGTGACTCATTTGCTTTCTCCACAGCTCTTGCTCCTGGGATTTGGGAAACCCCAGGCTCTTGTTACCTGAGTGGCTATGAAGCCATTCATTGTGAGAAAATTGCTGTCTGAGTTTCTCCCAGAGGCAATGAACTGCCTCTTCTAGGCTTCTGTAGAAAGGGGCAGGCATTAGTCTCTCCTAGATCAGAGTGGAGAGGTTCAGGTGGGTCCTCTGAGTCTTGCAGGCTCTTCTGCCTGAAGAGCACTGACTCACACTGGGAAACTGGATTGTGGTGCCGGTAGATCCAAATGACTCAGCGAATCCACCTCCTTTGTTCTGCACACAAGGAGTCTTAAGGCAAAAGAAGGCCATCACCAAGCCAAGGCTACCCAAAGAAGGGACACAGGACCCACCCCAGACACCTACCAACCTCGCTGAGAAAGCTCTCTAAGGAGTCTGTGAATCTGGCTCCCCCACGTGGCCAGAAGGAAGAAAGACCAAAGGTGTGGTAGAGATGAGGTCTTTCAGGAGCCACTCTTCTAGATAACAGGATGAAGCTGGGTTAGGCAGCTTCTCTTCCTACTGGTCAGTCCAATCCAGTGTCTGCCCCAAGCCCAGGCCTGGCGCTCCTCAAGGGTAAAACAGCATAAAATCCCTCACACTGAGCTGGGAGCTGGTGGCTCATGCCTGTAATCCTAGCTACTCAGGAGGCTGAGATCTGAGGATCGCGGTTCAAAGCCAGCCCGGGCAGGAGAGACCGTGAGACTCCTATCTCTAATAAACCACCAGAAAACCGGAAGTGGTGCTGTAGCTCAAGTGGTAGAGCACTCGCCTTGAGCTGAAGAGCTGAAGGATAGCGCCCAGGCCCAGAGTTCAAGCCCCACGACCGACCAAAAACAAAGAAAAATCCCTTGCACTGAAAGGGTGTGCTGAGATGGGGCTATGAAGGTTTTTGGAAGTGACTTGAGCTGAATTCAATTCAATATAAATGGAAGGATAAAGTGCAGAGGGTGGACAAAGATTTGTGCACAGAGTGTTCATTAAATCACAGTCTCATAATTGTCAAAGTGGGTACAGGGGTTCATTAGACTGTTGAATTCGTTTCTGTATGTGTTTGATTTTTTTAAGGATACTTTAGTTCGTGTGTGTGTGTGTTTGCACCAGTTCTAGACTTGAACTCAGGGACTGGGCACTGTCTCTTAACTATTTCACTTAAGGCTGGTCCTCTATCACTTGAGCTACAGCTCCTTGAATGTTTTTATTTTACTTTGTTTTGTGTTATTCTTTTTTGCCAGTCTTGGGGCTTGAACATGGGGCCTGAGCACTGTCTCTGAGCCTCGTTGTACTCAAGGCTAGTGCTCTACCACTTGAGCCACAATGCCACTTATGGCTTTTTTTTTTTTTGAGTAGTTTATTGGAGAAAAGAGTCTCATGGAGACTTTTATGCCTGGGCTGGTTTTGAACCTTAATCCTCAGATCTCAGCCTCCTCGGTAGCTAGAATTACAGGCATGAGCCGCCAGTGCCTAGCTTGAATGTGGTTAAATAAAGGAACTAATAGACATCATGAAGATCTAACAGTGGAAATTCAAATGAATTATGATTCAGCTGTGCAAAGGAACATCTCAAGACATTAAAAATGCTGCCATGGAGATTTTTGTTCTTAATTATAACAGCTTTATTGATGTATAAATACCATATGATACACGTACCATATGATTCACCCACTGAAAGTATACAAGTCAATCATTTTTAGTATGTTTCCCATGTTTTCAAACCATTACCACAATCAATTTATAACTTTTTTAATTTTCCCCAACAAAACCCTATTCCCATTAGCAGTCAGTTCTCATCTACCTCATTCACAAATTTACTTCTGATCTCTATAGTGTCTATTCTGTGTATTTCATATAAATACATATTCATATATATTTAATAATATATATTATTAAATATATAATATAATATTATATATATATAAACTTCTATACCTAGATTTTTTTTTTGTCAGTCGTGGGGCTTGAACTCTAGGCCTGGGCGCTGTCCCTCAGCTCTTCAACTCAAGGCTAGCCCTCTACCACTTAAGCCACAGCTCCACTTCCGGTTTTCTGGTGGTTAATTAGAGATGAGAGTTTCATGGACTTTCCTGCCCATGCTGGCTTTGAACCACGATCTTCAGATCTCAGCCTCCTGAGTAGCTAGGATTATAGGTGTGAGCCACCAGCACCCAACGTGGCTTTCTTTTAGTTAGCAAAATGTTTTCTAGGTTTATTTGTATGGTACTGGAATCAGTACTTTTCTCTCTTGTGTGTGTACTGGTCCTGGGACTTAAACTCAGGGCTTGGGCATTATCCCTGAGCTCTTTTGCTGAAGGCTAACACTCTACCACTTTGAGCCACAGCTCTACTTCCAATTTTCTGGTGGTTAATTGAAGATAAGAGTCTTGCAGATTTTCCTGCCTGGGTTGGCTTTGAACCACAATCCTCAGATCTCAGCTTCCTGAGTAGCTAGGATTACAGGTGTAGGGTCACCAGTGCCTGGCTAATATAAAATTTTAAAGCAGGCTATATGTCTATAGAAACAAGACTCAAAAATAATCTACCCAAATGGGCCAGGTGTAATGACCTTCACCTTTTACCTTAGCACGTGGGAGATTGAGATAGGAGGGTTGTGAATGTGTGGCCAGCCTGGGCTGCATAGACAGAGCCTCTCAAAAACAAACAAACAAAAAGCCAGACTAGGAAAGAATGTGAAAATAAATGTAGCCAAAACATTAAAACTGTAACAAATACAGCTAATCAGGGGGTCCCTGTGCAGTCTGGGTACTTTGAAGGGTTGTTTTGGTGGGCGTATGAAGCAGGAGAGGCTGGGGTCTGAGGGTGTCTGGAAAAGGAAGGGCCATTCACAGCGGAAACCAGGGGAGGTCTAGTGAGGAGGCAGCCCTGTAGCTGGCTGGACTCTGAAACAAGGAGGATGGAGACTCCTGGAGACCTGTGAGGGTGAGGGCAAGCAGATCCCAGATAGAGCACAGGGGCCTGACTGCTGGCTGGCACATAGCCCTCCCCCCGCCTCCTCCCCCCTACCCCCCCGACCTGGCTGCAGAGGAAGTATCTATACTACAGGGATCTTGGCCACCCTGATCCTGCCATCATTGACCTATGGGTCCTTGTCTGTGGCGCATGCCTGCTCACCTCCACCATGGCTGCAAGGTGAGGCCTTCTCCCGCTGACCTGGCCAGTCCGCAGCACCCAAGTGAAAGAAAAAGGAAAGGTACAAAATTACACACAATGGGAACCAAAAATTTAAAGGGGGGAACCCCAAACACAGAAACAAATTTACCAGCCCCCAGTGGCTCACACCTGTTTTCCTAACTACACAGGAGGCTGAGGTCTGAGGATATCAGATTCAAAGCCAGCCCAAACAGGAAAGACTATGAGACTGATGTCCAATTACCAAAACAGCCAGAAGTGGAGCTGTGGCTAAAGTGGTAGAGCACTAGCCTTGAGAACAAAATCTCAAGGATAGCATGTAGGCCCTGAGTTCAATCCCTAGGACATGAACAAAAACAAACAAAGAAAAATCTCCACAAAAACAAACAAGAGAAACAAAATCTATATGACTTGGAATTAGGCAAACATTTCACAAAGCATAATCCATAAATGAAAATGAATGACAAATTAGGCCAATAAATGCCCTTTGAAAGACACTGTTAGGAGAATTTAAAAGAAAAAAAATAAATTTGGAGCAACTATTACAATTAATATAAACCACCCAAGAAAAAATGAGCAAAAGCTTTAAGCAGGTATTCTACCAAGAAGGTGTATAAATAGCAAATAGCACATGAAAGCTCTTCAAACACATCACTAGCTATTAGAGAAATTAAAACCACAATAAGATCCACAGGATTCTTTATCCCAACTCCCATTCAAAGGTTATGGGACCTCCCCCCACCTGCCCCCCTCGGGAGGGGGGCAGGAGGGGGGGTGCAATGCCAACATTTCTTACCCTCTCGTCAGCCATATGCAAAATGAAGTGGCCAAACTCTTCCCTACATTACTACAAAAATTAACTTGAAATGGATCAAAGGTCAGATCTTAAGTAATGAAACTATAAAACTCTTAGAAGAACACATAGGAGCAAATCTCATGACTTCAGATGTGACAATAGATTCTTAGCACACTAAAGTGCTATCAACTAAAGGGGAAAGTAGATAAATCATCTTCATCTAAATAAAAACTTTTGTGTTTCAAAGAAGACCACCAGAAACTGGATGCTAGTTGCTCACACCTGCAATCCTAGCTACTCAGGAAGCTGAGATCTGAGGATTGAGGTTTGAAGCCATTGGGCAAGAAAGTCTATGAGACTTATATTTGATTAACCACCAAAAAGCCAGAAGTGGAGATGTGGTTCAAGTGGTAGCTAAGGGACAGTGCTCAGGTCCTGAGTTCAAGTCCCAGGACCAGCACACACACATTCACACACTCTCTCTCTCTCTCTCTTTCTCTCTCTCTAAAAGGAAAGACAATCCACAGTATTTTCAAATCATATATATCTAACATATATCTAAAATTTATAATGAACTATTCCAAATCAGTAATAATGCAATTTTTAAATGGATATAAGATCTGATTAGATATTAGCCAAAGAAGAGATATAGATGGTTAATAAATACATGAACAGCTCCTTGATATCATTCGTTATCTGAAAATGCAAATCAAAACCATAATGGAAATCACTCCATACTTATGAGGATGAATGAGGCAAAAATGTAAGTTGGACATGGCAGTACATGCCTTATAATCCCAGTATTTAGGAGAGGAGTCGGAAAGATAGTAAGTTCAAAGCCAGCCTGAGCCACACAGTGAGATTCTGTCTCATAAAAGCCAAAGACCAAACAAAAAAACCACGCCAGGTAATAACAAATGTTGGTAAGGAAATTGAAGTTGTGTAGAAATTAGAATCTTCATAGATTACTGGTTGGCACATAAAATATTATAATTACTATACTTTGAAAATTATCTACCAGTTTTCAAACACTTAAATATAGGTTCCACAAACAGTTACTATAAGACTCAGCAACTAAATGCCAGGCATCCACCCAAGAGAACTGAAAAGACATGTCCACCCAAAAAAGTGGAACACAAATGTTTCCAGTGGTATTATTCATGATAGCAAAAGGTGGAAACAAGTCAAGCTCCCATCAACAGATGAATACATGAAAAAGTGTAGGTCATCTGGCTTTCATTCAGTAGAGTATTACTTGGCTATAAGAAGGAATAAAATGAGGAAGGTGGCCCAGTGGTAGAGTGCTTGCCTTGCATGCATGAGGCCCTGGGTTCGATTCCTCAGCACCACATAAACAAAAAGCCAGAAGTGGCGCTGTGGCTCAAGTGGTAGAGTGCTAGCCTTGAGCTGAAGAGCTGAGGGACAGCGCCCAGGCCCAGAGT
>NW_012267238.1:2809383-2902226 GCF_000151885.1 Dipodomys ordii | reverse complement strand
GGCTTTTTTCTTTTTGCTTATGTGGTGCTGAGAAATCGAACCCAGGGCCTCAGGCATGCAAGGCAAGCACTCTACCACTGAGCCACCTTCCCAGCCCCCTGTTTTAGATTTTAAAAGAAGAGTAGAAGTGTAGCTCATGGGTAGAGTGCTTTCCTAACATTCATTGTTTGGTACCCAGCACCACAAACAAACAACAGCCAACTTTACACCCACAGACTCACTCTTCTGGGCCTTTGTGGAGTCTGAACATCTGGTCCACAGGCAAATTACTATTGTTCTACAAGTCCCACCTTCAAGCTCTGATTCTGGGCTTTGCTTCCACCCTGCCCTTCCCGTACATTTGGAATTGCTTTTACTGAGTTCCCAGGACCTCCATAGGAGCTAGCCCAGAGGGTAAGTTCTTCTTCCACCACCCAGTAGGACTAGACTGCCATCGGCCAGCGTCAGCATCCTTTTCACCAAATGGTCCTTGTGGGCCAGCCTTCTCTGCTGCATCTGGAGTCAGAATCTCTCTCCCCTTTTTTGTGCTGGTCCTGGGACTTGAACTCAGACTAGGTGTTGTCTCTGAGCTTCTTTTGCTCAAGGCTTCACTTTACCACTTGAGTTATAGCTCCACTTTTGGCTTTTTTGGTGGTTATTTAGAGTCCATCTCATGGACTTTCCTGCCCAGACTGGCTTCGAATTGTGATCCTCAGATCTCAGCTTCCTGAGTAGTTAAGATTTCAGGTGTGAGCCACTGTCACTCCACCCAGAATCCTGTCCTTCCTCCCCCCCACCCCCACACACACCTTAAAAAAAAAAGTCTCCAGCGTCTAATTCTGTGGGCCACAACCAAGACCCTGAGTTAGTGTTGGTATCCTGGGTAGGAATCAAGTTCCACTGTTGGGGCCTAGGTGGCGCTGTGGGACCAAGTAAAGCACGGGCGCCTCTGACCCAGAGGTTAGATGTGGGCAGCTTGACTCCTGAAGATGGGATTGAGCTCTTCAAGTGTCAAATTCCACAGCTGCATCTCTTTCACTCATCTGATGCATCTGTGCCTGGCTGGGACCCTCTATCTCAGGCCACACAGCTAAACCAGACTTCCTGAATACAGAAGTCCAGGGTGGGTAAGCAGTCACCTAAGCAGTAGTCATTCTTTCCAGACTGTCACCAAAGGCTGTATGAGGGGACTGCCCTCTTCTCTTTCTCTTTCTTTTTCTTTTTTGTTGGTCATGGGGCTTGAACTCTGGGCCTGGGCGCTGTCCCTCAGCTCTTCAGCTCAAGGAGAGCACTCTACCACTTGAGACACAGCACCATTTCCGGTTTTCTAAGTGGTTTATTGGAGATAAGAGTCTCACGGCCTTTCCTGCTCAGGCTGGCTTTGAACCACGATCCTCAGATCTGTCTCCTGAGTAGGTAGTATTACAGGTGTGAACCACCAATGCCCATCTTGCCCTCTCCTCTCTGAGTCCAAACACTACTACTCCTTCCCATTGGTAGTGAGAGCTAAGAAAGATGGCCAGACTTTGGGCTCCAGTGTTTTGTTTTGTTGTTGGTTGTGGGGCCTGAACTCTGGGCCTGGGCACCCTTCTGCCTTTTTCTGCTTATGTAGTGCTGAGGAATTGAACCCAGGGCCTCATGCATACAAGACAAGGCAAGCACTCTACCACTGAGCCATCTTCCCAGCCCCCTGGGATCCAGTTTTGATTCTAGTTCTCCTGATCTGTGCTGTGGTCTCTGCTTACCCCAACAAACCTCAGAGACCCTGCATGTGAAACAAGGACTGACCCCAAATGCTCTGAGATGCTGGGATTCCAAGATCCCACTGGGTGGGGAGGCTGAGTCGTAGTCAGGCATCTTGGCTAAGGATAGACTGCCCCAGGAGTTGCCAGAAGGGAAACATTTTCCAGAGCTGGAAGGGCTGGCAGAGTACAGGGCTGACAGAGAGACCACAATGGACCCTTGTGTGGAGGTTTAGCTTGGACTTGCTTGCATGCCCAGCCCATGAGCTAGGGTGGACCTTCAGCCAGCCCTAGCTCCTGTACCACCCATCCTAGGCCCAGGCATAGGAGCATGAGATCAGCGCCCAGGCAGGCCCCACAGTAATGCCGGCAGGCTGTGGCCAGGCACAGCCCTCCACCAACTGGGATCTTCTTGCCTAAATAAACTCATATAAACATTGAAGGCTCGTCTCCATCTCTCTCCACCTGACAGGAGTCCAGGGAAGGTGTTTTCCTCAAGCCAACTCAGGGAGCTCAGGACAGACTGCAGCTCCACTATGGATCTAGATGGCTGAAGGTCTCTAGCTATAAGGCCAGTTTGGAAGCTGAGATTGAGCTGTATTTTCCATCCCTGCTGATGGGAGGAAGGGAGGACACCTGGCTCACTCTGCCTCAGGAAGGACACCACCCAACCCATGCCAGACCAATAGTGACATGCAACCTTGCCCCCTCCTACTGGCTTCATTGCACTGACTGTCAGAGCCCTGTAAAGGTTCTGACCTGCCTCTGGGACTACACTCGGGCAGCCCTGGACCCCCTTTGGGCTACACCCAGTTTTCCATGGTTTTGTATTAGTGAGTAAGGAACCCAGCCACCTTGTGTTCATGGTCATGTCACCTGCTGTTACTGCGGCTCCTGTTGCCCGGCTCCACTTCACTTCAGCCATCTCTGTGAGGTCAGAAAACTGTCGTGAGCATGAAAGGAGATAATGCATGTGAAGGGGCTATAGATAAACTATAAAACACTGTACCTCTTTGATTGCTATTATTTATAAACTGGAAATTAAAAGAGAAGATCCTGCACTTGGGTCAAATAAAAAGGATTGACAAGGCTGCAATGTAATGTGGCCAGCACAAAGGTAGATTTAATGTCTGGGCTACATTATCAGAAGTGAAAAGCCTAGAATGTGAAATGTGAGACGCGATCCATTGGTTCTGCCCTGGAGCTTTATGTATGTTTCCTAGGAATGGTTTCAACCCTGAAGTCCCTGCTCAGGTAGTGTCAGGACTGAAGCCCATCAGATACAGTCACTCTCTTCCCAGTTGAATAGGGCATTTCAGAGCGGCTTCTAGTGTTAGGCAGCAATGTGTGAGAAAAGGAATAGATAGCAGCTGGGAAGTTCATGGGCAAGATTTCTCCCCTTGTGGGCTAGACCAGAAGCCCAGGAGTTTCCCTCTAAGTTAGGAGCATGAGAGTCTAAATTGCTAAATCAGTCTAAGTCTCTGAGGGGTCTCTGTCTGTGACCACTTGGTGGTGATTGCTTCAACAAGCCATGTGCCAGGCTACTGGCTGTTTGTGTGTCTTTATTACTGGGTATGATTCAATATACTTTAATGGAAAAACAAAAAACCTTGTCAGTGGGAGGTGGGGCCCTGCTGTTCCAAGGTCTCTTTTGTTGATCTTCTGTCACAGGTAAACTGGATTGCTGGCAGCTTAGGCAATGCCTGGAGTTTGCCCCTGGCTTCCCCTCCCCCACATCTTGGCTCTGGTAGCTCTGAGATCCAAAATCAACCCTTGGAAAAGGACAAGGACATAGACTTGAGCCATGGACATTCCTGGGCTTGAGTTCCTACATGGCTAGCGTTTGTGTGGCTGTGGGCAAGGTACTTTGCCGCTCTAAACTTCTGTCATCGGATTTGTTAAACATGAGTGAGAACATGTTTGTCTGAGGCTGTAATGGGAATTAGAATGTATGGGGGAAAACTATAACAGATGTCTGGCAAATGTGACTTCCTTTGCCTGTTTTTTCCTCTCCTTGTAGACACTGATATAGTAATGGGTTGACTACTGTGGGTTCTGTGGCCCTGATGATCCAGGGAGTCTCACAGGGTCCCAAAGGCCTAAGCAGGGTGCCTGCTAGAGCAGTAATCTCAGGCCCCACTTTTTCCCTGGAAGAAACCCCTCCATCTTCAGCCTCATGGTCTTTCCTTCTTCATATTATCCAAGATCCTGAGAGCTAACGCAATACCTCCCTGGTGGCTCCCTTCTGAGCACTCAGTACCCCCACATGCTTCCAAGTCTCTAGAACATTCTTCCTTGAAATTGTGGAGTTTCTTCTAGTAGGGAGTCAGGTTGACTTCTCTTACTCATTCCTTAAGATCTCTGAGGAGATTTTGAGCGATTGTACCCTATTGCAACACAGGAAGTATCTCCTGCCAGAGACCTACCCTCCCTCCTTCTTTCCCTCCTTCCTTCCCTTCCTTTCTTCCTCCCTCCCTCCCTCCCTTCCTCCTTCCCTCTTTCTCTCTCTTTTTCCCTCCCTTCCTCCCTCCCTCCTGTCTCCTTCTTTCCTCTTTTAGTGTGTGTGTGTGTGTGTGTGTGTGTGTGTATACAAGTCCTGGGGCTTAAACTCAGGGCCTGGGCACTGTTCCTGAGCTTTTATTGCTCAAAGCTATCACTCTAACACTTGAACCACAGCTCTACTTTGGACTTTTTTTTAATGATTAATTGGAGATAACAGTCTCCCAGACTTTCCTACCTGGTCTGGCTTTGAATCATGATCCTCAGATCTCAGCCTCCTTAGTAGCTGGGATTACAGGTATGAGTCACTGGCACCAGCCAAGACTCCCTTTTCTAGCATTGCAGAAATCCCTGGAACAGGTTGAATAAGAGGCCCAGAAGACTTTATCACAGTGCACACCCTTGAAGAAGTAACTAAAAACACCCAGGGTGTCCTGAGCTCTGCCACGTAAGGTAAAAAGTCCCAGCTGGGTTGGTCTTGTTCTGCACAGCTGGCAAAGGGCAGCTTCACAACTCACATCCATTAGGTGTGTCACAGATGTCATCCTGAACAGGAAGAAGCCAGCAGGCCAGCTACCCAAGCAGCAGCACCATAGGGCTGTGCCCTCCAGGGGGAAGAGGCATACCTAGGAGGAGGCCTGGATCATCATGCTGGACCTCTGGCAGTACTTACCCCCTACTTGGACTGATTCTGCCCCTGGAGAGGCAGCTAGAACTTGGGGCTTCCCTCCTACCAAGACCATTACCTTGTTGGTTGCCTTGACCATCAGAGAACAGTGGGGAAATTACTTCTGGTCATACCCAGTCCTGGGCTCTGCGTCTCATGGAGCAGCTAACCATGTCATCCAGGGAAGCCAGCATATTCTCTAAAGCAAATACCTCCAGGGAGAGGGACCCCAGTCATCATAAGCCCCAAAACCCACTGTGCCAGCTCCAGGGCTTGGCAGAAAACAGATATAGTTCCTCTAGTCAGCCTGTCCTTTTTGGAGTCTGCTGCATATTGACCCATACAGGCCCTCGTAGGGTCCTCCTTCCAAAAATAAACAAAGTGGCTGGGGGCAGGAGGCAGTTCCCGGCTCGCTGGTGGAAAGTTAAGGCTAGCGCAGGGCAGATCCAGAGGGGAAGCAGGGTCTAGCGGATGACGGAAAGAGCCCAACAGATCCGGGTTCTTTTGGTTCTGGCCCCACCCCACTCCCTGCAGGGCCTCGATGACTTCTGGGCCTCCCACTCCAACAGAAGCTGGTGAGACACTGGATTCCTAGGTGTGCCAAGCCTCATACAACTCTCTCCTCCTAGGGTGCCTTTCCCATCCCCTCTCACTGGAAACTCTCCTGGCTCCAAAGTCCACTGACTGGAACACTAGAGTAACCTTTCCTCTCCCCATTCTCCAGAGCTCCCAGCTTTATCAGCAAGCCAGCCAGCCACAGAGTTATCATTGGTTCCATTCATCTTATCCACCTCAAGAAATGGTCAGAAAGCGAATACCTTTTGTTGCAGCCTCAGTTGTAGTACCTGTAAAACTGGGACTGTGATCCTGGCCCTTCCCCATTCATCAATGGGGATCTAGAGCTCAACACCATCATTTCAGTTGTCAGCATATGCCAGGCTCCTGCACCACAGATGCAGGAGCCTCAGGACTGGGGTTCTCAGGCCTGTAGAAAAGCTCCTCTGAGGAGCTAACTGGCTCATCCCACCTCATAGGCCTGGGGAAGAGTGGCCTGGAAATGTGGAGCTCAGAGGAGAAGATGGATTCCTTAGCAAGTGTTTAACTCTAGACAGGGTAACGACTACTCTCCCACTTGGCACTAGTCATGTGCTTGATCCTCTACTAAGTGTGTCACACCCTCTGACACATCCACTCACCCCAAGTCACAGGATCCTGGAGTAGTGCCAGTCAATATTGTTTCTGTCTCCTGTCTCAGAACCATACATACCAGCGCCACCTGGACACCTGGAGGCAAATGTTTCTTTGAAATGCCCCAAGACCCAAAAGCAATGCTCTTCTACTTGGTAAAAGTGAGTTACACCACAGAGGCTTAGGAGCAACTGACATTTTTAACAGTAGAACTTATTTTAAATAATTTTTGACTGATAGAAAAGTTGCAAACCAATTATCAGTACTGAACAACAACAACAAGATTAACAGCTCTTATTCTGGGAATTCTGAGACATTTTACATTTTTGTTTTCATTTCAGTCTCCTGGAGCAGAAACTTAGGCTCTTAGATGAATGACAGAGGAAATCCCTAATGCATCCATCCTCCTTTCTCTTCCCTGAAATTCCTCATTTCTTTTGAGAACATTGTGGTTCCAGGAAAGCCAATTACAGGAAAGAAAACATAGGTAGGCTTGAGGAGTTAATACATTCCATCTTTCAGCCACACTGATTGGCTTAGGCATAGTCTTGTGACCCAGGATTGTCCAATCAGAGTGACTCTTAGACTAGGCTTGTATTCTGGTTCACAGATGCTCCCTTTTGCTGGAGTTGCTAGAAGGCTGCCCAGTGGAGATAGGGGAGTTCAAGGCCTTGTCTTTACTGCAACTGATTGTCAAGGAATTTAAACTTGTTGTGTTGATAGGAAACAATTTTTTTTTGTTCTTCTTTTGGTTTTTATACATAGTTGCTGCCTTCTTTACTCATTTATCTCTTTCTGTTTCTGTCTCCTCTCTCCCTCTCTGTCTTTTTTTGCACTGGATTTGAACTTAGGACCTTGCACTTGCTAGGCAAACTACCACTTAAGCCATGCCTCCAGCCTTTTTTGCTTTAATTTTATTTTTCAGATAGGTTCTACTTTTTTTTTTTCTTGGTCCATCACGAGGCTTGAACTCTGGGCCTAGGCACTGTCCCTCAACTCTTCAGCTCAAGACTAGCACTCTACCACTTGAGCCACAGAGCCACTTCCAGTTTTCTGGTGGTTTATTGGAGATAAGAGACTCACATACTTTCCTGCCTAGGCTGGATTTGAACAGCAATCCTCAGATCTCAGCCTCCAGAGTAGCTAGGTTTACAGGCAGGAGCCACAGGTGCCCAGCTAGGGTTTACATTTTTGTCTGGAGCAGTCTCTGATCATAATCCTCCTAGGTCTGCCTCCCTCAGAGCTGAGATTATAGGCATGTACTTACTTCCATGCCCAGCTTTCCTCTTTTTAAAACTTTTTAACATCGTAGGTAGAGTTTATATAACTTCCTAATCTTGTTTGATTATTTATTCATAACAGCCTAGTTTAAAATGTCAACTTAAGAGTCTGAGGATATAGCTCAGTGTTAAAGCACTCAGTGGTAGTGCAAGGCTATGTGCTTGATTATCAGCACTATACACACACACACACACACACACCACCACCACCACCACCACCACCAACAACAACAACAACAACAAACAACAATAACAAAACAGAAAAACAAAAACTAACCCCACCATTCTCCTATCCAATACACAGCAATCCTCCAACTCTACCCAGACTAGAAAGGTAACTTGATGGGCTTGGGGTGCCAATTATACATGCTATTCTTTTTGGTCACTAACTCCACTTCAAGTTCTCCTGCCATGGCTTCACTCTGGTTAAGAGAGGTCTGTGGCCTTAACCTGCCTCTTTTCTCTAGGTGGTTCTTGATGTGGTGATCTCTGTAGAGATGATATGTGTGGTTCTTGGGCATTGTTAAGCTCTATCTTATCCTCAACTCATTGCCAAGAATTCCAGCAGGTAAGGGGAGCCTGACTCTGTCTCTGTCATCTGACTGTCCTTTAATTCCTCCTCTAGACTGGAGATCCCACTGTTTGGCCAGTGGCTGATGGCTGGCTCTCTAGTTTCTGCCCCACCTCAAACCCTTTTGCTCCTTAATATGGAATAATGTATGCACTGAGGGAGAGGTGTCCCCATTTTTACCCAGGCCCATCATACTCTGGTTCTGAGACTTTCCGGGCCTCTACCTTCAGAACTCTTTGTTCCATACACACCTCCAGATTGGTTATCCATTATCTCCTTCCTCACAAAGGTTTATTCCAGAGCAGTATCTGGTGGGCCTGTGGAGCCTTCCTGATAAAGGTTTATTCCAGAGCAGCATCTGGAAAGCCTGTGAGGATGTAACTCAGGGGAGGTCCACTGGAAGAAGCTCTTCTCCTCTTCCTGCAGGCATCTCCCTCGGACTCTTCCAGGGGTCTTTTAGATGTTTCTACCCCACCACCTAAAATGCCCCTTTCCCCCCACCCCGTGGTTGATGGGGAATAGAAACATGGGAGATTGGGAACTTGTTCGCTGCAATAAAGAAGCATTCACACAAACATGTCTGGGGGTTGGTGGGACTTTTGTTAGAATTTTCAGGTCTGGATTTTTCTCTCTCACTTCCTCTACCCTTAGAGACAAGTCTCATGCTCACATCTTTGTTTCTCCTAGAACTAGGCAGGGCCCTTCCTGCCTCAACAAAGTTCTTCCTTTCTCCAGTGAAAGGAGGACACCTTTACTGAACTACCTTACAGGTGGCCTTCCTGGTCCCCATGACCAGTCCTCTGAGTGGCCAGCCTCTCTTCAATGGAAAGTTATAAGCCCAGGGCTTCAGGCTGGTCCTGGAGAATCTTCTGTTGGTCACTGACCTCTGCCTGTCTCACCCCCATCTGCATGCTCCCCAGTTCATTCTGGCTTCTTTCACCAAATTTTGACAGCCTGTGGGTATCAATAGCTTATACCAAAAAGCCTAGCTACTCAAGAGGCTGAGATCTGAGGATCAGGGTTAAAAGCCAGCCCAGGCAAGAAAGTTCATGAGACTCTTATCTCTAATTAACTACCAAAAAGCCAGAAGTAGGGCTTTGGCTTACATGGTAGAGCACCAGCTCTAAGGATCATAGCTCAGGTCCTGAGTTCAAGCCCCACAAAGCAAAAAGTCTTAGGAGCCTACTTTTACTCCCCAGAGTAAAAACCAACTCCCAGCTTCTTCCCCAAGTTACATTAACCAACAGGGAGAATCTCAAGGACAATATCATTCAGAGTCCCAACAATAAATAGATGGAAATAGAAAGAGGATTTGCTTATAAAGGGACTGTTTACAAAATGTAGGGGGACCTCAAATAAAGTAACCTAAATCTTCTAGTAGCATAACTCTTATTGTCTCGTGACCTGAATGGCTAGGGAGAAGAAACAGTTACCAGGATCTGGAATGAGCAAGATTTGTGTGGAATCTTTAGAAGACCAGTGACCTTTAGCTGAGGGACAGAACAAATCCAAGGCAGTGCCACAAGGGGCCCCGGGGAATAAGTACCCTGACCTCCTTCTCTTCCATCCCACTGAGTTCTAGCTGGGCTTTTGGAAACCCAAGACAAACCTGAATAAACCTTCTAGCTTCAGTTGCTTTAGTCACCTGCTTTGATAAAAGGTCCTGTAGGCTGAGTGCTGACCACTCACTAATCCTCACTACTCAGCAGGTTGAGATTTGAAGCTGGTCCTATAGGAAAGTTTATGTGTTTCTTATTTTTGATTAACCACTGAAACTCAAGTGGTGGAGTACTAATGAGCAAAAAAGCACAGGGACTAGCTAGATGCTGGTGTTTCACACCTGTAATCTTAGCCACTAGGAGGCTGAGATCTGAGGATAATGGTTTGAAGAGAGCCCAGGCAGGAAAGTCCGTGAGACACTTTTTTTCCAATTAACCAGAAAACTGGAAGTAGAGCTGTGGCTCAAAGTGGTGGAGTACTTGACTTGAGCAAAAGAGTTCAGAGACAGCTCCTAGGCCCTGAGTTCAAGCCTCATGACTGACCCCCACCCCCACACCCCCCAAAAAAATTGAGGACTCAGGGACAGCACTCAGCTCTGACTTTACATCCCAGGACCAGTTTTTAAAAAAGTGTCATGGCTAGACATTATATTTCTACTAGCTTTATATTTCTACTAGCATTATATTTCTACTAGCTTTGCTATAGATAACACCTGTCTTCTGACACATGAATGGTCATGCCTAAGTTATTTTTCAGGAATTTAGAGTTTCTTCACACTGGTTGAAATGACCCTCTCTTTACTTAGGCCTTCATAAGGCCTGATAGGGGAACTTTTGACGTCACAGGGCCAAAACTCCACCCTCAGAGCCTGCTAACACTGCCATTTTTGGAAGAACTTCCAAGTCTGATTACACCATGCAGACCTTAGATTGCTTCACTTTTTCTTAACTTCAACCATCTTTCCCTCCCACCTCAGACCACCTGTCACCAAAATCCTATCCTCAGTGAGGCAGATTGGAGATTTAAAGCTCCTGACTGCTCAGACTTCATAAACGAACACATTCTCTTTTGCAAACTCATTACTTCCATGATTGTCATATCCCACAGAAGGCAAAATGAGCCTAATTTAGCAACATTTCCATCAGCCAAACCCAACCTGAAGCAAGATGCATAGTTATCTACAAAGATCAGCTTCCTAAAGGCAGAGCACAGGATGGAGAGGGGGAAGGATGGAAGATAAAGGAGTTCCTTGCTGTGGAATTCTGATTTGTTTTTTTTCTTCAGTAAGATTTCCCTTTTAACTAGGTACTAGTGGCTCATGCCTATAATACTAGCTACTAAGGATGTTGAGATCTGAAGAGCTAAGCCATCCCTGGCCAAAAAGTCCATGAGATTCATATTTCCAATGAACAAATAAAAGGCTGGAAGTAGAGGTGTGGCTCAAGTGGTAGAGCACTAGCCTTGAACTAAAAAGTTTAGGGACAGCACCTAGGCTCTAAGTTCAAATCCCAATACTGGCCAAAAAAAATTCCTTGCTGATTGTACCCACCAAAGCCAAGTGTATATAATGGTGCAGGCCTATAATCTTATCATTGTGGAGACTGAGGTCAGAAGATCACAAATTGGAGGCCAGATGATTCTATATAATGAGACTCTCTCAAGAAACAAAACAAAATTAAAACAAAAAATGGTAATGGATACCTGCTCTAACTGGGCCAGATTGTCCATTCTACAATCAAAGCATATTTTGTCTTCCAACCCATGGCTCACAGCACAAATTTCTTCTGAGTACAGGTCAGGAGTGCCTTCTCTAAGTTGCATCTCTCCTTCACACTGCATAGCCTTCTCTTGCCCCTACCACACCCCACCGGAGCCTTCCTGGAGCTTGAACTCAGGGTCTGGATACCGTCCCTGAACTTTTTAGCTCAAGGCTAGCACTCTACTTCTTGAGACACAGCTCCATTTCTGGCTTTTTGGTGGTTAATTGGAGATGACTCTCATGGATTTTTCTGCGTAGGCGGGCTTCAAATGTTAATCCTCAAATCTCAGCCTACTGAGTAACTAGGATTACAGGCATGAACCACCAATGTCTGGTACTTGGCTAGGCACTGATCATTTTTGCACAAGGATGGAGACATTAATTTTCAGCTTTTGAATCATGTATGATTCATTGATTCATTTTTCTTTTGTCTTCTTTCTTTCTTTCTTTCCTTCTTTCTTTCTTTCCTTCTTTCTTTCCTAGGACTTGAACTCAGAGCCAGGGTGCTATCCCTCAAGGGTGCTCTACCATTTAAGCCACAGCTCCATTTCTGGCTTTCTACTAGTTAATTGAAGGCAAGTGTCTCATAGACTTTCCTGCCTTGGCAGGAAATGCAATCCTCAGATCTCAGGCTCTTGAGTAGCTACGATTACAGGTGTGAGCCACTGGCACGTGCCCCATTCCCCTTATTATTATTTTTTCCATTTCTCTTCTAGCAAACCCTGTACTCTTGGTGGGAAACTCGCACAATTCAGCACCCTCCTATCTTGTCAGTCTGTCTTTCCTGGTATCATTGTGGCCTTGACCAGAGATTGTAGTGGTTTTCTGGCAGCCATTCCCACAGTGGCAGCTTCAGCTCCAGGAAATCCTGTCTCTACAACAAAGGCCAAAGGGGAGGGGGTGGGGACCCAACTGAGCCCAAGTTATGCATCCCCATCCACTTGGCTTCTCCCTGAAAACACTCTGGTTCTTGATAATCATGTGTTCTTCAAGACTAGATGGATTGCCAGTTTCTAGTCTGGGGTCACATAAGGAAGTTTGGGGTTTTTCTGACATTAGTTTCCTGAGCTCACTTTACAGGGTGGTGTGTGTCTCTATATTCCACAGGCTGCTGTTTGGATATGTTCATTTCTGCTGTCAGCATCCTGGTTTCCTTTAGGAGACTGTCCTGCCCCCACTCTCAGTTCAAAGAATTCCTGTGTGACTGACTCCACCCTCTCAACTCAAAGTTGAGAAATCACTCAGTCAGTCTTGAGACTCAGTGCAGTTCCTCAGAACAATCAGAAAGATAAAGTCTTCCCAGAAAAGCTGATGCTATTGAGGTGGAAGTGGGAAGAGTGACCAACATAGCGGAAGGCAGATGCGGTGGGGGCAGATTCTTGAATGACTTGATCTGAATGCTTGGATGTAGTCATTCCTGAAGCTAGCTTCCTCCTGGATTTTACATCCTTTTGTTCATGGGGTTTGTTTGATGTATTAAATTGAACTTAGGTTGGGCACCGGTGGCTCATGCCTGTAATCCTAGCTGCTCAGAAGGCTGAGATCTGAGGATAAAGGTTCAAAGCCAGCCCAGGCAGGAAAGTCCGTGAAACTCTTATCTCTAATAAACCACCAGAAAACTGGAAGTGGTGCTGTGGCTCAAGCAGTAGAGCGCTTGCCTTGAGCTGAAGAGCACAGGGACAGCACCCAAGCCCAGAGTTCAAGTCCCATAACAGACCAAAAACAAAAAACAAAAAAACTTAGGGCCAGGGCACTTTCCCTTAGGTTTTTCAATCAAGGCTAGTGCTCTCCCAGTTGAACCACAGCTCCACTTCTGGCTTTCTGGTAGTGAAGTGGAGATAAGAGTCTCATGGACTTTTCTACTTGGGCTGGCCTCAAACCTCAGCCTCCCGAGCAGCTAGGATTATTGCTGAACCTATCCAACCCCCCCCATTTGTTGTTGTTGTTGTTCTTGTCTAGGTTGATAAAAACAAAACAAAACAAAAAAATCTAGGCATGGTAGTAAACACCTTTACTCCCAGTTAGGAGGCTGAGGTTGGAGGATTGTCAGTTTGAGGCTAGCCCAGGCTCCATAGTGATACTGTCTCAAGAAAACAAACAAAACAATAAATAAATAAATGTAATTTAATTGAAAAAATAAAATTCAAAACTAAATCACTCATACTAAAAGTTAAAAGTAATTTATAGCCACGCATGATGGTACACACTCATAATCTTGTAATCTCAGCACTCAGGAGGCTGAGCTCTCCAGTCAGAGGTCAGCCTGGGCTACACATTCAGTTCCTATCTTCATCAAACAACATAAATACTAAATGAAAGAAACGAAATCTAACTCATTATCTAACCTTCCTTCTGAACAAGAAATCAGGATTGGAGAGAGCCCGATTTCCCAAACAGGCCAGTTTCAATCTGCTGGATAGTGAGGATCCTTCTATTTTAATTCTAACAAATAAGATAACCCCCTCCAAAAAAAACCTCATAATTAAATGTTAACTAATTAGTTATTTTCTTATCCTTTTTCCCCACACTCATTTGAGGAGGAAAGTAACTTTCAAAAAACTCATCTGCCTTTTAGTTTTTTTGTTTTTGTTTTTGTAGGTTATGGGGCTTGAACTCTGGGCTGGGGCATTGTCTCTCAGCTCAAGGCAAGTGCTCTACCACTTGAGCCACAGCACCACTTCCAGTTTTCTGGTGGTTAATTGGAGATAAGAGTCTCATGGATTTTCTTGCCCTGGCTGGCTTTGAACTGTGATCCTCAAATCTCAGCCTTCTAAGTAGCTAGGATTACAAGTGTGAGCCACTGGTGCCCGAACAGCCTCTTGAAGCTGGTGTGTAGCTCAGTGGTAGTACATTTGCCTAGTATATGGTTTGACGTTGCAGGAAAACAACAATATCCCCCTCCCCCACCCCCAAAACAAAAACAAGAAAGCTTACCTCCTTTGCTTGGCTTATTGGAACATGTACTTCATTTATAGTCTGATTCTAGAATTTTAAAAAAAAAATCAAGCCAATTAAGCTTTTAAAAAAAACTGTAATTTTTTCTTTTGAAAGCTTGTTGAGTCACTTTGGTCTGTGTGCTGAGCTCAGTGTCCTTGGTAGAGAGCAGAGGGACCTGGGTCAATGGCTGGGTAAGCTGTGGCAGGGAGACTGAATAGGAAATGGCTTGAATCCTTGAGAGCAATCTTCAGCCTGCAGCCCTGAGAGTGGGGCTGTGGTAGGATGTGACCAGGAGGAGCAGCAGGGGGTACTTGGAGGGTGCCTGTGGATTTAGGAAAAACTAAAGTATCCCCCCTCCTCACCCTTCCTCCTGTTTCTCAGGGTTTGTTTGTTTTTGCCAGTCCTGGGGCTTAAACTCAGGGCCTGGGCTCTGGCCCTGAACTTCTCTATGCTCCAGGTTAGCACTATACCACTTGAGTCACAGCGCCACATTTGGCTTTTTCTGTATATATGGCACTGAGGAATCCAACCCAGGGCTTCATGCATGCTAAGCAAGCACTCTACCACTAAGCCACATTCCCAGTCCCTGTCTCAGGGTTATCTGTCTGGGTTCAGAGAGATAATCAGTCTAGACTTGTCTTGCCCCACACTAGGAGCTACAGAAGTAAAGAGCTTGAGGTCTGAACATAACACAGGTATGGTGCTATCACTGGTTTATAAAGTATACATTTTAGCACCATTCTCCACCCTCTCTATTAATTGCTTGCAGTCCCACAAGATCTCATGAACAGGGAGTTCAATCAGAGACCTTATCCCTACCCTTTTGGAGTGCTCAAACCTCTAAAGACTAGTTTATCTCACCTGGGGTCATTTCTTCTACCTCACTGATCAGAGCTTAAAGCCTAGTGCACATTACCTTAGAGTTCAAGCTGTCATTCATACTCCTGGGATCAGGGAATTTTCACTAGCTGGAAGACCTAGAGGGGTTTTGAAGGCCTCAAACCATAGTTGGGAAAAATCATCATACAAGTGACTTCTTCCTCAAGAACCCAGGGACATCTTAAGATAGTCTAATAATTTGGAGCCTCACAGGAGAAGAGACTAGTGCTTCCTATTATGCCTGGGAAACTTTTTTGTCCCCTACAAATATGTTGCCTTCCTCTCTATGTTCTGATCCTAATGGGTCTTCCAAGACAGGCTGTTTTGTTGAGTGCTAGTGGCTCTCACTTGTAATCCTAGCTACTCAGGAAGCTGAGATCTGAGGGTTGTTCTGGAAGCCAACACAGGAAAACAATTCTGAGAGATTCTTATCTCTACTAACCAGCAAAAAGCTAGATGTAAAAGGGCCTGGGCACTGTCCCTGAGCCTCTCTGTGCTCAAGGCTATTTCTCTACCACTTGAACCACAGCGCCACTTCTGGCTTTTTCTGTTTATGGGGTACCAAGGAATCAAACCTGGGGCTTCATGAATGCTAGGCAAGCACTCTACCACTAAGCCACATTTCCAGCCCTCATGTACATAATCTTTACTCAGAATGCTGA
Organism: Dipodomys ordii; assembly: GCF_000151885.1. Classification (NCBI taxonomy): domain Eukaryota; kingdom Metazoa; phylum Chordata; class Mammalia; order Rodentia; family Heteromyidae; genus Dipodomys; species Dipodomys ordii. Next base: position 2,886,563 of record NW_012267238.1, on the reverse strand, counting down.
GATTTGAGAATTTGCAGTCTGAAGTCATCCTGGGCAGACTCCAATTAACCATCAAAAAGCCAGAAGTAGAGGTATGGCTTAAGTGGGAGAGTTTCAGCCATGATTGGAAAAATTGGAGTAAGAGTGTGAGGCCTTGAGTTTAAGCCCCAGTACTGCAGAGAGAGAGACAGAGACAGAGACAGACAGACAGACAGACAGAGAAAGAAAGAGAGACAGGGAGAAAGAAAGAAAAGAAGACAAAGAGGAAAGAAAAAGAAAGAAATAGAAACCAAAAAAAGAAAGAGAAACGAAAGAAAGAAAGGAAGGAAGAATGACAGAAAGAACGAAAGAAAGAAAGGAAGAAAGAAAAAGAAAGAAAGAAAGAAAACAGAACAGAAAAGTAGCCTTTGTTGTCAGGGACAAAGGGCCCTGGTTTGTTCTCTCTGAGTCTGTTTACCTTTGATAATCTCAAGTCACTGCCAAATAGAGAAAGTCTCCTTCAAGGTGACTTTCTAAGTTCTCTCCCAAGAATAAAGAACTAGAAGCTTTCTGTGCTTGTTATATTTGACCTTCTCCAAGTGACTTCGGGGATGGATAGTCCAGGACTTTTACTGTGTGCCAAGGGATTCCTCAGAAAGGCCTCAGGGTCCTCTTCATGGGAAAGGGAGACCAGGAGCAAGTGTCCTTACACATGAGCAACTCCCACATATACACCCTTAGCCCCATGAGACCTCACCAGTCCTCCTTGCCTATAGTCAGCCCTTGCTACCCTACCTTAGAGTAATTTTATTTCTGATAAAAGGATTTTGTAGCTAACATAGGTTTAAAATTTTTATGTAGGCTGGGCACTGGTGACTCATGCCTATAATCCTAGCTACTCAAGAGGCTGAGATCTGAGGATTGCGGTTCAAAGCCAGCCCAGGCAGGAAAGTCTGTGAGACTCTTATCTCCAATTAACCACCAGAAAACCAGAAGTGGCGCTGTGGCTCAAGTGGTAGAGTGCTAGCCTTGAGCTGACGAGCTGAGGGACAGCGCCCAGGCCCAGAGTTCAGGCCCCACAACCAAAAAAAAAAAAAAAAAAAATTTATCTAGGCCAACCACAGTGAGATATTACTTGCCATCATTAGGATGATTATTTCTTTTTTAAGAAAAAAGAGATGGGAATAACAAGTGTTGCCAAGGATACAGAAAAGTTAGACACTTGTGCATTGTTAGTAAGGGGTAAAATGGGAAAGTCATTGTAAAATAGTTTGATGGTTCTTCAAAAAGTTAACCATAAAGGCTGATGCCAAGGGCTCATACCTTTAATCATAGCTACTTGGGAGGCTGAGATTGTTGGGGGTCACAGTTCAAGTCCAGCCCAAGCAGAAAAGAAGTTGTAGAGATTCCCCTTCTTAATGAAGAGCTGGATGCAGTGGCATGTGCCTGTTACCCTAATTACTAAGTACTCTAATACAGGTGGATAACATTGACAGGTCACCCAGGTAGAAATGAGATTGTATCTTAAAAATAATGAGCAATCAGGGCTGAAGGTGTAGCTCAGCAGTAAGAGTACCCACTTAGAAAACTCAAGGTCCTGATTGCAAAATCCTATTATAAAAATATCATCCAATATAAAGTTATTACATAACCTAACAATTTCATATGCACATATACATACATAAATGTATATGCCCCCAAGGAATTAAAAGTGAGGATATTACAGATACTAAAGTACACTAATGTTCATAGCAGCATTATTCAATATTCAAAAGTTGTAAATATCTCCATAGTCCATTAACAGATGCATGGATAAACAAAATGTTGGCTATCCAAAGAATGGAATATTTTTTAATTTGGGAATGAATTTCTGAAATATGCTACCATACCATTGAAAACCATTGAACATTGAAAACATTAGGCACAAAAATGACAACTTCTATATGATATGTGTGTGTGTGATGTTAAACAGCAATTATAGAAAAGCCATTGTTTTAGATAAAGTTCTATACTAGGCTCTATCACATTATGTTAAAAAAATCACAGTGGAGTCACTTATGCTAAATTTTCACTTGCCAAGCTGAAACTAAGCTGGTATGTGGCCTTCTGAGAAATCAGGAGAGATAACAGCCAAGTTTTATGAACAGGCTAGTTTTCATTGGCAAGAAGACCAAGTTCCCTGTGCTTCAACCCTTCCTTTCACAAAAGGACTGCAGTAATCTGATTTTAACGAATCAGTTACTTTTGTTTGTTATCCTTATCTTATAAGTAAGTAACTTTCAGCCAAAGGCCAGTGTCTCATGCCTGTAATCCCACTCAGGAGATCTGAGGATCAAGGTTCAAAGCCAGCCCAGTCAGGAATGTCCATGTCTTATCTCCAACTAATCACCAAAAAGCCAGAAATGGAACTGTACCTCAAGTGGTAGAGTTTTTTTTAGCCTTGAGCAAAAAATCTCAGAGGAGACAGTGCCCAGATCCTGAGTTCAAGCCCCAGGACCAGCACCAAAAAAAAAAGAAACTTTCAATTTTTGTTTCTATTTTCTTTCATCCTTTTCTGTTAAACCAACTTCTTCCACTCGCCTCCTTGCAACATTTACTCTATTGCCTATTTCTATCATCAAACATTTTTTTTCTGGTCCTGGGCTTGAACTCATGCCTGGGAACTGTCCATGAGCTTTTTTAGCTCAAGACTAGCACTCAAGCCAGGCGCTGTTGGCTCACGCCTGTAATCCTAGCTACTCAGGAGGCTGAGATCTGAGGATCGTGGTTCAAAGCCAGCCCAGGCAGGAGAGACCGTGAGACTCCTATCTCCAATAAACCACCAGAAAACCGGAAGTGGCGCTGTAGCTCAAGTGGTAGAGCGTTTGCCTTGAGCTGAAGAGCTGAGGGACAGCGCCCAGGCCCAGAGTTCAAGCCCCACGGCCGAAAAAAAAAAAAAAAAGACTAGCACTCAACCACTTGAGCCATAGCTCCACTTCCTCATCAATGATCTTTAAATGAAATGGTGATATTGTCTTTGGGCAATTAGGTTGCCAGAACAGGCCAATTTATAGACAGAAGATAGAACAAGAGGATAGCAGAGGCTTGGGAAGGGAGTTGCAATGGGTCCAACGTTGTGAATGTACTTAATGATCCTAAATTAGACATCTAACTGATCAAAATGGTCAGTTTTATGTTATGTGTCTTTTTTTTTTTTTTACCACACACTCATATAATATCTAGGTCATCTTGCTTTGTCCAGAGAAAAGATTTAGTAGCTAGACCTCAGCTTCTATGCTCTTCTTGCCTAAAGGCATGATTTCTGAAGGGGCCAAGACAGCCTCTTTTCAGTTCTAGCTTTTCGTGGGCAGAAAAATTTCTTTTCCTCCATGGCTGTGAGTTAAAATGGTATGATCGAGAGGGAATCACTCAGCCAGTGCCAGCTTTCTCCACCCCCCCACCCCTCCCCCCTTGTCCCCATAACAGCTTCTTCTTCATCCTTCCCAGGCTTCATCCTTCTAACCAGATGGACTTTAGGACTTACAGTCCTCTCTTTATGGTACACATAGGAATATGGATATCCTCAGAGGGGTGTGACCTGCCTAAAACTGCCCATTTTTCTCAACTCTCTGCTCAGTGCTCTTCGGCCCTGTACTGGATGACCAAGAACAGACAACCTGGGGCTGAGCTGAATATCTCTGGAAGGTGATGACCTCTATGTTTTGAACTCCAAAGCTACTTCAACTAAGCAGACAATGGTGGGGACTAGGTCACTGACATCTAGAATGATCCCAAACCCAGAAGAAGAAGAAGGTGGGACACCCCAACTAACCTCAAACATATTCCTAACCATACCCCACCTCCCATCCTGTCCTCTCTTCCAGTCTGACATTCTGGTCACATGTCCAGCCTGTGTCCTCAGGAGACCCCTTGGGTACAGAATAACAAGGTAACTGATGGGCCAGGACATAAGGTTCCCAGATTAGTTTATCTGGTTAGCACACTGTCACATAAAAGCAAAGCCTTCTCCAGGCACTGGTGAGTACTGATTTGAAGGGCAGGCTTGCTTGGGGCCCAAGTTCAGAAAGGACCCACTGGACAAACACTCCTTCCTCCTCCAGGTACTCTTCCAGGCCTGAAATCCCCTGACCAAGGGACAGAGTTTCAAACTTTTTCTGAGCAAAGGGAGTTATTATTTTTATTTTGTTATTATAAAGGTGATGGAGAGAGGGGTTAAAGTAACATTAAGGGTGAAAGTTTTAACAGAATCCCAGTTTTAGAGCTGGGGCCCAATGGCTCACATCCTAGGAGGCTGAGATCTGAGGATTGCGGCTCAAAGACAGCCCAGGCAAGAAAAGCTGTGCAACTCTTATCTCCAGTAAGCCACCAGAAAAACTGGAAGTGGCGCTGTGGCTCAAGTGGTAGAGCGCTAGCCTTGAGCTGAAGAGCTGAGCGCTCAGACCCAGATTCAAGCCCCATGACCATAAAAAAAAGAGAGAGAGAGAATCCCAGTTTCAGCCCCAAAGACAAGCTAAGATTTATGTGGAACAATTCTCACGAGGCCTGAAGGCTAGTGCAGTACCCAGCAGGGAGCCAGTTTCAGAACCTGCTACTAGGAGCTCAAAATTGTAATCCTAGCTACTCAGTAAGATAAAATCTGAGGGGCTGGGAAGGTGGCTCAGTGGTAGAGCGCTTGCCTTCCATGCTTGAGGCCCTGAGTTGGATTCCTCAGCACCACATAAGCAGAAAAAGCCGGAAGTGGTGCTGTGGCTCAAGTGGTAGAGCGCTAGCCTTGAGCTGAAAAGCTAAAGCCAGGCCCAGAGTTCAAGCCCCACGACTGGCAAAGAAAAAAAGAAAAAGAAAAAAGATAAGATCTGAGGATAGAGGTTCAAAGCCAGCACAGGCAATCACCAAAAAGCCAGAGGTGGAGCTATGGCTTAAGTGGGAGAGTGATGGCCTTGAGCACAAAAGCTCAGGGACAACACCTAGGCCCTGAGTTCAAGCCCCAGGAGTGTAAAATACACAAACAAAAACTCTTAACCCTAACAGATTAGCAAATTAGGATTGAGCTAAATACAAATTAGCAAAAGTAGCAAAGAGCTGGAGGGATAGACAGGTGAGACATATAACCATGTAGCAGGGTAGGAACCAAAGTCTAGGAGGGTTTCCTAACAGAAGGCCCCTCCTAATTTGAGATCTAAGCTAACTGTGGGAGTGGAACAGACCCAAGGGTGGAAGTGGAAAAAGATCATCCAGTCAGAGACAGTGGCTCTGATACTTTTAGGGGCCTCTGTGCTGTGAGGGACCAGTGGAGCTGGGAAGGGGGATTGGAGAGGCTTACTCTGGGTCCCTGGCAGGTTTGAGTTGGCATTGGATGTCCCATTAATAAACTTGAGGAAAAAGTCCCACACAGGTGAGACTAGGGGGAGAGGGGGAGAGGGTTAGTCCTCTGACCTCCCAGGAACTCCAGATGTGAAATCCTACCACCCAGAGAGGAGCCGAGGATCTGGCAAGGTGTAGAGGGTTTGGGAAGGTAAAGGCATGGTTAGTTCTAAGAGCTCTCTGACATAGTGACTTTCTACCTAATGACCTTTAACCCTCTGCAGGCTTCCTCCTTTGCATCTGCCTGTCACCTGCCCTCCGGAGGTGCCATTTTTTTTTTTTTTTTTTTTTTGCCTTGTAGCCAGTACTCAGTACAGCCTGGGGACCCAGGGAGATGTGGGTGAGAGAGAACAGTCCCATTAGACTTTGGAATCCTGACAAGGCAAAGCCACAAGGGGCCATAGGGATTATCTAACCCATCTTTATAAAGAAAGAAACCTGGACTTCAGACTCAGACCTAGAGAGGGAGTCCAAGGCCGCTCAGTTTGTTGGGAATGGAGATAAAATTAGAACATTGGCTTTCTGACCTCCAACTGAGGGCCTTTCTCTTCTCAAACCCTGCAGGAAGGAAACAAACATTTTGGCTAGTGCAGTGAATCTCAAACTTGGTAAGTCTTGATGTTAAATGTGGTCACTTAGGAGAGTCTTTGGACTCAGTTTGCTGATAAGTCTAGACATGGGCTTTGACTAGAACAGCCTTATTGATCAGACATGCTGCATTCCAGCCATGTCAAAACATTCTCATATTAATTTGATTAAATTATCACTGAAGTAGAGGTGCAAAACATTTTAAATTCTGTTAGAGGATTTGCAGAATCCTTTAGGATTATCTTCTAAATAAGACTGGAAACAGGGCATGACAGGGCTTGAACTCATGGCCTTGGCACTCTTGCTTGTCTTTTTCACTCAAAACTACCACTTGAGCCACAACTCCACTTTTGGCTTTATTTCTGATTCATTGTAGATAAGAACCTCTTGGAGTTGTCTGCCCAAGCTGGCTTTGAACCATGATCTTCAGATCTCAGCTTCCTCAGTAGCTATGATTACAGGCATGAGCCACTGGCACCCCTTACTTCTGAGACATCATCTTTCAGAAATAAAGCAAGAGGAAAAAGCATAGATCTTAAATCACCCTTTAGTTATAACCGGAGTTTGTGTCCCCCTCTCCAAGCTGGCATTTTCACCCATAGATAATCATCAGGTCCTGTGGCAGTCCTGAAAGACAGGCCTTCCCTGACTTCCTTAGGCCTATGCTTCTTTCCCTCCTCAGTGATCTCAGGATGCTATCATTTTCATCCCACCACTACCTCCATGGGATCTGATGGATAACTTCTTCCTATCCTATGTTCCTGGAGCCCAGCAGCTCATTTGAACCAGAGTGAGAAGCAAGGAACTGACTGAGCAAATCTGTGGACAACAAATGCTCCTGATACAAAGCTTCCTTTCCTAAGGTCCGAAACAGCTTTGCAGCCAGCTATCCAGAAAGAAACATTCAGAGAATCTGAAGTTGCATGCTGCAGGCCTGGGAAAGGCAAGGCCAGCTGACCTTGGTGAAGAAAACACCAGGGCTCAGGCCACCTCATTTGGTTTGTTCTCTGCTGGCCTCCTAGCTTTTTTGGCTCAGCAACGCCCAGGATTCCGGGCATGTCTGTCTCTGGCCTTCTAAAAATACCCAAGCTGCCCAGTACCTCCCAGATGTCTGAGAGCTGAGTCTGTGATTTCCCTCCCTGTAATGGGACAGTCCAGACATGGGTGGCCGGGGATACTCAAGCAGCTGAAGCCACTTCCTCTGCCACCCACCCACTAATGTACCAGGAGCTTTGCCCCACCTCCCGATGCTTGCAAAGCAAAGGAGGGTAGAGGCCTGACTGCCTGAATGACAGACTCAAAGACAGCTGACTTCTTGGGACAGATGGGAGAAATGAGGTTCAAGGAGTTGCTCAGGGAAATTGAGACATTAAGGCCCTCCCCACTGCCTACCCATTCAAACACTTGGTCTTGAGTTCAATTTGACTGCCTAGCTTACCAGCCACATGCTCCTGACAGAAGTAATGGGGTAGATGCCTGGGTCCACAGTGGTGCTGGACATCTAATCTAGAACATATGTCAGTGTTGTGTAGGTTGAATTAAACCATGTAGTGGTAGACAAGATCATGTATAAGATCCTGACTGTTGGACAGAGCCTTTGGGTCGACCACTATGACCCTGTATGTCCATCAACCCTCTGGATGTTAGCTGAATTGAGGCTGGATGGTGCTTTGTTGTCCCAAAGCACTGTGTTGATGACTTTTCTATTATTATTATTATCATTATTATTATTAGTTTGTGGTACTGATATTTGAACTCCTTTATTTTTTAGGATAGAGTCTTGCTTCCTGTTCAGAGTGTGCCTGCAGCACCATCAAAGACTTCCTTATCACTGTTGGGATCACAGGCACAGCCACCATGTTCCCATGTTTCCATGGAGAAAAATTCTCTGATTTTTCTTCCCAGGCTGGCCTTGAACTGCAATCCTCCTGATTACAGACTCTTAAGTAGCTAAGTTTAAAGACATGAGCCACCAGAGCCTTACTCTGATTGGTATTTCCATCTCCTCCTCTGCTCCACTGTATGTGGAAAAGATCTGCTTGTTCTGCCCAACTCCAGGCTCTCAGCTTCTCCTCCCTTCTGCGACTCTATCACACCCCTGTTCCCAGCTCTCTGGGCTTCTTTAGTGGTACCACCTCTACCTCTCTGTGGATGTGTGCTAAGGGATGAACAATCTTACTAACCATGTTCCCTGAGTAAGTCATTTCCCTTTTCTGGGCTTCAGTTCCATTACGTCTACAATGGAGAAAATAGGCTTGGGGATGTGGTTCAGTGGTAGGGCACTTACTTAACATATGGAGGCATAGGTTTGATTTGAAGCACTGTACAACAAATACATAACTGAATAAAATAAAATAGAGGTAAGATCTACTTAGAGGAATGCCATGAGGCTAAAGGAACCTACCAGATCTTCCCTAACCTCCCAGGAGAGTCCAGATGTCTTTGCTGGTTCTCCAGCTCTGTTCATTCCTTGCCCCCACCCTCATGTCCACACCATGTGGTCACTGTCTCTCTATGCACATCCTCCTCCAGGTAAGAGATTCCTGGAGGCCAGGAAACTCCAGGGTTCAATATAGGATCGTCACAGATAAAATTCCTAGGAAAGGTTATTGACTGATAAAGTGTATGAATAAAACCTAGGGGAAAGGTCAAGGGTTGGACAGACAGACGGCTCTTACTGCTTTAGAAGGGGCTTCACTGAAATGACAAGTTATGGCAGTTAAGCATATTGGTAACTACTTCAAGTTTCTTACCCATTTCGCTGCCTCATGATTTCAAGGTCCAGGATAGGCACTTTTCTTTTCCTTTTTTTCTTTTCTTTTTTATACCAGTGTTGGGGCTTGAATTTAGGGTCTGGAAGCTGTCCCTTCTCTTTTATGCTCAAAGCTAGTATTCTACCATCTGAGCCACACCTCTACTTCCAACATTTTTGCTGGTTAAAGAGTCTCATGGACTTTTCTGCCCGAGCTGGCTTTGAACATAAATCCTCCTGAATAGCTAAGATTACAAGCATGAACCACTAGCACCTGGCCCAAGGCAGGCAGTTCATTTCCTTTCTTGAAAAAAGCAACTCACAGCCAGGTGCGGATAGATCATTACTATAATACTAGCTACTCAAGAGGCTAATATATGTGGATCACAGTTCATAACCATCCCGGACAGAAAAATACATGACTCTTATCTCTAATAAACTACCCAGAAAGGGCTAGGAAGGTGGCTCAGTGGTAGAGTGCTTGCCTTGTATGCGTAAGGCCCTGGGTTGGATTCCTTAGCACCATATCAGCAGAAAAAAACCAGAAGTGGCACCATAGCTTAAGTGGTAGAGTGCTGAGCTGAAAAGCTGAGGGACTGCGCCCAGGCCCAGAGTTCAGGCCCCACGACTGACCAAAAACCAAAAACCAAAAACAAAAAAACTACCCAGAAAAAGCCAGAAGTGGTTCAAATGGTAGAGCGCTAGCCTTGAGCACAAACAGGCTCAGGGACAGCACCCAAGCCCTGAGTTCAAGCCCCAGGACCACAAAAACAAACAAACAGAAACCCAGCTCATTTCTCTACTGGGACAGTTGGTTTTGTTATGTGTTTCTCCTCACTCATATGCTGAGTTCCCTAAAGACTCAGAGAACTAAGCACTAGGTCTAGCAAGAGTCCAAGAGAAGTTGTGAAGAGAAATGAATGACAGAAGACATGATTTCTGGATGCAGTTTGAAATTGAAATGCCTCATGTTGTAGTTGTTGTTGCTGTGGGTCAAACCCAGGGCCTTGAGGATACTAGGCAAGTGCTCTACTACTGAGTTAAACCTGAACCTCCTAAACCTTAATGCTCATACTAGCCTTGAGGATGATTTTAAGTTAGCAAAGGAGAGGCATACAGAGGTGGGCCATTACCTTCCTTCCAGAGGTATCCTCCAATTGAGTGTGTAGTAACTGTGAGCTGGTGAAGGATCAGTAAAGAACAATGAGAATATATTTTGGAACCTCATCTTTGTGTCTCAACTCTTGTCTGCTGAAGGGCTAGAAAAACAGACCTTAAGCATAAAGCGCCTCTGGCTATCCAAAAGATGTAAGCCTTTTCCCCCTACAACCCCCACCCCCTCCCCTGCTCCGATTGTGGGGCTTGAACTCCAGGCCTGGATGCTGTCCCTGAGCTTTTTTTTGCTCAAGGTTAACATTCTACCACTTTGAGCCACAGCACCACTTTCAGTATTCTGGTAGTTAATTGGAGATGAGTCTCAGGGATTTTCCTTCCTGAGTTGGCTTTGAACCACTATCCTCAGATCTCAGCCTCTTAAGTAGCTAAGATTATAGGCATGATTCACTCCACTTTACACTTCCACTTTACATAGTTCAGCCTTTGGTGAGGTTTTGCTGGCAGTTTAAAGGTTAATTGGCAGGCAGTGTTTGAAGGGGTGGGGTGGGGGCAGTTGCTGCAGACAGGAGGGCAGGTACTCACTCACTAGGACCACAAAGAAGAGACCTGCCCGGTTGAAGAGGCCTGGTGCTGGTTTGCTGTTTGGTCCAGACCCCTGACCTAGGCAAGAGGATCCTTGGAATGTAGCTCATAAAGAAATAAAACACCAGATGTGGTAATGTGTGTCTGTGAGATCATCACTGAAGCCAGCAAGCACCAGGTTAGGTTGACGAAATCCTGACACAAGTAAAGAAATGTACATATACAGAGGATGCAGCTCAGTGACAGAGAGTTCTTGAATAACATTGATAAGCCCTTGGGGTTCAATCCTAGCACATCAAAACAGAAAAGGGAGGGGGAGAGGAAGAGGAAGAAAAAGAGGAAAAAGAAGAAGAAAAAGAAGAGAGGAGATGAAAGAAGAGTGAGATAAATAAAACAATATTGCTAATGATTTATGATAATAAATTGAGTCATTCCATTTTTGGGGTAGCTGCAATGCACCTTGCTACATTCTGCTCTGAGTAAATCCTTTTTCTGGACCAAGGTCTCCCATCAAAGGTTAGAAGGTTCTGATTAGGACTTTGCTCTGCGAGGACTCTGTCCCTAACTATATAGGTCAAGACCCCAATCTTTAGATTTTTGGGTAATCAGGCTTTCTGCCACAATCCTTCAAGGGTATTGATTGTCTTTAGGGAAGTCTACTGCTGTTTCTGTCTGGCCTAAACCTTTAGGGAAAACAAAATTGTCCTGGAGCTAGCCCAGAGGCCCAGGGTCTGCCAGCTGCCTACTGAAGCCGTGAAAAGGAAGTTATGACTTGGCGGAAACGGAAGTGCTTGAGGTCTAACAGTTGCTCTCTGTGTGTTCTAGGCAGTCAAGAGGGAAGTAAAACTGTCTGGACATCTGGCAGCTGCTGCCCTGAAATGGGACAGCTACAGGTGAGGTGCAGTTCTGGCTTGCTGTCTTGTCATAGTCCTGGCTAGGCAAGGGGCCATCCTTGGAATATAGGCTGGTTCAAGGATTCTGGAATATAGGCTGGTTCAAAGAAAAAGCCCTGTACCTGGTTCATAACGTTGGGCAAATTTCTGTGCCCCTTTGGGCTGAGTTCTTTTTTTTTTCTTTTCTCTATCTTTCTTTCTCTCTATCTTTCTTTCTCTCTTCTTTCTTTCTTACTTTTCTTTTCTTTCTTTCTTTCTTTCCTTCCTTTTCTTTTTTGTTGTAAAAATAGAGTTTGGGCCAAAATTGTGTAATAAGGATTTATGGACTGGTGTGTATTGGGAAAGTAGACAATTTGGGTATAAAGAACCTCTTTTTATTTTCATGTTACAAGGCATGTGTAGCCTGATAGATGACAGCAAAGGAATCATGAGCTCTGGACAAAAAGCTTTGGACAGAGATCACTCAATTGAGCTGGGTGGGGGGTGGAGTCAGGGAGATGGTCAGAAAAAGTTGAGTGACTTGCCAAGGCCACACAGCCAATCAGTGGCCCCACTGGAGACAGAATTTTGAAAGAAAGAATTCAGAAAGAGACAGTTGCTAAATAGAAGTCTGCCCATCATGTGCTTAGTGCTGTCAGGAAGATTAGAACAAAGCTAGGGCAGCTTGAGCTACTGGGAGAGATCTTATCTCACAAAAATCGAAAACAGTATTCCAAGGAACAAAATAATCTTAACAAGATTGTAGTATTGTAGATTGGGAGGATTAATTCTGAGTTTGGGAAAGACAGAAGTCTTTAATAGGAACTGGGATTGGGGATTGGCCTGTAAAGGATAAATGAGGCTAGGGCTCTGTGCTGCTTGTCTATAATCCCAGCTAGGTGAGAGGCAAAGATAAGAAGATCAAGATCCAAAACTGGCCTTAGGCAAAACCTCAAGAACTTATCCAAAGAAAACCTAACAAGAAAGGCTGGCTTTACAGGATATGGAAACAACCCAAATGTCCCACCACAGATGACTGGATCCAAAAATTGTGGTATCTATACACAATGCAATATTATGCAGCCATTAGAAAGAACAAAATAATGGCATTTTCAGGGAAATGGATGGAGCTAGAAAAAATCATGCTGAGCAAGGTAAACCAAGAGCAAAGAGACAAATGCCATGTGGTCTCCCTGATAAGTGGATGTTAAATCCAAAGGTGATTTGACAAAGTTAACAAGGCTTAAGAAACAAAGGACTTCCACTCATCTGGTCAAATCACTACTAAATAACCCCATGCTGCTGATCACATATATATAGTATATATGTGCACACGGGAGGGAAACCAGGAGGAGGACACAGAATTAGAGGGAATCAGGGAAAAACATACAACAGCGGGATCCATCAGCTGCATGGGACATTGATCAAAACTAAGCAACTCAATGACAGTGATGGGAGGGAGGGAACAAGTGGGAAAGAGGGAACAGCTGACGCTATGCAAAACAAAAGAAATGTACATATCACCCAATGTGGAAGAAATAACTGTATTGCAAAGCTCACAGAACTCATAAATGTTATAGACCATGATAAATTGCCCCATGAAAGTTAGAATGTGTTTGTGACTTTAACTAGGCATCACTATCCCACAAAACTGTGAAATTTGGGAAATTATGTAATCACTTAATCACAATAAATAATTTGAAAGCAAACAAAAAAAGTATGGCTTTAGTGATAGAGAAAGCACTTGTCAAGACAGCACAAGGCCCATCTTTAATATTTAGTACCGCAAAATATAAAAAATAAAATGTGAATGTGATCTTATCAGGCAGAGAAAAGAGAAAGGTGTTGAAAGCAGAGGGAAGAGCTTATGCAGAAGTGTGAAGTTATAAAAGGAGCCTGGTGAGTTGCTGAAATTGCAAATGAACATGACATATATGTGTAAACAAAATGATACATTTGGGAGATGAGGTTGGGTAGATTCTGGCTGCAGTCATCTATTGAGGGGCCTTGAATGTCACATTGAAAAGCTGGGGCTTGCTGCTACCATGGCACTTATGACAGTGCACCTAGGTGGCAGAGTTGGAACCCTTAAAAGGAGCATGATTGCCATAACTGTGACACTCTGTGTGTGTGTGTGTGTGTGTGTGTGTGTGTGTGTGTGTGTGTGTGTGTATACTGGGGCTTAATCTCAGGCAGGGTTGGAACCCTTAAAAGGACGATTGCTGGGGGCTGGGAATGTGGCTTAGTGGTAGAGTGTTTCACATGCATGAAGCCCTGGGTCCGATTCCTCAGTACTATATAAACAGAACAAGCCTGAAGTGGTGCTGTGGCTCAAGTGGCAGAGTGCTAGCCTTGAGCAAAAGTTGCTTAGAAAGTTCAAGCCCCAGGACTGGCAAAAAAAAGGAGCATGCCTGTAATTGTAGCTACTCAGGAGGCTGAGATCTGAGGATCATGGTTCAAAGCTAGCTCAGGCAGGAAAGCCTGTGAGACTCTCATCTCATAAACTCTCAGAAAAACTCTCAAACTACTCAAAAAAAGCTGTAAGTAGTGCTGTAGCTCAAGTGGTAGAGTGCTAGCCTTGAGCAAAAGGAGCTCAGGGACAGCGTCAGGCCCAGAGTTCAAGCTTCAGGACTGGCAGAAAAGAAAAAAAAAGGAGCATGATTGCCATAACTCTATGTGTGTGTGTGTATGTGTGTGTGTGTGTGTGTATACTAGTAAACTCAGGGCCTGGGCACTATCCCTTAGCTTTTTCTTTTTTTCTTTTTTTCTTTTTGGGGGTTGTGGGACTTGAACTCTGGGCCTGGGCTCTGTCCCTCAGCTACTCAGCTCAAGGCTATCACTCTACCACTTGAGCCACAGCTCTACTTCTGGCTTTTTGGTGATTAATTGGACATAAGAGTCTTATAAACTTTTCTGCCCTGGTTGGCTTTGAACTGTAATCCTCAAATATCAGCTTCCTGAGTAGTTAGGATTATAGGCTTGACCCATTGGTACCCTGGTTGCCATAAGTTTTTTGTTGTTGTTGGTGGTGGTCATGGGGCTTAAACTCAGGGCTGGGTGTGTTCCTGAACTCTTTTTGCTCAAGGCTAGTGCTCTACCATTTGAGCCACAGCTCCACTTCTGGTTTTTGAGTGATTAACTGGACATAAGAGTCTCATGGGGACTTTTCTGCCAGGGATGGCTTTGAACCCTGATACTGAGATCTCAGCCTCCTGAGTAGCTAGGATTACAGTCGTGAGACACTGGTCTCCAGCTTGCCATAACTTTTGAAGTTCCTTTCCCCAAATTATTGAAATATTTTTGGCGTTTCTAAAATATTGGAAGAATAATAATCCACATGACTGGTTGTACATAAGTTGTTAATAACAAAAAGTTATAAATTATGTCACTTCCAGGTTACCAAGGATGAATAAGAGGAAGATGAATATTTAAACTCACTTCTGTGGGGAGCTGGAGGTGTGGCTCAGTGATAGAGCATTTGCCTAGGAAATCTGAGGCTGTGAGTTCAATCTCCTGTACTACAAAAATAAAACACGAAAAGCCACAAAACTAAAACTAGCTTTTGAAATATTTTATATGAGTTCTTGAATAAAATTTGAGAACAACAATAATAGAAAAAAATCTTCTGTCTTTTTAGGGGAAGTAAAGAGCCATAGAAAGTCTTTGAGCAGAGGAGTCCATTTCCAGATAGCTTGCTATAGTTTGGTAAGAGGATAGAAAGTAGGAAGGAGTACAGGGCTGGGAGGCAGGCAGGAGTGATTTCCAGGAGGTAATGGCAGAAGGCTAAAGACACCAGGCCAGCCCTTGTTGAGAAACTAAAACAGAAGGCTACAGACGTGTGGAGGAAATGGAAACTGAAACTTAGGTCCTGCTGTGGCTGTGGTCTAGGCAGGTGTGGTTAAACAAGGGAAGTGAAACAGTTGGGGTGATTGGCAGCCTAGTTTTGAGGGAGAGGGACAGCTTGTGGTCTGTTTTAAGGTAGGTCAGGGTGAGGGCTTATACTGTAAAGGGAGCTAAGGGACAATGTATTCTTTTATTATTGTGAAAATACTGTACAGAGGGGTTACAATTACATGGACAAGATAATGAGTATATTTCTTATCAAGCATTGTTGCCTCCTCCTTTGTTTTCCCTTCCCATCTTCCTCTCCCCCCCCGCACCTCCTGCCCCCATCCCCACTTCTCTGCACCCCCCGCCCCGTCCAAAGTTGTAAAGTTCATTTTTCAACATAGTCTTGTACATCTATCTCTTTGTTGCAATGGGTCCACCTGTATCCCTATTAAAGCAATGTATTCTATCAGGTCCCTGTCCTTTGTTCCTCCCTCAAGGAGCCTACTTCCTTCCTTCTCCCAAGCCTCTTTCTTCTGAGAGAAGCCACCATACTCCATTCTTTACTTTTCCAGCCCCTCAGGACTCCTTCCCTGCCTGCACCAAGGCTGTTCTTCATTTCCTACCATCTTACTCTCCAACTACCTGATCAGTAGAATGATCAGGTTCTGCCACAGAGATAGACTTGGTTTTGTGATTTTGCTTTTTCATGTTAGTTACTGCTACTTGACTGTGCAGATGCCACTGTCTCATTTGTCTTTGCCTCTGGTTTTTGAGCGTGACAGAAATAATAGAATCAGGTCCTGGGCCTCCAAAAAAGCTAGTACTGCATTTGCCTCTTCTGAAGCAGGAACACTAAAGTGGCTGATTGTGGGCTAGGCTGGCTGGTTCTCACTTCAGGAGAAAGTCTCGATCTGACTAATCCAAATGGCAGATCTAGCTGCAGGGTCCTGTATCAGCCAAAGAGAGACTTTAACAATGGGGATACTACAGAGGTATGCTCAGACAGAGAGAAAAAATCAAGAGGGAGAAGAATTATATTCCTGTAGTTAACTGAGAGATAGGACCACCTGGTAGGAACTGGGATCAAGGAAAGAACACAGGGAGAAACATTCCCAGTTCTCTCTGATCTTTTTTTTTTCCTCTTGGTTGTGGGGCTTGAACTCAGGTCCTGGGGGCTGTTCCTGAGCTCTTTTGCTCAAGGCTAGCACTCTGCCACTTTGACCCACAGTTCCACTTACAATTTTTGAGTGGTTTAATTGGAGATCAGAGTCTCATGGGGACTTTTCTTCCTGGGCTGGCTTTGAACCGTGATCCTCAGATCTCAGCCTCCTGAGCCACCAATACTCAGCTTTTCTCTGATTTTATCCCATAGTCTTCCTCATTGTCTAAACCAATATAAGTGAAGCCAGTTGGAAAGAGGTGATGGTGGTATAGCTCTCAGGAGTCAGCCTCCTATAAAGGGTATAAATGGAGACCGATCATTTCCAGATGTGCCTGAAAGATTATTGCCCAGGTGTGACATCTGGATGCAGTCACTTCCCTATGATCAATGCTGGGTTGGAGGAAGTTTTTCCAGCTGCCCCAGAGAAGAAAGGCAAAGCTCCATCTCTTCTCTTTTTTTCTCTTCTCATCTCTTCTCTTCTCCTCTCCTCTTTTCTCCTCTCCTCTTCTCCCTTCTCTTCTCCTCTCTTTTCTCCTCTCTTCTCTTCTTTTGTACTGTCAGCCTCTTGAGTAGCTTGGATTATAGGCATGAGCCACCAGCACCACATTCAAATCTTCATCTTTATATTTATTTTGTTACCATCTCCAAAGTACTCTCTAATCTGATGGCTAAAAAACTAGAGAATTTGGGTGCCGGTGGCTCACACCTATAATCCTAGCTACTCAGGAGGCTGAGATCTCAAGATCGCCGTTCAAAGCCAGCCCAGGCAGGAACATCTGGGAGACTCTTATCTCCAATAAACCACTCAGAAAACCAGAAGTGGCTCTGTGGCTCAAGTGGTAGAGTGCTAGCCTTGAGTTGAAGAGCTCAGGGACAGTGCCCAAGCCCAGAGTTCAAGCCCCATGACCAACAACAACAACAACAAAAACCTAGAGAATTTGGGCTGGAGATGTAGGTTAATGATAGAACACTTGCTTAGCATTCATGAGACCTTTGGTTTGATCTCTAGCACAGAAACAAAACAATAAAATCTCAAAACAGACAACTGTGTCCAGATTATCCAGGTAAGGTTACATAGCTAGAAGGCAGCATGCCAAAAATCAAACTGGTCAACCTGACTTAGAATTTAAACTCTTTTTTTTGTTGGGGGGTCTGGTCGTGGGGCCTGAACTCTGGGCCTGGGCACTATCGCTCAGCTCTTCAGCTCAAGGCAAGCACTCTACCACTGAGCCACCTTCCCAGCCCCTTAATTTAAACTCTGAACTGAGTATGCAGAGAGGATAAATGTGGGAGTTAGTGTAGCCTAGCCTAAGGTGTCTTATGCTTCAGACCTATTCCATCCTCTCCTTATTGGCTACCTAACTCACAAGCCACCCCCTGGGTAGACTAGCAGTGAGGTCACAGGCCCAGTGTAGCAGGTGAAGACAGAAGGTCAAATATCACTGGGCAAAGGACCAGACTGTTTGGGCCTCAGGCACACACCTTCCTTTTAGCCTGCTGTACCAGGCCTCCTAT
Organism: Dipodomys ordii; assembly: GCF_000151885.1. Classification (NCBI taxonomy): domain Eukaryota; kingdom Metazoa; phylum Chordata; class Mammalia; order Rodentia; family Heteromyidae; genus Dipodomys; species Dipodomys ordii. The sequence goes on along the minus strand of NW_012267238.1, from coordinate 2,868,826 downwards.
TCTGGAACCTGGCTGCCCACTGTAACGTGCTACTTCTGGTCAACCTCTGGGACTCTCAGACTTCAAATCTATCCATCCAACATGCCTGCTGGGTACTATACCTTATTTTAGGTATGACAATATCTCCTGGAGGTGTATGGAGACGAAGGGGCAATGATAGGATGGTCGAGATAGCCAATAGGTATGCCTGTAACAGAGCAGGATAAACATCAGAAAAAGGCATTAAACACTATCTAGTCCAGGATGGCCTGGATCTCACAATTTCCTGCCTTAGTTCCCTGAATATTGGGATTATACATGAATACCAAGATGCCCATCTTACATATTTATTTATTTTCTGCAGTACTGGAGTTTGAACTTGGGGCCTTATGTTTGCTAGGCAGGTGCTGAGACATATCTTTAGCCCTTTTCTCAAGATAAGGATCTCACTTTTTTCCCAGGCCTGGGCTACAACTATGATCTTATTTCATCTTCCTATCATAGCAGGAATGACAGACATATGCAACCACACCCAATTTCTGCTGTGATGGGGTCTTAGGGATCCCCCTCTCCAACACACATACACTGTCTGGAATGACAGTCTCCTAAATCTCAGTCTCCTAAAAGCTGTGATGACAAGTGCATGCTACTGCACCTGACTATTGGCTGAAAGGGGGTCTCTGGAACTATTTGCTCATGCTGGCCTTGAACTGCAATGTTTTCAAAAATCAGCTTCCAAAGTAGCTAGAATTAGAGACAGGAGTTACAGTGCCTAGCTCCCCATGCTCATCTTTAAGGAGCATGGCTTTTTACAATTTATAGCAAACATCCAAGAGAGGAACCAATTGGAAGCTCATTTTTCTAGCATTCGTTTCTCAAGATTATCCTCAAATGTGCTTCAGGCTCATCACCTTTTTTTTTTGGTCTTACTGTTCCTCTATTGGGAGTGCTCAGCTCCTATGTATCAATGTGTACTTTTTTTTCTTGTGCCAGTACTGGAGCTTGAACTCAGCCTGGGTGTTATCCCTTAGCTTTTTTACTCAAGGCTAGCTCTACCACTTGAGCAACCCTTCATTTTTTGCTGGCTAATTGGCGATAAGACTTCTGCCCAATATTAGCTTTGAACCACAATCCTCAGATCTCAGCCTCCTGAGTAGCTAGGATATAGGTCTGAGCCATCAGCACTCAGCTTCAATGTGCATTTATAATGCGGCTTTCCAGGCTCCTTTTTTCAGGCAGAGGCAATCTTCTCCCTACTATAGAACTACTGTAGCACTGTGTTTGGAATTTCTCACTCAGACTCAAACAATAAGGGGAGGTATAGGCCTTGTCTGTCTGTTTATATTGAGAGCTCCTGTTAATCCAATTTGTCATTCTTCTCTCCTTGAACACTACAGATGCACACCATTTTGCTCAGTTAAAATGCAGCAACCTCCATAAGGAGGGGCTGGGTGAATCCAGCAACTATGATGGAGTGGATAACCCTGGGACACAGGAGCAGAGCCATCTGGTGGTCCTGTTCCTTCCTAATTATGTGATCTCAGGCAAGCTATATAACCCCATCGTTAAAATCAAGATAATAGAGGTTGGGAGAATCACTAGGTTAACACATCAAAGCCCCCAGAGCCCTGCTTGGTACCTCCTAAGCATCCAAGAAAATGTTAGTTATTATTATGACCGCTATTGTTAGGAGTCAGCTGGATGTGCTTTGTGAACCACTCCTTACACCCAAGCAAAGCTGGTACAGACATGCATGCTGGCTCAACACTGCCATACTTAGAAATGCAGGAGTCTGGGCAATTGGAATCCCATTTTAGAGATAGAGGTTCAGGGAAGTCAGGGGCCTTCATTTCTTTCTTTTTTGGTGGGGGGTCCGGTCGTGGGGCCTAAACTCTGGACCTGGGCGCTGTCCCTCAGCTCTTCAGCTCAAGGCTAGCACCCTACCACTTGAGCCACAGTGCCACTTCCGGCTTTTTTCTTTTTGCTTATGTGGTGCTGAGGAATTGAACCCAGGGCCTCATGCATGCAAGGCAAGCGCTCTACCACTGAGCCACTTTTCCCAGCCCCTTCTTTCTTCTTCTTCTTTTCTTTTTTCTTTTTGTCGGTCATGAGGCTTGAACTCAGGGCCTGGGAACTGTCCCTGAGCTCTTTTGCTCAAGGCTAGTGCTCTATCACTTTGAGCCATTGCACCACTTCTGGTTTTCTGTTGGCTATATGGAGATAAGTCTCATAGTCTTTCCTGCCGGGGCTGGCTTTGAACTGTGATCTTCAGATATCAACTTCCTGACAGGGAGCCACCAGCACCTGGTAGGAGCCTTCATTTCTTTTTCTTTTCTTTTCTTTCTTTCTTTTTTTTTTGTCGGTCGTAGGGCTTGAACTCTGGGCTTGGGCGCTGTCCCTGTGCTCTTCAGCTCAAGTCAAGCGCTCTACTACTTGAGCCATAGAGCCACTTCGGGTTTTCTGAATGGTTTATTGGAGATAAGAGTCTCATGGATGTTCCTGCCTGGGCTGGCTTTGAACCTCGATCCTCAGATCTCAGCCTCCTGAGAAGCTAGGCTTACAGGCGTGAACTACCGGCACCCAGCGAGCCTTCATTTCTTGAACACACATCTATTGAGCCATTTTTCTGAGTCAGGCAGACTCTTCTCCCACACCAAATGTACTACATCATTGTAGGAATTAAGCAAGAATCCCCAGGTATTTCAGCAATCAGCCTCTGAAAATCTCGAAAGTACTTGGATTCTAAGATAGTAGATACAGGGTTCCAAACTTCAAGTGTGGCCCTGTGTTTATGGGGGACACAATCCTCCAGTGGCAGCTCAGCATAGCAATGGTAACAGCAGGGACTGGCCTGTTTATCTGGGTACAGACGAGTGCCACTTAACTGGTTTTGTGCCCTTGAGACAAGTTACTTAACCTATCAATGCTTCTGTGAAATGGGGCTAATAATAGTCCCTACCTCAGACTTGTTGTGAGAATTAAATTAGTTATCTGACTGAAGTGCTTGGAATGGTGTCTGCCACATACTATTCTAAGGCATGAGCTGGTATTAATGTGCCCAGGGTAGACTAGCATCTGACAGAAGGAGGGGGCGGTGGCAGCTTCCCTGCTCTTTACCCAGGATTGGCTCTACGTGCCTTGTGGGTGGCATCTGTCTCTTGGGGAGACTCACCACCTGCTCCTTTCCGCTGGAAGTGCTTTCCTGAGCCAGGGAATTCCCTCCCATGGAGACCGACAGTCGCTTCAGGCATTCTGATACCAGATGCTCTGCCTACAGCAGCACAGTGAGAATTGGATCCTGTCTGGGGGCCTAGGCCAGCCTGGAAAAACAGACAGGCTCAGGAGTTGGGGGCATCCACTTTAGACGGCTGGAAGTGGGAAGACAGCATAAACATGGGGTCCCTCTTCTGCCCCCTCTGTGCCAGCTTTGGTTGAGGGTAGTGCTGCAGACAGGGGAAGGGCAAGTGCCCAGGGACAACATACAGCTTGCCAGCATGTCTGCCAGCCCTCCAGGACACTCATTTTGGCTCCCTGCCTGCTAGTAGGGAGCAGGAGAGTGTGTTTTGTTTAGGCATTAACCGGAAGGCAGTGAGAAAATAGGGGGTGGGGGCAGGCTAAGCTGGGCAGAGTCTGTTTCCTTCACAAGCCAGCCTACATGGTAATAGGTCTGGCATTTCTGTCCCTCCATCTTTCTCCCCTGGTCCCTGCCTGACCCTCTTTCCTTCTCAACAAAAGGAGGTCACAGACTGGCAGTACCCTGTGCCTCCCAGGTTGGGCCTCAGAAAAACAGCCTAGTGGAACCACTGGTGTTACAGATGAGGAAATTGTGGCTGAAGGAGAAGGGAAGGGACTTCCCAGGTCCTCACAGTGAGTCAGGGGCAGAACAGGGATCTTAGTTGAGCTCAGTTTCCCACCATGGGAATTCCTCTTCTTGTTTCTACAAACAAGCTGGGCACTGGTGGCTCATGCCTATCATCCTAGCTACTCAGGCGGCTGAGATATGAGGCTCAGGGTTTGAAGCCAGCCCAGGAAGGAACATCTTCCGATAAACTACTTGAAAAAAAAAAGCCAGAAGTGGAGCTATGACTCCAGGTAGAATTCTAGCCTTGAGCAAAAGAAGGTCAGGGACAGCGCCCAGGTCCCAAGTTAAAGCTCCAGGACCAGCACCAAACAAAAGCTCAACAAAAAAAGATCAAAATGGAAGAAAATTCACAGTTGCAAGCACTTTAGATGAACATTCTTATTTAATTCTCACCAGAACCATTATTTTCATCTATCTATCTATCTATCTATCTATCTATCTATCTATCTATCTATCTATCTATCCATCCATCCATCCATTCATTCACTGGGCCTTGAACACAAGTCTTTCTACTCTTGCTTGGCTTTTCCCACTTCTGTTAAGTGAAGAGTCCCACAGACCTTTCTGCCTGGGCTGGCTTGGAACTGGGATCCTCAGATCTCAGCCTTCTCAGTAGCTATGATTACAAGTGTGAGCCACCAGTGCCTGACTTGTTTTCCATATTAAGAAAAAACAATTGAAAAGAGGTTTCAAGACTGATTGGAAACTTAAAGCTAGACAGAAGAGGAACCAGATGTCTAACTCATGTTTGCTGGATCCGGAACTCTAGAAACATCATTCTTCCATCCAAGATGACTGTTCTACTCTTTGGTGCTTGGTTTTTGGAGCTGGAACCATAGCACAGTTCTGACTATGTCAGAGTCCTACATAGGCACTCAGCCTCCCCTGCCACATCTCAGGACTAGCAGTCACCAGCTTACACAGCTACTCAACCCTGCATAGATTATATTCCTGAAAGTTAACTAAATTGTGCAATGGAGGAATATAGGACAAGTCTGCTATTCTGCTGCTACAATTGTGGAAACTGAGGTTGAGAGGAAATGATGTATCAGATTGGTGCCTGGCAAAAAAGGCTAGAATTTGATTTCTTGACTCCTAATATCAAAACCATGTGCCTGCCAACTCTTACCACAGTCCTGGAACTAAGTACTCACTACCCCCAACTTCTGAGCTGTTATATTTACTTTATGGTAGAGGCACAGACTAACTAGACAATTACCTACCCCAGTACTTACCTCTTAAGGATTTGCCTCGGGCCTTAAGTCCCTAGGCCCTATAACACCCTGGCCTTGGATGTCTCCATTCATGGCACAGACCTTTGGTCTTGGTACTGTAACTGGGAGTTCCTGTGGGGCAGAACCTTGGTCTTATCCAGAGATTTACTCATGATTAAGCTTAGAATAAGGGGCTTGCTGAATAGCACTGCAAGAAATCCAAGACCTAGTTTTGCCACAATACACTGTGCGCCCTATGAAGAGCCCTTGCCTTCTAGTAGCCACCATCCTTAGAGCTGGGATTCTATCTTGAGAGCTGGACACTCCCCTAGGGCTGATACGAAGGCTGTGTTGAGAGAATTAATTTGGGAGGAGCAAAGATGGGTAGGGTAGGGAAAGGAAGGCAGGGTAGGGAAAGGTGAGTGGGGTAAAATGGAGGTGAATGATGGAGGAGTGGGGTACTCACAAAGCACATTGTGTGCATCATCGTTCTGGATGCTTTGACTTGGTGGGGTACAGGCAGGGAAGAGCTGGCATTAGGATGTGCTGACAAGTATTCCTGAGAAGTCTGTACCAATGCAGGTAAGGGATAATAAAGGCAGGAGAGGGAGTGGAGAGGGCTGTGAACTTCAGGTACAGGAAGGGTTTCTTGGTACAGTGTGGGCAGGTGGTTTAGTGACTACCTTCTCTGGAGAAGGCCTTGAATGGTATCAATTTGCCCTGGATTTGGAGTAGAGGGTTGCTCCTATCACAGTACTGATGATCTTTTATAAACTTTGCTTCCCTACAATTTCTCCCAGGAAGCTGGTGGAATATTAAACAAGCTGGTAGGTGTGTGTGTATGTGTGTGTTGGTCCTAAGGCTTGAACTCAGGACCTGGGCACTGTCCCTGAGCTTTTTGTTCTATTACTTGAGCCACAGCTCCACTTCATGGTTAATTGGAATTGAGTCTCATTGATTTTCCTGCTTGAGCTTGGCTTCAAATTGTGATCCTCAGATCTCAGTCTCCTGAGTAGTTAGGATTACAGGTATGATATATAGACACCCAGCTCCTTGGCAGCTTTTGAACCTGGTTCTGACAACCTTACACTTGTATATAGTATATTGGGAGAGGTGTCCTGCAGCACACTAAAGGAGGGCTCAGCTTCAAAAGCCAGAGGGAACCTGGGCCAGGCCTGGTTTTCCTTTATTAGCTATATGACCTTACATAGGTCATTCTATTTCTGAGCCTATGAAATCAGTAAAATGGGGTCATATGTATACTGAGTGGTTGTTGTGAAGGTTGGGAACAATGTAAATAACATGTCTATCTCAATGTCGCAAACATACAGTCAAGTAGTAGCTATTAACTTCTTTCTAGGGTAAGAAGTCTATCTGTGACTGGCTGCTACCTCACATCTATAATCCTAATTACTTAGGGGGCTGAGATCTGAAGATTGTGGTATGAAGCCAGTTTGGGCAGGAAAGTCCACGAGACTCTTTTTTTTTTTTTGGGTCTGGTCGTGGGGCCTGAACTCTGGGCCTGGGTTCTGTCCCTTAGCTCTTCAGCTCAAGGCTAGCACTCTACCACTTGAGCCACAGCACCACTTCCGGCTTTTTTCTTTTTGTGTATGTGGTGCTGAGGAATCGAACCCAGGGCCTCTGGCATGCAAGGCAAGCGCTCTACCACTGGGCTACCTTCCCAGCCCTCCACGAGACTCTTATTTCCAGTTAACCACCAAAAAGCTGGGAAGTATCGCTCAAGTGGTAGAAATATCAGCCTCAGGCAGAAAAGGCAAAGGGACAGTGCCCATGTCCTGACTTCAAGCTCCAGGATAGGCACAAAACAATAATCTTAAATAAGTAAGTAAAATTCTATCTGTGGCTGCTTTGATGGAAGGGAGACAGTATTTGCTTATGTAGCCCCAGGGATGGGGAACATCCACTCCTGGGACAGCTCTGCCTGCAAAACCTTCTTCCTGAGATCCAGCTGAGGCCTGGCCTAGTTGTTTCTAGGGCCACAGTGCTTGCTAATCTGCATTTTTCCTAAAGAATCTCAAGAGATGGTACTGGTAACACAGTGCTGGCCTGTATTGTAAGAACAAGGCTCTGGAAATCCCTACACTTGTTCAGAGCAGTCCTTTATTTTCTTTTTTTAAAATTATAAATGATTATCTTTAAGTAGTTCTACAAAGGAGCTACCCTTGAACAAATCAGTTTATTAAGTAAAATGCATTTTGATGGATGTCGCCCCATTATCATTCTCCCTCATCCCTCAGGTGAAGGCATTTAAAGTCAGGCTTATATAAATCACAAAAATCCTTTGCTCTGTCCCATAGAGTTTAGAATGTATGGGTTTTATGTTCCTGAATCTGCTTACTTATTCTCCCAGCTCTTTGAAACGTTCTTCATAGAGGACCATTCCCTATGAAAGAATTGGGTTCTATACATTCAATTTTTGTTATTTTGAGACAAGAGTTTCATTGCATAGCTCAGGCTGGCCTCAAACTTGCAATCCTCTTGCCTCAGCTTTCTGAGTACTGGGGTCCCAGGTGTATTCTATCATGCCCAACATCAATTACCTTATTCTGCAAAAGGACTCCAGAGAAGGCCTAGTAGATCAGTGGTCTAGGCTGGATCCTAAAGATCCCAACAACCAGCATCTCTATACCCTTGGTATTCACTTCTTGAGGAGGGAGGTAAAGGGAAGATAATGTCTGGGCTAGAGCAGTTGCATCCAACTCTTTGTTAGTCTCCTGCATCTGAGCAAGTGCTGCTATCCCTCCCCAAGAGTCCAGTGTCATTTATGGGATAGTTGGTCTAGAACTTGGCCTTGGTATAGCATAGGCTGATGCTGTTTGGCTCAACTCTACATTTCTAGTGCTTGATAAGCTTTGAATAAGGAGTTATTTTTGAGATAAAGTGGTGTGAGGAGAGTAAGCTGGGAAACCCACCAGTTTTCCACAAGTTAGAGTCTCAGACAGCTGTTTTCAGAAGTGCAATTCAGGCATAAGAGGAAGGTCAGTGAGGTGTGGATAGACCAGGGTAAGTTGCTAGATAGCCACATGTGGCCAAAAATTGGATAGTGGAATTTGAACCCAGGTGGTTTACACTGAGTTAGACTATAGATAAATCTTGAGCAACAAATGACCTTCCTTCCTTCCTTTCTTCTTTCCTTCCTTTCCTTCTTCCTGCTCTGGAGCTTGATCTCTGGGCCTGAACGCTGTCCCTGAGCTTCTTTTGCTTAATGTTCTACCACTTGAGCCACAGTACCACTTCTTGCTTTTTTGAGTAGTTTATTGGAGATAAGAGTCTCAAAGAGTTTCCTGTCTGGTCTGGCTTTGAACCATGATTCTCAGATCTCTGCCTCCTGAGTTGCTAGGATTAAAGGTGTGAGCCACTGGTGCCAGGCTTCACAAATGGTATTTCTTGAGTACTGACTATGTGTGAGGTCCTGTTAGGAGAAATTCTCATTAATACAATAAATGTGTGAGGAAGGTATTATTTCCCCCACCTTTTTTTTTTTTTGGCCAGTTATGGGGCCTGAACTCTGGGTCTGGGTGCTATCCCTTAGCTCTTCAGCTCTACCACTTGAACCACAGTGCCACTTCTGGCTTTTTCTGTCTTCTGGTGCTGAGGAATCAAATCCAGGGCCTCATGCATGCAAGGCAAGCAGTCTACCATTGAGCCACCTTCCCAGCCCTGTAACTCCACTTTTATTTTATTTTATTTTGGGTCCCGTCATGGGGCTTGAACTCTGGGCCTGGGCACTGTCCCTCAGCTCTTCAGCTCAAGGCTAGCACTCTACCACTTGAGCCACAGCGCCACTTCCGGCTTTTTTCTTTTTGCTTATGTGGTGCTGAGGAATTGAACCCAGGGCCTCAGGCATGCAAGGCAAGCGCTCTACCACTGAACCACCTTCCCAGCCCCTGTACCTCCACTTTTAAAATGAGGAAATGACTAGCTTACAGTTCTACAATGGTGGGGGCTGAGACTGAAGCCCAGTCAGTTTGCTAGCTCTAGCTCTAGCTGTGGTCCCTCAGCCAGTCTGGGCTCAGGGGTCCCCAGGTACCCATTTGCTTGCCCCAGGCCTTTCCTGATCTGAGATTTTAGTGGAGGACTTTCAAGGAAACCAGAAACTGAAAGGTAGGTCTCCTAGTTTGTACCCAGTTCTAGATATAGAGCTGACTCCAGCAGAGCTATGGCTCTTTCCTGCACAAGAAAATAGTCTAACTCAGTGTGAACTATCTGGGTTCAAATTCCACTGTCCCAATTTTTGGCCACATGTGGCCATCTGGCAAGTTACCTTGGTCTATCCACTGACCTTCCTCTTTTGCCTGAATTGCACTTCTGAGAACAGCTGGTTTACCCAGCTCACTCTCCTCACAGCCCTGTATTTCAGAACAATTCCTTAGGTATGAGGAAGAGCCATTTTCACTCTTTTAAGGAGCCCAAACAAGGCTGACACCACTCCTTCGGGTGGTGTGGGCAGAGCAAGAAGAGGTGTGGAAGGATCTTAGTTTAACCAGGCTACCAGCCTGTGACAAGTAGGATAGACAAGGACTTCCTCCAAGCTCCTTGCTGTGTCCTCTACTTTTCCCTATGGTTATCATCCATCTTTCTCTTCTTTCCTTTTTGTCCCCTCTTCCTTTTTATGTGGTGCTGAGTATGAACTCAAGGCCTTCACAATGGTAGGCAAACATTATACCACTTAGCCACCCCTCTGTCTCCAGTTCCTGAATCAGTTTCTTTACAACGAATAGAACCTCTCCTGACCTACAGATTCTAGTTCTGCCGTGTGACCTTCAGAGCATTTCCAGTTCTCTACAGACAATAGCCTTCACATATGACATGGGGCTGTGGCCTTAAGACCATTCTGTTCTCTTCCAGCAGAGACGCCGGTGACCTTCGTCTTGGGGGTGCACTATAGTAGAGCCATTTGTTCTTTTGCAGGACAACTGCTTGCCTCCTCCACCCCCACCCCCCAAATCGTAACGGCCTGGCACTTGCGGTCAGTTGCAAAAGGACTCGTTCATGCTCAATCTCTTCGTGGTGGGGATCCAGAGGGAGGAAGAAAAACACCAAAAAACAAAACCGGTAACTCTATCTTAGAGTCACCGGCATGATGACCGCTCCCGGTTGCAAAGAAGAATAAAATCTCACTTCGAGCATCGCCTCCCACCCCTATCACACATCCCAATACAAACGCTACAGTCGCTGGAGCCAGCAGGAGGCGGGGGGCGGCCAGTGCGCGTGCGTCGGCGCAGAGCCCTCTCTCGCCCACGTGCGCGCCCCCGGCCGGAGACGCGCACCGCGGCCGGCTGGCGGGAAAGCGCGCGGGAAGCCCCCGGCTGCCTCTCCATGTGGGGGAGGGAGGACTGGAGGCGTTTGGAACGTGCCACTCTCAGTGAGAAAGGGGGGATTTTCGCGCTTCTTTGGTTTTTCCACCTCTCCCATCCGTCCACCATTCCGTTAGTTCCCCCTATCCGCCAGCACAATACAGAGCCCCGCGCCGCAATCCCGCTCCCTCGCTTCAGCCTGGCTCGGGCCCCCTGAAGCCGGGCGCAGGACTGAGCTGTTTCCTTTGCCGCCGGAGCGGGGCGCTGCACCGCGCGGCGGGGCCGGAAATTCCCGCGGCCTGAGTGGTGGAGCTCTAGCTGGGAGCGCGGCGCCGCCTTCCTCCTCGCCGGGCCGGGTGGGGGCGTCGGGCACCGCGAGGGCCGGGCTGCCCGAGTGGGTGGGGAGGGGGGGGGGGGGGGCCGCCGCGGCGGGGGGGGAGCGCGAGCGACGCGGCTGCTGTTCACCAGAGGCTCGGCGAGCCGGGAGACCCTGGCGCCCCCGCTCCCGGCCCCCGCCCCCTCGCGGTCTCCGCCTCCTTTTCCTCACACACCCCCCGGGCTGCCCGGGCCCCAGGCCTTCCCCGCGCTCCTCCTCCTCCGTCTCTTCACACTCTCTCCGACCTGGGTCCTTTTGCTGCCCGTCGGCCTGGCAGCCTCTGGGGCGAGTCCTCCTCGGGCTCCCTTTCACACGCACGCACGCGCCCTCGCTCGCAGGGCGGCCCCCTCTTCTCCAGCCTTCCTCCTGACCGTCCTTTAAGGCCGCCGTCGGGGGAAGGATTGATGTCCCTTCAGCATCATGCAGCCGCCGCCGAGGAAGGTAAGGACGCAGCTGGAGGGGCTTGGGAGCTTTGAAGGGATGCGTACCCGGAACGCGACCACTGTGCCCCCTCCCCCTTTCCGCAAGGGGCCGTGATCGCTGGTCGCCTCTGGCATGTCACTGAGTTGCCGCCGGTTCCAGGCGGGGGTGCGGGGGGTGGGGTGGGGGGAAGGTGGTGGGAGGGGGTGGCGCGTGTGCGTGGTGCCTGCCTTGCCAACCGAGGGGCAGCCAGGGACTTCGGTAGCGCTGGAGCCCCCCCCCCCCTTCCCGATATTGTGCAAGAGTTTTGGGTGTGTATTTAGGTGTGTGCGTCCGCATGGTCGTGCCACCCACTGCAAAGTGCATTCTCGGGGCTGCACCGAGGGGAGCCAGGGGGAGCCCCTGCAGATTTGCAGAGCCCTTGTGCGTTGTGTGATTGTTTAGTCTGCACACCAGGTTTGAGCCCTCCAGTCGGTTGTCGCCCAGCGCGGTGTGTGTGTGTGTGTGTGTGTGTGTGTGTGTGTGTGTGTGTGTGTGTGTGTGTGTGTGTGTGTGTGATTTGTTTCAAGCCTAGCGGTAAGGTTTGGCCTGTTTCCCCCCCCCCTCCCCTTTACCCGGGACTGCCGTAAAGAAGTTGGAGGAGTCACCGCCCTTCCATCCCAAGGAAAAGCAAATTAAGAATTGACGGATTCTGCCTTTCTTCCCCCCCACCCTCCACCCCGCCCTGCCCCTGTCAAGGGGACCAGGAAACCGAGGCACTTCCCCCAGGAAAGCGAGTTTGCGGCAGCAAGCTGGGTTTGGATGGCCAGGGTGGGAGTGACCGGTGTTTTAGGCTAGTGAGCAGCTTCCCTTGCGTTTAATCCTGCAGATGAATACTGGTTATCTACTCTGGGTGCTGGAGGGAGGAGGCCGTTCTGCCCTCCTCTTCTGGGCAAACATTTGCCGAATGTCTAATTCACCCGTCCCCAGCTTTCTCTTCTTTCCCCTTTTAAATGGGTTCTCCAGCTGAATCTTTTTCTTTTGCATATGTACTACCTCTCCAGTGGCCAGCATTCCACTACTGGAACCTCGAACTCTGGGGTCCAGCCTTGTGGTCGAGGTTCTGGCCAGCTGGCGTTTGCGGCTCTCGATATTTGAAGTGGAGCCACCATGGGGCCTGGCTTGCTGGGTTAGTTTAAAAGAACTGTATATGCTGGAAGGTCACTTTTTGAGTTCTCCTTTGTGAGAAAGAGATTGTGGTTTGATGGGCTGTCAGCGAATGGAGGACATCATCCCCAGCCTGTCCTTTCTCCCAGCTATTGTGGAATAATTTATGTAGTTCATTCATACATATTATTTCACGATGGTCTAAATTTTGGTTGTTAGGTATTCGATATTTTTAATGTCTCTTCTCCCATCTAATCTCTGCTCATCTCTCCTAGTGGTCAGTATCTGTATCTTTTTTGGGGGAGAAGAAATGGAAGAGAGGTTCTTTTAAAACTGTACTGAGCTTGTGCATAAAGTAGAATGTCTACTATATTTTGCAACTCTTTAAATCTGTCATTTTTTACTTGTGCACAAAAATGTGTATTCAGCCTCTTTCAGATTGTTTGGTTATTACGTATCTTTAGTAATAAAACTAGATGGCAAATAATGGGTTTATGGTCTTCAAGGAGAGTAGAGCAAAAAGTACATATTCTGACAAGTATTAAGTGTTTTTAAATAGGTTGTGCTTCAAATTGTAAAAAGACTTTCATAAATATATGATTTATTCTAGGTGAAAGTTACACAAGAGTTGAAAAACATTCAAGTTGAACAGATGACAAGACTTCAAGCCAAACATCAAGCAGAATGTGATTTGCTTGAAGATATGAGGTAAGGTTATAGTAAATAGTTTGATAACTTATCTATCTCTGTTTCCAAGGACCTTTGAGTTGTTAAGCTCTTGGATCTGATGATGGAATTTCTTTTTTGGGGTGGGGGTCAGTCATGGGGGCTGAACTCTGGGCCTGAGCGCTATTCCTCAGCTCTTTAGCTCAAGGCTAGCGCTCTACCACTTGAGCCACAGCTCCACTTCTGGCTTATGTGGTGCTGAGGAATCGAATCCAGGGCTTCATGGATGCGAGGCAAGCACTCTACCACTGAGCCACCTTCCCAGCCCTGGAATTTTTTTTTTTTGGGTTTCCTGCTTTAAGACTGTTAGCACTGGGGCTGGGAAGGTGGCTCAGTGGTAGAGTGCTTGCCTTGCATGCATGAGGCCCTGGGTTCGATTCCTCAGCACCACATAAGCAAAAAGAAAAAAGCCGAAAGTGGCGCTGTGGCTCAAGTGGTAGAGCGCTAGCCTTGAGCTGAAGAGTTGAGGGACAGCGCTCAGGCCCAGAGTTCAGGCCCCACGACCGGACCCCCCCCCCCAAAAAAAAAAAAGACTGTTAGAACTTTTATTCGGCTGAAACTTGTAACTGAAATTACAACAGAACAAACTTCCTTCAGTGGAGAAACCTTAATTTACAGATACTGTTAGGAAAGAAACAAAGGGCTTAAAGGTGTTAGATTATGATCAATGAAAGAAAAATTATTTTTTTTTCATCTGTTTACTCTTTTGAAATAAAAATTCTTTTTAGTTTTTTGCTGGTCATGGTGCCTGAACTCTGGGCTTGGGCACTGTCCCTCTGCTCTTCAGCTTAAGGCTAGTGCTCTACCACTTGAGCCACAGCACCACTTCCAGCTTTTTCTGCTTATGTGGTGCTAATGAATCGAACCCAGGGCCTCATGCATGCAAGGCAAGTGCTCTACTACTGAGCCACCTTCCCAGCACCGGAAAAAAAATTCTTATTTACATCTTTTCACTGAATTATAACGGCTATTTACTGACTTTAACAATTTTACACAGGTTTTGTTTTTTTGTTTTTGTTTTTTTTTGTCAGTCATGGGGCTTGAACTCTGGGCCTGAGTGTTGTCCTGCAGCTCTTCAGCTCAAGGCAAGCGCTCTACCACTTGAGCCACAGCTCCACTTCTGGTTTTCTGAGTGGTTTATTGGAGATAAGAGTCTCACAGACTTTCCTGCCCAGGCTGGCTTTGAACTGTGATCCTCAGATCTCAGCCTTCTGAGTATCTAGGGTTACAGGCATGAACCACCAGCGCTGCCTACACAGGTTTTTTTTTTTTTTAAAACAGACCTGTAGTTAATGGTTAATATCTGGGGTGATTCAGTCAACCTTAGATGATTGTATATTAGTGCTGTTCGTTACTGCATGAAATAACTTTGTCTTTGAATGATAAATACAACACAAACTGTGTTTCTCATATTTTGTTGTTACTTATATTTATAATCAAGATAAATTCAAACTTGATAAGACATCTTCTAACATTTCAAAAATGAGTATCAGAAATGTTACACACCTGTAATCCCAGCACTTATGAGGCTGAGCCAGGTGGATTACAGGCTCAAGGCTAGCTTGGGCTATATATTGAAAACCTATCTCAAAAATAAAATGGAGGACAAAATGAACAAAAAGAAATCAGAGTATTGTGAAAATGAGAGGGAAGCATGATTTAATTTATTGAAAGAAATGTTAATTAACAATCATTGTACAAACTGACAGGTCAACATGTATTTTTATAAATAGAAAAGATGATTTGCATGATGAAATAGAGTGGCTACAATTCTTATTTCCTTTGAGTACCATAGTTATCAAGTGAGAGGTTTTGAGTGAAGGTATGGCCCCAGTAGTAGAGCATGGGCCTTGAGTGAAAATTCAAGTGACTGAAAAGTATTCTTATTTTAATTCTGAGTTATTTTCTTTCTCCTTTTGTTCTTTTCTTTTTCTTTTTTTGCTTCTTGTCACTACAAGAGGAAAAAAAAAAGGTTCTTTTAAGTGGGGCTGAGTATTGAACCCAGGCCTTGTGTACACTAAGCATACACTCTTCACCGGCTCTTCTCCTTAGTTTCAGTGGGTTTTTTAGATAAAAAAAAATTCCTGTGTAAGATACCTATGGCTAAGTCTACCAATATATTTTTATAGAAATCTCTAGAGGAAGCAATCAGTTTTCAGAAGCATTTCAAGAAGGCAAAATTAGTGTGTAAATGAAGATTCTGTGTGGAGTGTGGATGGTCACTGGTCATTAAGTCTTGCTGAGTATATGTGTCTTCTAAGACTTAATTAAATTCTTTACTTCTGTTGCCTGTGTGCAAGAGTTTAAGGCCTAGACTATGGACTTTGAAGTCAGTGTCAGATTCGTGTCAAATGTACTTGATGCAAGTGCTTAAGATCTAGACTATGGACATTGGAGTCAGTCTTCAATTTGTGTCCAGGCTCTGTTACCTTCTAGATGTTCTGGATTCTGAAAAAACAGCTTTCTTATTCTAAACTTCAGTTTTCTTATTTGTAAAATGGGGCAGTAGTGGCCTGCATTCACAAAGATTGTGCACTGAATGTTGATATGGCATGTATTAGGAAAGTTGATGTAGATTGTTGTTCCTGCTGTTGTTTCTTCTGTATATTTTTGATTAATCAATTCTGATTGTATTGTTACAATATTCTAGTTATCATAACTGTGTCTTCATAGCTTCTATATCCCGTCTCACCTTTTTACTCTGTCTTCCCCATTGCTGTCAGTTAGTTTTATTATATATGAGTTCTCTGTGGCCTTCTGGATAAAGGCTGGCCACCTTGTCATGGCATACATGACAGTAGCTTCCCTAATTACAATCTTGGCATGCCTATGCTTACTTGTTCTTCTGTCCACTCAGGGTATCTGATTATTTGTGTATTCGATACTCATGCATTTGCTTTTGCTGTTTCCATTGCCTATTGATACCCTTCCTGCCACTTTTTCACCCAATAATCTGGCTACCACTACCTCTGCAAGTTAATTGCCCTTTGTGATCTCAAAGGATTTCAACATTCTTATGTGAATTCTTTGAAGTTAGAGGCCAAACCTTAATCTTTTTTGTAACTTTGTACTTTTGTAATGACAAAATTATCAAATGAATATTGTTATATTTAAATGTACCCTTATTTTGTTCTTGGTAAAATATTTTATAAGAGCCTGTAGAGGTATCTTTCTGCTGACCCTACTTTATACTTTGATTTACATGGGCACTTTATACTGTGCTATTTGATGTAGACTGTATATTTATATATAAACAGTAAGTGCAGAGATTGGTGGTGCACTACGGATCAGCAGATTATATTTTAAAGGAGTCAGTGTGCTTTTCTATTTATTTGACACCTATATAGTTGTGACTAGAGTACTGTATTGCCAGAGGAAATGTGATTGAGGTCCCTCTCAGTCTCTGTCTCTGTGTGCTCAATTTAAGAGATTTAATTGTTAGAGTATGCTATGGTGAAAGTAAGGTTTATTATTTGACACATTTTATGAAATGAGATGACTGAGCCACATGTTACCAAAGATTGCTACATAATTCAACTTTCTAGAAACAAGGATTCTTTTCCCCTTCTCATTATACAGAACAAATGTGAAAGTGCTGAAAATTTTTATGATTTCACTTATTGGGAGAATAATCCATTGTGGAAATTATGCACCTTATTGACTCTTTTGGGTATGTCCACCCATAAATATTCTTTTTTTTGTGCTGGTCCTGGGGCTTGATCTCAGGGATTGTGTGCTATCCCTGAGCTCTTTCTGCTCAAGGTTAGCCACATGGGCTGGCTTTGAACTGCAGTCCTCAGATCTCAGCCTCTTGAGTAGCTAGGATTACAGTCGTGAGCCACTTGCATCTGACTTCCATGAGTGTTCTTAAGAATGTATTTTAAGGAAGTGGTGCTGTGGCTCAAGTGGTAGAGCACTAGGCTTGAGCTGAAGAGCTCAAGGACAGTGACCAGGCCCAGAGTTCAAGTCCCATGGCTGACAAAAAAAAAAAGAAAGAAAAAGAAAAAGATGTATTATAAGCAGTAGGGTTATTGTAAAGAAAATATACATGCACGTCTGAAATATCACCACAGAACCCCTTAGTGCAATTAATAAACACTTAAAAAAATGAATGACAGGAAGAGTAAAACACGCTCTGTTGGGGATAGAATACCAGCAGAATCAGAGAGGGCTAATAAAGAGGGTGACTGAAGGTTAAAATGGTCCAAGTAACTTATTTACATGATATATGTGTATGTATACATACATATATAATGTACATTACATGTAATACATATTATATATACACATACTGAAACCCTCTTTGTACTGATGTATGCTAACATGCTAACATTAAAAAAGAAAAAAAAAGGGCTGGGCACCAGTGGCCCATGCCTGTAATCCTAGCTACTCAGGAGGCTGAGATCTGAGAATCCTGATGAGCAGGAAAGTCCATGAGACTCTTATCTCCCTCCAGTTAACCACCTGAAAGCTGGAAGTAGCTCTGTGGCTCAAGTGGTAGAGTGCTCCCCTTGAGCTGAAGTGCTGAGGGGCAGCGCCCAGGCCCAGAGTTCAAGCCATTTGACCGACCAAACAAAAAAAGAACCAAAAAAAAAAATCATTGTATTGCTTACCTATAATCCCAGGTTGAGGCAGGAGGATGGAGAATTTGAGGCCAGCCAGGGCTATATAATGAAACCCCACCTCAAAAAATCCTATCTCAAAGAACTAAAACAAGAAAATGAGAAAAAAAAAAACGTTTCATAGAAATGTTTCTGTTCCCCAAGGGGAACTAAGGAATACTTGCTTGGTGCTGCTCACAAACTCAATAAGCCCATAAATTACTTTATATAAGCAACACCAGTTAATCTTTAAAAAGTCTCCATTAGCTAGGCATTTCCTTATACTGCTATACCATAGACAAGGGGCTTTAAAATCATTAGCTTTAACTTTTCTATACATACTGTATTGGTTAAGAACACACAATTTTAGATGCCTTAGTAAGAGAAATACTTGAAACTGACATTCAAATAAGCTGTAACATTAACTTTAAAACATCACCAAGTCATCATCTACTTGTTTTCTCAATTTTATTTTTTTGGTGCTGGAGATTGAGCCCAGTATCTTGTGCCTGCTAAGCATGTACTCTACCATTGAGCTATATACCCTCAGTCCTTCCCAATTTTAAATAGATTGCAGTTGAGACTAGATTGGCAATTGGCTTTAAAATTGATTCAACATAAGCAAATTGGCGTTTATGGATACAGAAATGATAAAGACCAAGATCTGTCTTACGCAGCATTACAGTTTACAGAATGATTTAAACTAATATACCTACCTTCATTCAAACTGTAAAAATCCTGCTGAAAATCTATATGACACCTCTGCTCATGAGTGCATTTTTTTTTTTTTGGGTCCGGTTGTGGGGCCTGAACTCCAGGCCTGGGTGCTGTCCCTCAGCTCTTCAGCTCAAGGCTAGCGCTCTACTACTTGAGCCACAGTGCCACTTCTGGCTTTTTTCTTTTTGCTTATGTGGTGCTGAGGAATGGAACCCAGGGCCTCAGGCATGCAAGGCAAGTGCTCTACCACTGAGCCACCTTCCCAGCCCCATGAGTGCATATTTTAAGGGCTCCATCACACCTAGAACTATTTATGTGTTTAAAAAGTTAGTGACAGTTGTGAAAACTGTGTCCCCAAATTCTATGCAAAACATTTGAAAAATAGTGAAATGCTAGCCTGAGAGGTTTTTCTGCTTGTCTCTTTCCTGCATCTTTGAGAAGCACAGGCTTTTACTGTGGCAAGCCTAATAATAATAAATGTCATATGATAAAAAGAGTTGAGGTCTAAATTCTTGTTATTAAATCCTGGCCTTTTATTTAAAGTTGGAAATTGTGTGAGTTACAGTAATCATAGTTTGTGAGTTATGGTAATCAAATCAAGCAGTTGTTCAAACACAAATTTACTATTACCAATTTATCAAGTATTGCTTTTTATAAACAAAGATACACATAAAATTCAAGCTAGTATAAGTCTAGGTTTGTGAAAACTGAATTAAAACATGGAATTTTCACTTGAGACCCTTAGAAAGTATGACTGTTGTTTTCTGAAAATATGCTTTGCTAGCCAGGCACTGGTGGCTCATTTCTATAATCTCAGTTCAAAGCCAGCCTGTGCAGACAACTTCAAGAGATGACCTTCAGTTAACTAGAAAAACCTAGAACTAGAGATGTGGCTCAAGTGATAGAGCCTCAGCCTTAAGTAAAACAGTCAAATGACAATGTAAGACCTGAAGTTTAAATCCAGTAATGGCGTAGAGGTGGAAGCCATTTTAAATGTATCATGTAATGTGGTAAACACATTAGTAGATGCATCTTCGTTAATATGTATATTCAAATATTGAGTGTCTGTATGAAAATTCCTTTGGATATAAGTAGTGTAAATTTTTTCATTTTATTATTTTTAAAAATTATTGAGAGAGGGTCTTGTTCAGTAACTCAATCTGGCCTGGAACTCATTGTTTAATCCATACTTGCCTTGAATTCTTGACTCCTCCTCCTGCCTTCAGAGTACTGGGATTACACCAGAGTACTGGGATTACACATCCTGTCTAGCATCTGATTTTCAAAAGTCTTTTAGGTATAGTGACACATTTCTTTTCCTTTTTCTTTTTGTTGGTCTCGGGGCTTAAACTCAGGGCCTAGGCGCTGTCTCTGAGCTCTTTTGTTCAAAGCTAGCACTCTACCACTTTGAGCCATAGCACCACTTCTAGTTTTCTGGTGGTTATTGGAGATAAGTCTCAGGGACTTTCCTTCCCTGACTGGTTTTGAACCACACTCAGATCTTAGCCTCTTGAGTTGCTATGATTACAGGTGTGAGTCGCCAGTGCCCATCGATAAATTTCTTTTTCAGAGTGTCACACTAGATAAGTAGATATGGGAGAAGTTCATATTTTTAACTGATGACTTTTCAGTGCACTGAAAGATAGATCTTGAAGCAGTCATTTTACTCTAATGTAATCATGAATACTGTATTTCCTTATAAAGTACCAGTTTAAACTTATAATTTGTTTCTTTCCTTCCTTTCTCTTTTTTCTTTTTTCCCAGTGATACAGGTTGCACACCTGTAATCTGGAAATCTGAAATTATCTGCTAAGAAGGTTTTGGATTTTAGAGCACTTTTGTCTATGTAAATATTCTAAAATCCAAAAAACCTCTGAAATATGAAGTACTTTTAGTCCCAAGCATTTTGGATATGGGAGTTGAAACACTGAACTGAAGTCAAAGCTTACTTATTCAATGTTCATAACTTAAGCTGCTTGAGAAGGGAGGGAGGAGTTCTGACTTTTTCTACCTGTCTTAACAAGTGGGATGACCTTTTAAAAATTCATTGTGACTGGAGATGTAGCTCAGCAATAGAGTGCTGTAGCATGTGAAAGACACTTGAGTTTGATCCCCTGCACTACAAAAACAAAAAACTCATTAATGATCTCTGTATTCCAGCTTTTTGTATATACTATGTTGAGTGGAATCTGGGTCTTTTTTTTTTTCCTTGAAACTGTCTCATTATATACCTCAGGCTAGTCTCAAACACTATTCTTCTGCATGCTTCCACTCAGCCTTCTGAGTGCTGGGATTATAGGTGTGTACCACCATGCGCAGTATGTTTTTCTTTTCTGAGACTTCCACTATTCTCTTCCCTGGAACTTTACCTTCTCACCAGATTCTCTATTAGTTTCATGCTCAACTTGTTAGTATTAACTCATTCATTAAAAGAGGGCATATATAGGAGCTGGGAGGGTGGCTCAGTGGTAGAGTGCTTGCCTTGCATGCATAAGGCCCTGGGTTCGATTCCTCAGGACCATATAAGCAAAAAAAGCCCGAAGTGGTGCTGTGGCTCAAGTGGTAGAGTGCTAGCCTTGAGCTGAAGAGCTGAGGATCAGTGCCCAGGCCCAGAATTCAGGCCCCATGATAGACAAAAAAAAAAAAAAGAGGGCATGTAACTTCTTATTCTTAACATAAATAAATAGCAGATACTTTTTCTTAAAACAAAACACAATGCAGTGCCAGGCACTCGTGGCTTATGCCTATAATCCTAGCTACTCAGGAGCTGAGGATCAAGGTTCACAGCCAGCCCAGGCAGAAAATCCCTGAGATTCATCTTCAATTAACCACCAGAAAACTGGACATGACACTGTGGTTTAATGTGGTAGAGGCTAGCCTTGAGCTGAAAAGCTCAGAGACAGTGCCCAGGCCTCAAGTTCTAGCTCCATGACCAACAACAACAACAAAAAGATAGTGTGGGGCTGGGAAGGTGGCTCAGTGGTAGAGCACTTGCCTTGCACGCATGAGGCCCTGGGTTCGATTCCTCAGCACCACATAAGCGGAAAAAAAAAAGCCAAAAGTGGTGCAGTGGCTCAAGTGGTAGAGTGCTAGCTTGAGCTGAAGAGCTGAGGGACAGTGCCCAGGCCCAGAGTTCAGCCCCCACTACCGGACCCCCTCTGCCCCCCCAAAAAAGTTAGTGTGATCCTGTAGTCCCAGCTCAGGGACAGCGCCCAGGCCCTGAGTTCAAGCCCCACAACCGAAACAACAACAACAACAACAACCCCCCCCCCCACCAAATCCACAACATATTAAGCTATAAACAGGAGAGCTTTATGCTGAATGTGACAAGTTCCTCTCTCTTTCTCATCTGGAATTGTGAATGAAGGATATTAGTGTGATATAGCTGTTTTCTTTGCTTTCCTCTCCTTCATTTCTTTTAGGGATGCATTTGGAAGCTGGCATGTTGGGAGTATAAGAGGAAAGATAACTTATTTGCTGTTAATCAGGAACATTCCATTCTTTGGGGAGATTTTATACTGATGCGTTTCCTGTTGATGTTTGCTGCCAGCAGTAGACAAGTACAGTTTACTTTCTTTTTAGTTTATTATTTATTTTTTTCCTCTTTGCTCTCAAGGCTTCTTACCAATTATGTTTCTAGATACTAGAACCTATGTGGCTTTGTTTTGTTTTGGTTTGGTTTGGTTAGTATTGTTTATTCTTACGTGCTGAATCAGAAAGTTTCTTTGCAGAGACTCAGAATATAAAGAACCTTCTTAGCAGATATCTTTAGGAGCTTATTATATAGTATGAGAAAGTTCTAGACTTTCAGAGTGTGGTAGCTATATTGTGTTTGGTTATCTTAGGTGAAGGTAGAAACTGAAGCACAGCTTGATGAAGTAATTAATTTTGGTGAAGACTCTAAGCTATTGTACTGTCATTGTGTTTCTCAAGCTGTATGTGTATATTGGGGGCTTGAAATCAGGCTCTCTTGCTCAGCTTTTTCAGTCATGCCTGGTGCTCTGCCATTTGAGCCATACCAGCTTAGGCATTTTGCTAGTTTATTGGAGATAAGAGTCTTGAGGGTTTGTGTGCCTGGGCTTGCTCTGAATCTCGCTATCCACAGACCTCAGTTTGAATAGCTAAAATTATAGATGGGAACCACTAGCCCCTGGCTTCCCAAGCTTTTAACCAAGGAACTCATCATAGTTCCTATTTTCAAGTATTTGCTATCAAAATACGCATTATTAGCTGAGTGCTGGTGGCTTTTACCTGTAATCCTAGCTGCGTGGGAGGCTGAGCTTGCTAGGATCATGGTTCAAGGCTAACTCATGCAGAATAGTTTGTGAGACCTCTGTTAACCCACAGTTGGGTGTGGTAGTATATACGTCTCATACTCTCATATGTGAGAGGCTGAGATTGGAAGAATTGTAGTTGCAGGTCAGCCTGGGCAGAAAAATCTTCAAAATTGTGTCTCAACCAACCAAAGCTGCTTGTTATTCATGTACACTGGTCATCCTAGCTATGACTTGAAGCCTGAAATAGATGAATTGTAGTCCAGGTGCATGCCCATGCAGAAAATGAACGGTATGTAAATAAAAAGAACTTGTGCAAAAAAAGGGTAGTGAGAGCTGGAAGCATAGTTCTGTGGTTGAGTGTCTGACTAGCATGTGTGAGGGCCTGAGTTCAAATCCCAGTAGTCAAAGGGAGAAAAAGATTCAGAAAAGCTTAACTCTTTTGAGTTCAAATTCCAGCACTATCAAAGGGGAGAAAAGGATTCAGAATAGTTTAACACTGAAAGTGACCAGTTTTATCTTTTTAAAAATCAGGCATGAGAATATTAGATACAAAAATCTGACTACAAGTTTTAAAAGAGCTTTGACAAGTATAAATAAAAATTGTGAGATAGGTAATACCTCACTATAACTGGCAGTATCTTTTCTTAGTGGGACATAAAATTGCATGATGTATCATGAAAACTTTAAGTTGCATATCAGTTAATGGACTCAAGCCTTTCCCTTCATTCCCTAATCATTACTGCTTTCTAGTCACTGTTCTTCTAGATTAAAACAAAAAATTAGGAAGTGGCGCTGTAGCTCAAGTGGTAGAGCGCTCGCCTTGAGCTGAAGAGCTGAGGGACAGCGCCCAGGCTCAGAGTTCAAGCCCCGCGACCGACAAAAAAAAAAAAAAAAATTAAACCAGGTGCTGGTGGCTCAGACCTATAATCCTAACTACTTAAGAAGCTGAGATCTGAGAATAATCATTTAAGCCAGCCTAGGCAGAAAAGCTCTTGAAACTTTGATCTCCAAATAACTAGCAAAAAGCTGGTAGTGTAGTCATGGCTCAAGTGGTAGAACACCAGCAGTGATTGAAAAAGCTGAGTGAGAGTACGAGGCCTGGAGGTCATTCCCAGTACTGGTGCAAAAACATACATTTGTATGTACACAAGCGCGCACACAAGTAACCTAGATCTTGAGAGGGAGATTTGTGGTACTGGAGGTTGAATCTGGGCCTCAAGTTTGCTACACAAACATCTACCAGAGAAGGAAGTTAAATGATTTTAAAACTGAAGTTATAAGGAAAAAGATCAAATAAAACCATACTTAGTGTTTCTTTGGAGAGAGGTAAAAAATGATTAAAAAGATATGAACATTAATAAAAGATAACACAGAATTTCATCTGACTAAATGAATTTAAAATTTAAATATAATATATCCTTTCATATTATGGTCAGTTGTAGAGGGAAGAGACTAAGAAGAAGATATAAGCTAGGCAAAGGATGAAATACAATATGATAAAGTCTTTTCAATAAGATAGTTTTTTTTTCATGATCACTGCTTATTTAATTGAGTCAAAGTTTTGGTACTACCTCTTCCTATTGCTTATAAGCCATTCCTCAAAGTTCTTATGTGGCCTTAAAATTAAAAGAGTTGATTAGATTTTAAATGGGATAGTCATTGTAGTCTACTGCAAGTTATTTTTAAGATTTTAAATGGGGTAGTCATTGAAGTTATTTTTATGATTTACAGACTTGAATGGAGAATACTCTCTTGACTCAAATGGAATTAAACTAAAGCTAGTAAGGTTAATCGGATGTGGTGGCACAAACCCAGTAATTCCAGTACTTGGGGCTACATAGCAAGATCCTATCTTAGAAACAAAAACAAGCAAACAAAAACAAGTGCTGGATACTTTTCCTTGACCTGTCATTTTTTTAGCCACATCTAGATAATTAAATAAGAGAGATAGTGAAGGTGATCTGGTGTGATAGGGTAGGGTTATATATTGGAATAAGTGCTGCTTAGGAGTTTACTACCAGGGTACAACTCCTACTGCTTAGTCTTTTATTAAGTGTATGATTTTGAATACAAGTCATTTAAACTTCATTGAACCTTATGTTTCTTATCTGTAAAATGATAATAATTATAGTACCTTATGGACTTATTTTGATAATTAAACCAAGTAATGCATATAAAATATCTCTTGCACAGTGTGTAGAATGTAATAGGTGTTCTTTTGTTAACTAATTGAGAGCATCAATTCAGAAATTATGGTCTGTGACTTATCCTCCAAAGAGTTAACCTGAAGTTGGGATCTGTAATTGCCAAAGATAAATTCTTCCTATGACACAAAAGCATCTCTTTCCCCAAAGCCAGTGGTCTAGGTGTCTATTTCATCTTCTGTGATTGTAATATGCTCTTATTTATTGCTGATGGCTTTTACAGCTTCAGTTATCATATTTTTATAAGATTATTTGAGGTAGAAGAAGAGGAAAGAAGGAATTTTTCTCCTCGCATAGCTGTTACCCTTCTCTTCCTTCTTTCCTTCTACTAGGGAAGATGGTTTTTGCCAGTCCTTCTTAATAGACTTAACTTGATAGTCTCATTGATTAACTTTACTTCATATACTATGCATGCCTCATGTAAAAGAGCCTGAGAATTTATCTTCTTGGAAGTTGATCTTTGCTAAGAAATAAAGTTATAGTGGTAGTAATGTGACCTTTCCTATGTAACTGTTTTGCCTAATCTGTCACAGGACTCCATTTCCAATTTACTCCTGTTGATTCTCGTAGTATTAAAAATACATTAGGCTTCAAATATGAAGTACATTGATAGAATTTGAAATGTCCCAAGCTGATTGTGGATTAAGAACTCCATCTAAACAATTTGTATCCTCTTCTTCCAACCCTTTTGAGCTCAGTATATTATTTTAGGAGTAGGGTTTTGTATTTGCCATAGGTAGAGTGGCCAACAGGCAAGTGGCCTCTTAGGATACTCTTCAAAGGAATTGGTTAGAGTTAGAGATCTTGGTACTTTTGGTCATCTGATACTTTGGAGAAATGGTGGTTTAAAGGCCCTGCAGACAATTTTATTTTATTGACCACCTTTGCATCTCTGTTGAGAGTGCTAGTGAAATGACTGAATTGAAAGCAAGAAAGGGCAAATGAGGGCTACAACTGTCCCTGGCAGAGTCATTTGCCCTTACTAACTGAGTCAATTTAGTCTTGAAGGATAAGGTGTGAAGCCTATTATATAAGGAGGCCTGTAATGACAAGTTAGTATTTTTCTTTATAAATTTGTGAAATAGATGTTAAGTCCCACAGAAGCCATTCTGTGCTATGTCAGTCTTTAGAATAGGAGTTTGTTTTTTTTTTTGGGTCCGGTCGTGGGGCCTGAACTCTGGGCCTGGGCGCTGTCCCTCAGCTCTTCAGCTCAAGGCTAGTGCTCTACCACTTGAGCCACAGCGCCACTTCCGGCTTTTTTCTTTTTGCTTATGTGGTGCTGAGGAATCGAACCCAGGGCCTTGAGCATGCAAGGCAAGCGCTCTACCACTGAGCCACCTTCCCAGCCCGCCCCTCAAGTTTTGAAGCAGTGAAACTTAAAAAGGGGATAGTACTTGTTATTTTAATATTTACCACTTTTATTATGTTTTATTTTTTCCTAACCTTGGGATATAATTTACACAGGTAAAATTTTATCCATTTTAACTGTGTATAGTTTGATATATTTTAGTAATTGTGTGTCCTTTGATTGAATAATCACTACCACAGTGGATTTAAAGAATATATCATCTAAATCCAAAATGTTAGGTGATACGACAAAACTAACAGGACTTAAGAAACAAAGAACTCCCACTCATCTGGTCGAACCACTACTAAATATCCCCGTGCTGCTGATCACATGTATGGTGTATATGTGTACACTGTTATATGTTATAGACTGTGATAGAAAATTTGCTCCAGGAAAGTTAGATGAACTTGTGACTTTAAATGAGCATCATTATTCCACAATACTGTGAAATTCGGGAAATTATGTAATCATTTAATCACAATTAAAAAAAACAAAACAAGAACCTCGGGGAAGGTAGGGAGGGAAGGGATGGTAGGGGAAAAACAATGGAGGGGGTAATAATGCTCAATAGGAAGTGTACTCATTATCTTACTCATGTAACTGTAACCCTCTGTATAGTATCTTTACAATAAAAAATAAAAAAATATTTAAAAAAATAAAAGAAAAAGAAAAAAAAGAATATATCATCTTCTTAAAATGTCTTTGATGCTCTAGTTTTAGGTAGCTATTTTTCTACTTTGTTATTTATGACTCAGACTTCTTTTTTCTTCCAGTATTAAAGTTTCTTTCCTTTCTTGTTTGTTGGCACTGAGGTTTTAAACCCAAGGCTTCATACTTGCTTGAGCCACATGTCTCCAGCTTGGAATTTTGCTGGTTATTTTGGAGATGGGGTATCATGGACTTTACTGCCCAAGCTGGTTTTGAACCAGTTTACTCAGATCTCAGCTTCCTGAGTAGCTAGGAGTATAGTTTTTTTTTTTTTTTTTGCCGGTTGTGGACCTGAACTCTGGGCCTGGGTGCTGTCCCTCAGCTTTTCAGCTCAAGGCGAGCGCTCTACCACTTGAGCCACAGCACCACTTCCGGCTTTTTCTGTTTATGTGGTGCTGAGGAATCGAACCCAGGGCCTCAGGCATGCAAGGCAAGCACTCTGCCACTGAGCCACCTTCCCAGCCCAGGAGTATAGTTTTGAGCCACCAGTGCCCAGCTAAAAGATCTTTTTCTAATTGTTCATTGCTGATACGGAAGTGCTATTAAAAATATTAGCCTATAGTGGTACTCACTAGACACTATATTGAAAATGAACTATAGGGGCTGGGAAGGTGGCTCAGTGGTAGAGTGCTTGCCTTGCATGCCTGAGGCCCTGAGTTCGATTCCTCAGCACCACATAAAAAAAGAAAAAAAGCTGGAAGTGGCACTGTGGCTCAAGTGATAGAGCGCTAGTCTTGAGCTGAAGAGCTGAGGGACAGCGCCCAGGCCCAGAGTTCAGGCCCCACAACTGGACCCCCCCCCAAAAAACAAAAAAGAAAAAAAAAGAAAATGAACTATACACAACTTGTGCGTGAAGAAGGGAGGGAAAAACTGGGAAGAGAGAAAGGGAAGGGGTGACATGTCCCAATTACTTGGCTTATGTAACTGTAACCCCTCTTTATATATCACTTTTATAATAACAATAAAAAGATAATACAAATATAATTTAAAAATGAACAGAGCTCATATTCTCAACAAAAAATATTAGCTTATATCTTGTGACCTTGTCAGATGCATTTAGAAGTTTAATAAGTTTTAAAATAGATTTTAAAAATATTTTCCCTCTGTATGAGCATGCCATCTGAAAATATAGTTTACTTTTTTCCTTCTAATTTATAAGCCTCATTACTTTTTCTTCTTTTGGCACTATCTAGGTTCTCTAGTACAACAGTGAATAGAAGTGGTGAGAGTAGACATCTTTGTTCTTTCCTACTGGCTTTCTTTTTAGTCTTAAGTAAGGGCATTGAGCCTTCCACCATTGCATTTATAACTGTATATTTTTCATAGATATCCACAATCAGGCAGAGAAAATTACCTTTTCCTAGTGTCCTAAGAACTTTGTTTTTTAAATGGAATCTTGATATGTTATCTAACCTGGCCTCAAATTGCTAGATTTTGAATTGGTCCTGCTATCTCAGTCTTTTTCGTAGCTAGGATTATAGGCATGTGCTATTAAACCTGGCCAGGGTTGATTATTTTTATGGGTGACTAATATTTCGCCATATGATATACCACGTTTTATTTATTCTCTGATCTATTGACGGATGGTTTGGTTATTTCTGCTTTTTGGCTCTTATAAAGTAGTGGTGTTACAAACATTTGGGTATAAATTTTTGCTCTTCTACCTGTTGCTAGATCTGTTGACTATGTACCTAGACGAATTACTACGGTACCATATCCTCTTCTTCCCCCTCTCTCTTCCTCTTTCCTTCTCCCTCTTCCTCCTCCTTGTCCTATTGGTGTTCTTATTATATGCAATGCGGATGATCAGACCTAGGATCTTGAACACATTAGGCAATTTATCTTTGAGCTATATCCCCAGCCCTAATTATTTTTCTAAATTGCTATTCTAATGAGTGTTAAATGGCATCTTATTGTATTCCCTATTGACTAATGATGATATCCAACCAAACTGGATGCCTCAATGGTGTATTCTACTGTATAGTTAAGGAATTAACACCAATCTCACGTAGGACCTTCTAAAAAATAAAAGAGGAGGAAATAATTCCTAACATGTTCTGTAGGCCATCATTATTCTGATAAAGGTGTGGTAAATGAGACTGAGGCAGGTGTTTAAGGCCAGACTGGGGTACATAGTGAGTTGCAGATAAACCTGGGCTTCATAGCAAGACCAGTATAACACAAAACAAAATGTAACTCCCAAACTTCCTCATCATGTTAAAGCGTGTATATGAGAACCCCATAAATAGCACCATAATGTTGAAGGACTAAAGCTTCCCCAGGTCAGGAGGAAGGCAAATACATTTGACATTCTGTAATTCTATCTGAAAATGGTACTTACTTCACCAATTTCACAAAAAATAAGTAAAAATTTTATTTGAAATATTTGGTCATGCTGGGCACTGCTTGTAATTCCGAGCTACTCAGAGACTGAGATCTAAGGATTGCAGGTCAGTGCCAGCCTGGGCAGGAAAATCTGTGAGACTCTTATCTCCAATTAACCACTAAAGGCGTCAGAAGTGGACCTGTGGCTCAAGTGGTAGAGCACAAAGAGGCTCAGGGACAGTGCCCAGACCCTGAATTCAAGCCCTAGGACCTGCAACAACGACAACATCAACAACAACAACAAAAACCAAACAACCCCTCCCCTCCACAAAACCAAAAAAACAGAAGTGGAGGTGAGGCACTCAAGTGGTACTGCACTAGCTTTGAACAAAAAAGCTCAGGATAGCACCCAAGGCCTGAGGTCAAGGCCCCTTGTCCCCACCACATTTTGTTTGTGTGTATGTTGTTCTTTCCTCCTTTTGGATTGTTAACTTTTTTTGTTGTTGGTCCTGGGGCCTGAACTCTGGGCCTGGATGCTGTCCCTTAGCTCTTCAACTCAAAGCTAGTGTTCTACCACTTGTGCCACAGTGCCACTTTCAGCTTTTTCTGCTTATGTGGTGCTGAGGAATTGAACCCAGGGCCTTATGCATGCAAGGCAAGCACTCTACCACTGAGCCACCTTCCCAGTCCCTGGATTGTTATTTTTTAATAGGGAATACTGTTTTTTCCTATAGCACTTTTATAGGTATCAAGTTGATAGCTCATGGTAGATACTGCTTTCCAAATTTCTAATAATTTTCTTTATGAGCAAGTTCTCATATATGAATTTTTAAAAATTCAGTTTCTTGGGCTGGGAAGGTGGCTCAGTGGTACAGCGCTTGCCTTGTATGCATGAGGCCCTGGGTTCGATTCCTTAGCACCACATAAGCAAAAAGAAAAAAACCGGAAGTGGCGCTGTGGCTCAAGTGGTAGAGTGCTAATCTTGAGCTAAAGAGCTGAGGGACAGTGCCCAGGCCCAGAGTTCAGGCCCCACGACCGGACCCCCCAAAAAAAATTCAGTTTCTTTTCAGCCAATTTGAGCAGGGCTGAGCAGGTAGAGCAGGGCTGCTGCCAGGACTGCTCAGTGCATGCTCTCACTATATGCCACACCAGCAACCTAGTTTCTGCCAACGTGGCTTGTTTGTGTGAGTCCTAATTTAGTTCTTTCTCTTCCACTTCTTCAAATTATGAACAGGGATGCTTCCTCTGCAAGCCCATGTTCTCTGTTTTGTTGTTCCAAGTGCTGACTTTTAAGTTTTATACTCCAGGAAATGAGTGTGAAGGAATGTACTTGCATTGGAGTTTTGGAGTCTTGTGTCTTATCTTTTTCTTCCATCTCCAGATCATCTCTCTCACTTATTTTCCATTTATGTGTCATTTGCTTCCTAGTTTCATTGGAGATCATGTTCATATTCATGCTTATTCTTTATTGCTTTTAGGTGACTTCTGAGGGAAGAGAAAGACTGATTTTTCTCTGATGTTTAAGACCTGAAGAGCTCAAAATTTGTTTTTTGTTGGTAACTTGTTTATTCAATTAGTCAAATGTTTAAACGAATTTAAACTTCATAATTACAGTCTGTGGAGTGTCATACTTTCATAGATGTAATAAATATTTTAGTTGTATATGCCATGTGCCAAGTTTGTCCCAAGTACTTTACAAATAAGTACTTAATCCTCATAATAATCTTTTCCTTTTCCTTTTTTTTTTTGGTGCCAGTTCTGGGGCTTGAACTCAGGGCCTGGGCACTATCCCCAAGCTTCTCTTTGCTCGACTAGTGCTATACCACTTGAGCCACAGCGCCACTTCTGGCTTTATTCTGTGTATGTGGTACTGAGGAATCGAACCCAGGGCTTCATGCATGCTAGGCAAGCGCTCTACCACTGAGCCACCTTCCCAGCCCTCATAATAATCTTTTGAAGTAGGCTTTCCCTTTTTTTTTTGCAGTTTTTTAAATTGTGATTAAATGATTACATAAATTTCACAGTACTGTGGGATAGTGATACTTAGTTAAAGTCACCAACACATTCTACATTCTAAGTTTCATGGGGCAAATTGTCTTTATCGTGGTCTATAAAGTTTATAAGTTCTATGAGCTTTGACAATACAATTATTTCTTCCACATTGGGTGATACGTACATTGCATTCCTTTTGCTTAGTGTCAACTGTTTCCTCTTTCCCACTTATTCCCTCCCTCCCATCTCTGCCATTGAGTTGCTTAGTTCGTTTTAATCAATGTCCAGTGCAGCTGATGCATCCTGCTGTTGTATATTTTCCCCTGTTTCCCTCTGGTTCTGTGTGCTCCTCTTAATTTCCCTCTGATGTGAACATATATACCATATATGTGGTCAGCAGCATGGGGTCATTTAGTAGTTATTCGACCAGATGAGTGGAAGTCCTTTGTTTCTTTTTTCTTTTCTTTTCTTTCTTTCTTTTTTTTTTTGGTCCGGTCATGGGGCCTGAACACTGGGCCTGGGCGCTGTCCCTCAGCTCTTCAGCTCAAGGCTAGAGCTCTACCACTTGAGCCACAGCGCCACTTCCGGCTTTTTTCTTTTTTGCTTATGTGGTGCTGAGGAATCGAACCCAGGGCCTCAGGCATGCAAGGCAAGCGCTCTACCACTGAGCCACCTTCCCAGACCCCTTTGTTTCTTTTAAGCCTTGTTAATTTTGTGTATCACCTTACCTTTTGGATTTAACATCTACTTATCAGGAAGACCATGTGCTGTTTGTCTCTGTTCTTGGCTTACCTCATTCAACATGATTTCTTCTAGTTTCATCCATTTCCCTGCAAACGGTAGCTTTCTTTTTATTCTATTCTGATAAGAAATGGAAGCACATCTAGGAAATGGACACCTAATTGATAAGAAGGCAGAGCATTTCCCACTCCTCCTTTCATGACTGTAGCCTCTGTGGGCCTCTACACCTTTTGATTATATCTTATGCTCATGAGTCTCTTAAAGTAAGAGCTGTGTCTTATTCATCTTTATAAAAGCATATCTTACTTTGTAGACTTGAGGTTTTACAAATGAAAGTTTGATGCTGAGTGTTGTGCTGGTACATGCTTGTTGTTTGAGCTACTTAGGAAGCTGTGGCAGGAGGATCTCTTGAGATAAAATTATTGTTGAACAGCACAGCGAGATTCTACCCCAAAAGAAAGTAAAGTAAGAAGAATGGCTGGGGAGTGGGGGGAGAATGATGTAAGGCTTGACATTGATCAAGATACATTGTACTTGTAAGTTGACCTTTTAAATTGACATTGATGAAGATGCATTGTACTTGTAAGTTGACTTTTAAATTGAAGTCCCTTTATACAATTACTTAAAGATAATAAATGAAAATACTAAAACAAGGCTGGGCATCCGTGGCTTATGCCTGTAATACTAGCTACTCAGGAGGCTGAGATCTGAGGATCACAGTTCAAAACCAGCCCAGGCAAGAAAGTCCGTGAGACTCTTATCTCCAGTAAACTACCAGAAAACTGGAAGTGGCCCTGTGACTCAAGTGGTAGGGTGCTCACCTTGAGCTGAAGGGCTCAGGGACAATACCCAGCCCCAGAATCCAAGTCCCATGACTGACCTCTGCCAAAAAAAAAAAAAAATACAGAGAAGAACTTTGTGACAACTCTGTTTGCTATTTTTGTTTTTTCCATGCTGGTTCTGGGGCTTAAACTCAGGGCCTAAGTGCTATCCCTGAGCTTTTGAGCCACAGGCCCACTTCTGACACCTTTAGTAGTTAATTAGAGATAAGATTCTCATAGACTTTACTGTCTGTGCTGACTTTGAACTGTGATCCTCAGATATAAGCCTCCTGAGTATCTGGGATTACATGCAGGAACCACTGGTGTCTGGCAATAACCTTGTTTTAAGCAAGTCTGTTGGTGATATTTTTCTAACAGCTTGTTTTAACTTTGTGTCTTGGGGTCACATTTTAGTAATTCTTGAAATATTTAAAACTTTTCCGCTATTTTGGCTATGTTGCTCTTCGTTGCTTTGATATTTGTTAGTTTTATAATTGTTTTGTGGTGCATAAACCACAGTCACATAAGATGACAAACCTTTGTGTTCTGACTGCTCTCCCACTAGCTGATGCCTTTTTTTGCCCTGTCTTTCTCTCTCTTGCTCTCCTGTACCTTCAGGCAGAGTGGCCTTTTAGTCTTCAAGTAACAGGAAGAGTCATACATGTTCCACTTTAATTAAAAGGTAGAAATGGTTAAAAATAGTGAGGAAGGCATGTCAAAAGCTGAAAGGGAGTATTTTTTTTTCTTTTTTTTGGGTCCGGTCCTGGGGCCTGAACTGTGGGCCTGAGCGCTGTCCCTCAGCTCTTCAACTCAAGGCTAAGGCTCTACCACTTGAGCCACAGCACCACTTCCGGCTTTTTTCTTTTTGCTTATGTGGTACTCAGGCATGCAAGGCAAGCGCTCTACCACTGAGCCACCTTCCCAGCCTAGGGGAGTATTTTTTTTTATGCCAAATGTTTAGCAAAGTTGTAAATGCAGAAGAAAGTTATAGGAGGAAATCAAAAATTCTACTGCA
This sequence comes from Dipodomys ordii, assembly GCF_000151885.1. NCBI lineage: Eukaryota > Metazoa > Chordata > Mammalia > Rodentia > Heteromyidae > Dipodomys > Dipodomys ordii. Next base: position 2,835,036 of record NW_012267238.1, on the reverse strand, counting down.
GGGGACAAACAAATGTTTAACACACACACACACACACACACACACATAATGGGAACAAAATGTTTAAAGCACACACACACCACAATGGGGACAAACAAATGTTTAAAATGAACACACATACACACACAAAATGACCTTTTGCTGATGTGGAGAAAGTTTTTAGGTCTGCCTAAATCTGGCTAGCTGCAGCATCCCCTTAAGCCAGAGCCTAATACAGAGCAAAGTCCTAACTGCAGTTCTGTGAAGGCTAAGAGGAGAGGAAGCAGTGGAAGGGAACTTTGAAGTTTGCAGAGGTTGGTTCATGAGGTTTAATAAAAGAAGCCATCTCCATAGCATGAAAGCACCACGGGAAACAGCAAATGCCCATGTAGATGCTACAGCAGTTTCCCAGAGATGTATCTGTGAAACAACAGATCTTTAATGTAGACACAGTGGCCTTATACTGGAAGAAGAAACACTTCGATAGTTAGAGAAGAAATGTCCAAACTTCAAAGGACAAGTACAGTCTTGTTAGAGGGTAGGTGACTTAAAGTTGAAGCTATTACTTAATGTTTCAGAAAATGCTACAACATTTAATACCCTTAATCTGTTCTCCACAAGGCAACAACAAAACCTAGATATTAACACATCTGTTTACAGTATGGTTCACCAAGTGATTTAAGTCCACTGTCAAGACTTGTTGCTCAGGAAAAGGATTTCCCCATCGATGGACATCAGGACTGTTTTGACCTTCTCCCTTCTTCCCCTCCTCCTCCCCCTCCCCCTCCCCCTCCCTCTCTCTCTCCCTTTCCTTCTCCCTCTCCCCCTTCCTCTCCTTCTTCTCCCTCTCTCCCTCCCTCTCCCTCCTTCTCCCTCCTGTCCTCTTCCTCTTGTCCCCTCTCTTTTGTCAGTCATGGGATGTGAACTCTGGGCCTGGGCACTGTCCCTGAACCTTTCTGCTCAAGGCTAGTGCTCTATCACTTTAAGCTGCAGTTCCTCTTCTGACATTTTGGTGGTTAACTGGAGAAACAAATCTCATGGACTTTCCTGCCCAGGCTGGTTTTGAACTGTGATCAGATCTCAGCCTCCTGAGTAGGATTACTGATGTGAGCTCCTCCCCTCCCCTCCTCTCCCTTCTCCTTTCTTCTCTTTCTTTCTTTCCTTCCTTCTTCCTTCTCTCCCCTTCCCCCCCTGCCCCTTTCATGTGTCAGTCCTAGGGTTTGAACTCAGGCCCTATGATGCTGTCCCTAAAATCTTGCTCAAGCCTAGCACTCTATCACTGAGCCACAGTTCCACTTCTGTTTTGACCATTTATAATTAAATGTGTTTTTGTGTTCATTTGTTTTGACTTTTTTTTGGGGGGGGGTCTGGTCATGGGGCCTGAACTCTGGGCCTGGGCACTGTCCCTCAGCTGTTCAGCTCAAGGCTAGCGCTCTACCACTTAAGCCACAGCGCCACCTCTGGCTTTTTTCTTTTTGCTTATGTGGTGCTGAGGAATAGAACTCAGGGCCTCAGGCATGCAAGGCAAGCGCTCTACCACTGAGCCACCTTCCCAGCCCATGTTTTGACTTCTTTTTATAAATTCCTAGCATTGCAGTTGCTATGGTAGAATAGAGACATGTTTAGTTATGTAAGAAATACCAGAAGCCAAACACAGGTGGCTCATGCCTATAGTCCTAGATACTCTGGAGACTGAGATCTGAGGATTGCCGTCCAAAGTCAGCCTGGGAAGAAAAGTCTACAAAACCCCATCTCCACTTAACCAGTTGTTGCTCCCAGTAGAGTTATACAGATAGCGCTTTTCTTCCCATTTGTGCAGTAATATATGTGCAAAGTTAATAACAAGCAGTAATGTATGTGCAAAATATTGCTAATTAGCAAAGCTTCCCTAAGCCTTGGTGTGCAGAGTTTTATTGAGACTTAGTCACTTAGACAAGATTGATTTCTCATGTAGCTGACCTTATTCTCTGGTAGTAAGCATAGGCTATTTGATGTGATCCAAGGTCTCCAGGTAGGATATTCCAAGGTCTTACTGATTACCTCCCCAAAGCCAAAGGTCAAACTTCTCTTTGAGCAAGGTTAATTGTTTATTGCACACTCCTATATTCTTTTTTTTTAAATTCAGGTAAGGGGTAGGTTTATTCATCGTTCTGGCTGGTACCAGGCCACATTGGCCCTCCATCCACGCAGCTGGGAAAGGCCTGGGAAAGTGGTGGGAAAGAGCTAGAAAAGAGGGCATCTGGGCCTGGGATAGGCCTTATCTAGGGTATGGGTGGAGAAAGGTATGGCCACATCAAATTCAGATGCGACCTCTTCCAGCTGTGCCAGTTGCCTAGGTAACGCAGGTACTGGGTGGAGATTTTGCTGCAAGGAGGGTGGAGCCTGCTCACCATCCAGGAGCGGACTTTACATTCCAGCCTTTTAATAATCATAAAATAGGGCTCAAATTCTCTCTGGCTACTTCCTGCTGACAAAGGGCATCAATAATTGGGGTAAAAGGCTGGAATTTGGTCGCCTCCCAGAGAAGGCAGCGAGCGCAGCTGTCCCTTGGTGGTGTGAGTCCTTAGATGAAGTCTGGAGAAGTCTCATTAGCATTGAGGGGCTGGAAAAAAAAATACTAGATAGCAAATAAATGACAAGAGGAAGGACTTGGGGCTGAAAATGTTGGTAGAAATGTCCTTAGCTACTTCTGACATCTGGCGATTAGGTAGAGGAGAAGTCAGGTGACAAAGGCAATAAATTCCTGTTCAGTTAATAGGTAGACAGGTATAGACATTGGATGAGCAGGCTTCTTACTTCTAATGACCTCCCAGCTCTGGTTAATTTTGAAAGGGCAGGCACAAAGTAGCTGATGTGACATCATGTCCTCTTATTCCTTTCCATAGTCCTTTGTTTCCCAGACTGACTGAGTCTAGGTGCCCATTGCTGGGATGGCTTTTCCCAGTTAGTATTCATGGAGGTTTGAACTCAATGCCTGGGCACTGTCCCTGAGCACTTCTGCTCAAGGCTAGTGCTCTACCACTTTGAGTTACAGTACCACTTGCAGTGTTTGGCTGGTTAGAGATAAGAGTCTTGAGCCATGCTTCCAGCCTGGCTCTTTGCAGGTTAGTTGGGAGATGGAGTCTTAGGGATTTTCGGCCCTGGCTGGCTTTGAACTGCAATCTTTGCTACAAAAGCCCTTTATTATTTCCAATTAAAGCAACAAGGAAATCAAGTAGAATAAGTAGAGTTTACCTGGTTTTTATCTAGAATTGACCAACAAATATTCTGCAATGATAAAACTTGTTAGATGTGATGAGAATTTTAGCACAGATATTCCCAGTATTTTAGAACCACATAGTCAGTAGTAGAATATACAACACAAAACAAAAAAGGCAAAACGCAAAACCTAAAATTTTGACAACAATGTTTAGAAATCTTTGCTAACAAAGCACATCAGATGGTTGGGCCTCAGTTACCAGGGCCTGTGAAAAGAGCAACTTGTTAGCAAGGCACCTTAGAGTAGATGGATGGAGTAGTAAGCATAGTGGAAGGTCAAGAGTCAGATGAGACCCAATCCTTAACCTACCATGTGGCACCAAGATGGCAAACTCAAGATGGTGAATTTCTGAAAAAATGCAAAGAAAGCCTGAACAAAAGTGGACCCCAGCTTATCACCATGCACAAACAACTCAAAATGGATTAAAGACCTTAACATTAAACCTGAATCTCTGAAACTACTGCAGGACAGAGTAGGAGAGACACTTGAACTAATAGGCACAGGAAAGAACTTCCTGAACAGAGTCCCAGGGTCACAACAAATTGGAGAGAGACTCGACAAATGGGACTACCTTAAAATAAAAAGCTTCTGCACAGCTAAATCTATCGCAGCCAAGCTAGAAAGACAACCAACTAATTGGGAAAAAATATTTACCAGCAATATATCAGACAAGGGGTTAACATCCTGAACTCAAGAAACTAATCCCTCCCAAACCTAACAAACCAATTACTAAATGGGCAAGGGAACCAAAGAGGGACTTCTCAAATGAAGAAATAAAAATGGCAAAGAAACACATGAGGAAATGTTCATCATCCCTGGTGGTGAAGGAAATGCAAATAAAGACAACCCTGAGATACCACCTTACCCCAGTCAGAATGTCCCACATCCACAAATCAGCCGACAAATGCTGGAGGGGATGTGGAGAAAGAGGAACCCTATTACACTGCTGGTGGGAATGTATACTTATACAACCACTTTGGAAAGCAGTCTGGAGGGTCCTTAGAAAGCTAAAGATTGACCTCCCTTATGACCCAGTCATACCACTTCTAGGCATCTACCCTGAACAACAGGAACCAATATACAAGGACACGTGCACCTCCATGTTTATTGCAGCACTGTTCACAATAGCTAGGATATGGAAACAACCCAGATGCCCCACCACAGATGAATGGATCCAAAAATTGTGGTATCTATACACAATGGAATATTATGCAGCCATTAGAAATGACAAAATAATGGCATTTGCAGGGAAATGGATGGAGCTAGAAGGAATCATGTTGAGCGAGGTAAGCCAAGAGCGAAGAGACAAACGGTACATGGTCTCCCTGATAAGTGGATGCTAAATCCAAAATGTTAGGTGATATGACAAAATTAACAGGACTTAAGAAACAAAGAACTCCCACTCATCTGGTCAAACCACTACTAAATATCCCCATGCTGCTGATCACATGTATGATGTATATGTGTACACCATTATATGTTATAGACTGTGATAGACATTTTGCTCCAGGAAAGTTAGAATGAACTTGTGACTTTAAATGAGCATCATTATTCTACAATATTGTGAAATTTGGGAAATTATGTAATCACTTAATCACAATTAAAAAAAAAAACAAAACAAGAACCTTGGGGAAGGTAGGGAGGGAAGGGATGGTAGGGGAAAACAATGGAGGGGGTAATAATGCTCAATAGGAAGTGTACTCATTACCTTACTCATGTAACTGTAACCCTCTGTATAGTATCTTTACAGTAAAAAATTAAAAAAAAAAGAAAGCCTGAACAAATAGATCAAGCCTACATTGGCTAGCCTTTGAGAGGGAGCCTAGAGGGGGATCCCCAGGACCCAGCTTGCATGGCATTCTTCAGGGCACAATCCAAAATGTTGTAGAAAAGAGAAAGGGAGAGATAGGGAAAGTTGGACTTGAATGGCGGAGAGAGAGAGCAAAGAGAGCCTGAAAGTAAACAGACTTCTGACCATTTACCATTGCAGTGGCAAAAACTGTCTACATCTGAGAATGGCATAAAAATTAGGCGCTCTGACTTTCCAGGGAGCGCAGGAGGCATTTCAAAGGAGTTTCATGGCTGGGGTGTGACTCGCAGCACCCTATTAAATATTCAGGAGAGTCAGTCTGGTGAGTGAAGGAGAGCTGACCAGCCAGAAGCGGCATCCCAGCTTCCCCCAGAGCACTCTAGAGAGAAATGGCCAAGCCCCCAAAACCAAGCTTCCTGGGCTTCAGAGGGACCGATCTTTCAGCTAAAGGCAGTAGTAGCTCTCTGGCGTGGTGTCACATCTGGATAGAGACTGAGCAACGAAGAGCTGTAGAGAGTAGTTTCACTCACCAGAGTAGAGAAGTGGTGTGGACGTGTATGTGAAGGCCAGCAATGGTATCGATGCGCTGTGTCCGCAGCAGACAGACAGGTTCGCAAAAGGCTGTCAGAACTGTGGGTATTCCTCAGAACAAAAAAGGGGGGAGGGGAATGGAAAGGAATCCCACCTATCCTGACTTTAAGCCCTTCCCGGATTCAAACGACACCATTTGTGTTAGGTTTTTAAAAAGAGGTAGCCAAGGGGCTGGGAAGGTGGCTCAGTGGTAGAGTGCTTGCCTTGCATGCATGAGGCCCTGGGTTTGATTTCTCAGCACCACATAAGCAAAAAGAAAAAAGCTGGAAGTGGTGCTGTGGCTCAAGTGGTAGAGCACTAGCCTTGAGCTGAAGAGCTGAGGGACAGAACCCAAGCCCAGAGTTCAGGCCCCACGACTGGACCCCCCCCCAAAAAAAAAGAGGTAGCCGAGTAAGAACAACACAACTCACTTGGTATTCAGGTAAGGGGTAGGTTTATTCATTGTTCTGGCTGGCACCGAGCCACGTTGGCCCTCTACTTGGCTGGGAAAGAGGTAGGAAAGCTAGAAAAGAGCTTCTTGGGTTGTTTTAAAGGCTAATATGTACAAAATGGTTGCATTAACAGATTTAATTTATGCTCAAAGTCAAGAACCTTAACCTGTCTATGGGGATGTAAATTGTGATCTTGGTTCTCTGCCTCTCAGAAATTAACCAATGGAGCTATTTAATCCAAATTTATGAAGAATTGACAATCAGATTCTGTAGTTGTTTTCATTGATTAATTCAGGAAACATTTATTGAACTTCTATAGTGTTCATACACTATGCTATAGATACAAATGATGAGTTACAAATACTCTTGTTCTTGGAGTGCTCCATAGTCAGTTCATAATTATAATATTTAAACTTATACTGGAAGACCTGGGGGAGGGGATGGCAGGTAGCTAAATCACAAGTGGAAATCAGAAGACTTCTCAGAGGAGAAGTTTAGTTTTGAAGGATGAGAAAGAGATAGGCCAAATAATTGGGAAGGAAATTTGAAGCTGAAAGGACTACATTTGCTGTAATATGAGAACATGAGCATACTAGTTCTTTTAAGGAACTTGTCTGGGACATGGAATGTGAAATGCAGAGTGTGCAGAGATGAAGATATGCTAGAGTCAGATTTGAATAGTTTCTTATGCCATGAAAAAGAAGTTAGCTTTTATTCTGAAGGGGATGCATCATTTCATAAGAGGTCAACAGGAGAATGGCTTGATCAAATTTAAAAAAGAAACAGGTTTTTATTAATGATTTAATTTTTGTATAAATATTACTTACTTCATAGTACTGGGGATTGAACCTAGGACCTCATGCATGCTAGACTAGTATGCTACCACTTGAGCCGCATTCTTACTGTGGATACTTATTTTTATCTCTAGTCCTGAATTTATATTTTCTTCACTCAAATGTTTGAGTTGATTGAAAATTATTTTTTTCTTATAGATATAAATGATGAGGGTGGGTGTTGTTCATTGGTTTAAGCACTTACCTAGTATACATGAGGCCTAGGCTTGATCTCCAGCACTGCAAATAAAAAAGCTGGTGACTCACACCTGTTATCCTAGCTACTTGGAGACAGAGATCAGACGGAGGGTAGTTTGAAGCCAGCCTGGCAAGACAAAACTTGGGGACTCTCTACTCATTAAAGAATAATTCTCCATTTTCTGCTTCCCTACCTACTGGCAACCACCATTCTACTTTCTGTCACTATGATTTTGACTATATTAAGAAGCTCATATATATTATATATTGGGATTGTTTGTGCCTGATAGTTCATTTCACTAACATTCTTCATTCATGTTGTAGTATATATAGAATTCATTCCTTATTAATGTTGAGTCATTTAGCCGTTCACTTTTTTCCCTTTCCCTTTTCCTGAGGATTGAGGCTGAGCTGTATCCATAGCCCTTTATAATTTTATTTTTGAGATAATTTTATTTTTCCTGTTCATGGTCCTTACTTCTCTGTATCTTTGTAGGATTTGTGATTTTTTTTGAAAACTTGACACTTGAATGTAATAATATGGTAACTGCAGAAGAGTTGCTGTCAGTTTGAACAGTTAACAGAAGTTTGTCTCAGTTTTTTTTTTTGAACCTGTACCTTCCCCTAAACATATACTGTGATTTTCTGGTTTCCCCTTGATATGGAGTGTTTTCTTAATGTCTTATCACTCAATATCTGGCTCATAAGAGGGGAAAAAAGAAAAAAAAGAATGGGAAGCTGGGTGCTGGTGGTTTATGCCTGTAATCCAAGCTACAAGAGGCTGAGATCTAAGGATCACAGTTCAAAGCCAGCCTGGGAAGGAAAGTCTGTGAGACTCTTACTTCCAGTTAGCCATCAGAAAACCAGAAGTGGCCCTGTGGCTCAAGTGGGAGAGAGAGCTCACCTTGAGCTGAAAGATAACTGACAGTGCCCAGGCCCAGAGTTCAAGCCCCACAACCGACAAAAAAAAAAAAAAAGAATGGTGAAGTTCTAGGCACATTAAATCAGCCAAAGGAAGAGAGATTTACATCCACAACAATGGTTGTCCTTTATTGTTCTCCTCTGATCAGGGGTAGCAATCTGTGACCAGACTACAGATCCTCCATATTTTAAGGAAAAGTGAGATCTTTTTGCCCATTTTGGCTCTTGTAGGTGTTTGCCAACTGCTCCAAGAACACATCTATGGGTGTTTGCCAAAGGTTAGAGTTGGAGAGTGCTGGCTCTTACTATGATAAGGGTTGAAATTGGATGAAATTAATTACAATTTATCATCCAAACTTAAAGTTGCATGCCTTCAGTTGACTTTAGGGTTCCAAATTGGTTATGTAGACAGATTTTATCTGTGCCATTGTGATCTAGAAGTTGGCAACAGATTCCTGGTTATCCCTTGAGTTTTTACTCACTTTCTGCTTGCTAGGAAGATGCTCAACCACTTGAGCTACTGTGGCAGCCCTTTTTTGCTGCACCATTATCATCATCATCATCATCATTATCATTGGTACCATTCCTGGGGCTTGAATTTAGGGCCTGGGTGTTGTCTCTGAGTTTTTGTGCATAAGGCTAGCATTCTATCACTTGAGCCACAGCTCCACTTCTGGCTGTTTGGCAGTTAAGTGGACAAAAGAATCTCATGGAATTTACTGTCCCAACTGGGTTTGAACTATCCATAAACAGATCTCAGCCTACTCCTGAACAGCTAGGATTTTTATAGGCCTGACCACCAGTGCCAGACTTGGTTGTTTTTAAGATAGGATCTCTTTTTATGTCTAGACTAATTTGTAATCCTCCAGTTTGTGCTTCCTTGCTTAACTTGCATGACAGATGTGTATTACTGTACCCAGCAGTGGGTTGACAGGCATACCATCATGCCAGTCATTGGTTGAGATGGATTCTCATGAGGTTTTTGCCTGGACTGGCTTTGAACTGTGATCATCCACATCTATGCCTCCTAAGCAGCGTGGATTATAGGTTTGAGCCACTGTGCCTGGCACCCTCTTACTTAACCCTTGAATGCACTAGGTGTAATTATTAGAGTCTTATTTTTTTAAGTATTGGTATTTTAAATCCCATTAAATATACATCAGTCTTTAGGGTTAAAGTGAGATTTTTTTCTTTTAAATATTAAGAAATTATTTATTCATGCAAAAGAAATATAATAAGATCTTGAATAAGTACTACTCTTAATCAACAGTCACGTTAGTAAATTTAAGTTATTTTCAGGTGGTAATTTTAACTTCTTATCTTTTTCTTATTCTAGTGCTCCTTTTCTCCTTTATCTACTTCTTCTTTTATTTAAAAGATAGGGTCTTTCTAGTGTTGGCACAGGGTGACCCAAATGCCTGAGCTCAAGTGATCTTCCTGCCTCAACTTCTTCAGTTATTGAGACTAAAGGAATATGCCATGGTGCCCAGCTGTAAATATTGTTAATGTTTGAAAAGTATGAACCCCAAAATTGATGAAATAATATGTGTTTGTAAAGTATAACTTGTAAAAACTGGATTAAAGGAAATGATTTTTCACATTGTTTTTGTTTCTGTGCTGGTACTGGGCTTGAACTCAGGGCCTGGACTCTGTCCCTTAGCTTTTTCACTCAAGTCTGGTGCTCTCCCACTTGAGCTATAGCTCTACTTCTGGTGTTTTGCTGGTTAATTGGAGATGGAAATCTTGTGGACTTTCCTGTCTGAGCCGGCTTTGAACCATGATCCTCAGAGTAGTTTACAATTATAGGGGGTTTATTATGTGCTAGATACTTTGGAGCACTTCATATATTTAAAATAACTAAATTTTATAATATTCCTATGATGCATTATTATCTCCATTTTACTAAGGGGGACACTGAAGCACATAGGAATGAAATAGCTTTTCAAAGATTATACTGGCATGGGCTGGGAAGGTGGCTCAGTGGTAGAGTGCTTGCCTTGCACTCATGAGGCCCTGGGTTTGATTCCTCAGCACCACGTAAGCAGAAAAAAAAAGCCGGAAGTGGTGCTGTGGCCCAGGTGGTAGAGTGCTAGCCTTGAGCTGAAAAGCTGAGGGACAGCGCCCAGGCCCAGAGTTCAGGCCCCACAACCGGACCCAAAAAAAAAAAAAAAAAGATTATACTGGCAGTGGTAGAACTTAGCTTTGAACTATAGGTTGTCTAACTGTGGAGACCCTGCAGTATTCCCGAGTGCATACATAGAGAAATAAAATCTTCATATTCTTTCTCTCAAGTAGTTTTCAAAGGTGTGTGGATAAATTTACATGAAACTATTAAATTGTATTTTTTGGTAATTAATTTTGTTTGTATTTTTAGGACATTCAGTCAGAAGAAGGCTGCAATTGAAAGAGAATACGCACAGGTAAGCTTGGAGTTGGAGGTCTCTGTGCAAGGTATGCCTCACTTTGATGGGCTTCAGGTCAGCATCTCCATATCCTCTCTTCTCATTTCTGGGTATCCAACTCTGAGTCTCCTTTTGCTGCATTTAAATCTTCAAGTGAGGTGCTAAGTTGCTCCTTATTATAAAAAGATTATAACTCTTCTGTGGGAAGACATTATTTATGTAGAGTTTATAGATAGTAATGATAATACATTTAACAAATATGTATATGTGTAAATACATATATACACAAAACATATATACATATATACACACAGACCTTGTTTTTGGAGAGGCTGCTGGTACTGGGGTTGAATTTAGGTCTTATGTTCTCACTTGGCTTTATCCACTCAAATCTGGCACTCTACCACTTGAGCCATGCCTCCACTTTCTGAGGTTTTTTTGCTGCTTTTTTTTGAGACTCATCAGGGATTTGTTGGGTTGGGCTAGCTTTGGACCCAGTCCTTGTATTTCAGCCTCTTTAGTATCTAGGATTATAGGCATAAGCCATTGGCTCCCACCTTAACAAGAATGTACATTCTTCTTTCTATACCCCAACCCATCCTCTGTACTTTAAGAAAAGTTGATTTTTATATTTATTTAGTTAGGTTCTTATTTCTCATCACAGCCCTGGTAGATAGTGATATCTTTTGTGATGGTATAGAGTTGTTTTAGGGAAATTTAAGCAGCAGCTGCTTCTTTCCTCCTCTTCCTCCTCCTTGTTGTCGTCCTCATCCTTCAACACAGATTAATTTAATTTATTTTCATTATTTAAATACTGGAAGAGGGGTACAGCATCACATGGATTCTGTGTCCAATGGCTTAACAGAAATTTGGCATGAACCATCGCACTGTTTCCATGAGCACAAGTTACCTTTCCTCAGATTACTCTGATTTTGTTTTGTTTGCCACCAGGAGCCACTGTGTTGTTTTTGCTTTGTATTCCTAAGCACATCTCTTGCCCAAGTAGAAGTCAGTTATCACCTTGGGCATAAACACCTTCAATTTCAAGGAGAGTGGTGTGCTTCTTTGGTTCTGGAGACCCCACTTAGAACCAGCAAAAATACTGCCTTTTGGTCCTTTTCCCAGCAGGCCTCCATAGGCTTCAAGATGGCAGAGAGAGTTCTTTAATTTTAGTTAGATCTTTATTTGTGTCCTGATAGCTAAATATCACAAGAAAAAATTATGTTACTGTATTATTTTGTGGATGTGTAGGAATCTGTAATCTTAAAAAAATTACTTTATTGTTATAATAGAGGTAATGTACAGAGGGGTTTCATTACGTGTCAGGTAATGAGTATATTTCCTTTCATACAGTGTCATCTGTTCCCTCATTCTTTCCCAGTCCCTCCTCATCTCCACCTGTGAGTTGTGTAGTTCACTTTCGTCAATGTCCAGTGAAAACTCCACTGGTGCACTTTTTTACCCTTTTTTCTTAAGGTGTGTGCCCTCCCACCTACCCTGTCAAAGATATACATGTGAATACGCTGAATATAAGGTAAAGAAGACAGAATCATCAGAAAAAAAAGGAAAAAACCTAAAAACTAAAAAAGAAAAAGGAAAAAAAGTCTTTTGTTTCCATATTATAGGAGTTCATTTTAGTATGTATATTATTTCATATAAATATAAAGAGGCGCGTAGGCATTGCGCTTTTGTGATTCTCTCATAAGAGAGAATCTTTTGGTCTCACTGTATGTGAGTATCTAGAATCCTGTGTAATTTATCACATCCCAGTATTATTTTCAATCTAATTTCTACATATCAGAGAGAACATGTACTGTTTGTTTCTCTGAGCTTGGTTTACCTTGCTTAATATGATTTGTTCTAGTTCCATCCATTTCCCTGCAAGTGATAATATTTTATTCTTTCCAATGGCTGTGTAAAATTCCATTGTATATAGATACCACATTTTTTTTAATCTATTGTGGGACATCTGAGCTGTTTCCATATCCTGGCTATTGTGAATAGTGCGCCCAATGAACATGGATGTGCAGGTGTCCTTATCATATCCTTGTCTCATGATGCTCAGGGTAGATGCCATATGGCTGGCTTGTAGGGAAAGTCTAGTTTAGTTTTTTGTAGAACCTCCAGACTGCTTTCCAGAGTCGTCGTACTAGTTTACATTCCTACCAGCAGTGCAGTAGGCTTCCCCCCCATATCTCGACAGCATTTGTTGTTTGAATTAAAAATGGTCAAGAAAGTGGGAGAAAACAAGGGAGGGGGTAACAATGTTGGACAAGAAATGTACATATTTGGTGGGGGGTGGAGTGTAGTTGTGGAGATGGGAAGGCAGGGATGGTAAGGGAAAAACACAGGAGGAGGCAACAATGCTTGTTAAGAAATGTACTTATTACCTTGCTCATGTAATTGTAACCCCTCTGTATGGTATTTTCATAATAAACTTATTAATAAAAAAGAAATGTTACTTACATAACTGTAACCCCTCTGTACATTACCCTACAATAAGAAACAAACAAATAAATGTAGGCCAATCTAACTGGGGTAAGATGGAATCTCAGTGTTGTTTTGATTTGCATTTCCTTTATGCCAAGGGATGATGAGCATTTCCTTATGTGTTGCTTTGCCATTCTTACCTCTTCTTCTGAGAAGTCTATCCATAGTTCCCTTGCCCAATTAGTGATTGGTTTATTAAGTTTGGGAGGGGCTAGTTTCTTGAGCTCCTTGTATATATTGGATATTAGGCCTTTGTGTGATAAATTGGTTGGCTGTCTTTCTAGTTTAGTAACTATATCCTTATCTGTGCAGAAACTTTTTATTTTTATGTAGTCCCACTTGTCGAATCTCTCTCCTGTTATGCCCCTGGGACTCTATTCAGTAAGTTTCTGTCTATACCTGTAAGTTTTAATGTTTCTCTTACTCTCTCTTGAAATAGTTTCAGAGTTTTGGGTCTGATGTTGAGGTCTTTGATCCACTTTGAATTGATATTAATGCATGGTGACTAGTTTTCTGCATATGACTACCCAGTTTTCCCAACACCAGTTGTTGAAGTGGCTATTTTTTTTCACTGCATGCCTTTGGCTTCTTTGTCAAATATTAGTTGACTGAAAGTATATTGTTTTATTTCTGGGTCTTCTAATCTGTTCTGTTCATCTTTGGACCTATTTTTGTGCCAATACCAAGCTGTTTTTGTTATTATGGCTCTGTAGTGGAGTTTGAAATCTGGTAGTATGATACCACCTGCATTGTTTTTTGTGCCTAGAATTGCTTTGTCTATTCTAAGTCTTTTGTTGTTCCATATGAATTTTTGGATTGTTTTCTCTTTTTCCAGTAAAGAATGTCACTGGAATTTTGATGGGGATTGCATGGCTATTTTCACAGTATTGAGGAATCTGTAATTTCTATTTATAAAAACTCTTTAACATAATTTGACTATGTTGGTCTTTTCAAGCAGTTATATTTTATACACAGTAGAATTCTAAAAAATTCTCTTCCTTCATCTCCACAAATGGTATTTGCAGCAAAAACTTAAAATACAGGATTTAAAAAAATGATACAATTAGTATTCTACATGGTAACTATTATTACTACCTTTTTTTGAGGTTTGAACTCAAATCCTCAGATTGCTAGTCAAGTATTCCTGTCACTTGAGTCATACCTCCAGTCCTTATTTTGCTTCGGTCATTTTTGGATAGTGTTTTATACTTTTCCCTAGAGGCCAGCTTAGACTTTGATCTTCTTATCTGTGCTTCCCCCATAGGTGTACACTATCATATCTGGATTATTTCTTGAGATAGAGTCTTGCTTTCCCCAAACTCTGTCCACCCTAACCTCATCTGTGCCTTCTTAGTAGCTAGGATTAGAGGCATAAGCCTCTATATTGACTTTTTTTTTTTTTTGAAAAAGAGACTAGTTATATGGCCTGGGCTGGTCTAGAATTCATCTTCTTACTTCAGCCTTCTGAATGCTGGAGTTATAGGTCTGTATCACCATACCTACTTTTTTTTTTTTGTCTGTTGTGGGGCTTGAACTCTGGACCTGGGTGCTGACCCTATGTACTTTTATTTTTATTTCTGAGACAAGAACTTATCTGTAGTATATACTGGCCTCAAATTCGTGATCATCTTGCCTCAACCTCCTGCATATTGGCATATACCTAGGAGTAGAACTGCTGGCTCATTGGGTATCTAATAAAGTTCTGCTTTACTAGATGTTGTTAAGTAATTTTTCCAAAGTTAAAGTCACTAGTAGTATTCAAATGTAGTTCTCCATTCCCCTAGGCACCCCGCCCCCAACCTCTGTCTCTTTCTTTTGTCCTAGTACTGGGCTTGAATTCAGGGTCTTGCCCTCTTTGGCTTTTTTGCTTGGGACTAGCACTGGCCCTGAGTTTTTTTTCTTTATTCTTTTCCTTAAGGCTAAAGCTACTATTGCAAGAGAGAATAGGAGAAACATTAAAATTTATAGGTATAGACAGAAACATCTTGAATAGAGTCCCAGGGGCACAATAAATAGGAGAGAGATCTACAAGAGTCGCTCTGGCTGTTTTGCTGGTTAATTGGAGATAGAGAGTGTCATGGGTTTTTCTGCCTAAAGTGGCTTTGAACTTTGATCCTCAGATCTCAGCCTCCTGAGTAGCTAGGAATAGATGTGAACCTATGCCATGCTCTATATGTGGTTTGCTCTAAAATTAAAAAGTACCATTTTGCTAAGTATACAGTTAGTAGTATTTGATTGTTCTTTTGTTCTTTCTTCCTTTTTCCTTCTTTCCTTCCTTCCTTCCTTCCTTTCCTTCTTTCTTTCCCTTCCTCCCTCCCTCCTCTTTCTCCTTCCCCCCTCCCTCCTCTTCTCCCTTCCTCCCTCCCTTCCTCCCTTCCATTCCATTGACTGTTTTATTAGGATAATCACTTAACTTAATTTTAAAAAAATTGTTATTATAGAGATGATGTACAGAGGGGTTACCATTATGTAAGTCAAGAGTATATTTCTTTTTAGACTATGTCACTCATTCCCTTGCTTGCTTAACTTTTTTAAAAAATCTTTTTCTTAAAGTCTTTTAAAGTTAAGCTGTAACTCAGACTTTATAATGGAAATCTATATATAGTAGTACTGACTTTACGGAAATTTTATTTATAATCCAAGTTACCTAAAATGTATTTCTAAAAAAGAATGAAGAACAGTATTACTTTAAGCTATAAGAGATTTACAAATAGAATTTTTCAGTGTGTTAAGCAGCATTGGATTTTGTAATATACTCACTAAATTGAGTTGACTTAAAATATGAAGAAACATTTTGGCCTAATAATGTTTTAATTTTTATAGAAAAACATAAACCTGTAAAAATGTTGAAAAATAATGTACTAGGAATTTTATTTCCTATTAAATAGCTACTGACATTTTGCCACATTTACTTCAGCTTCATACCTTTTAAAAGCTGGATTATTTGAAAGTAAATTGTAGCTAGTATACTTCGTTTCTACAAAGTTCACTCTGCATCTTCTGAGAAAAACAATATTTTCCAAAATAACTACTGTCCTTATATCTAAGATGAATAATTATTCTATAATATCATTCAACATGTAGAATATATATTTCAGTCTTCTCCTTTATCACCTGAATGTCTTTCATAGCTTTCCTTCAGTTAATATTTACACACTGCTTTTCATGAAGTATCTCTTGATTTTTATGTGAATATTCCCTTTAAACTTTCTTTTTATCTTTTATGACATTAACTCTTTGAAGAATCTTGTTAATTGTATTGTAGAATGCTCTGTATTGAGGGTTTGGTTTTTTTTTTTGCCATTTTATGATTAGAGTTGTTAGATTTTAGCAAAAATGCTACATAGGTGATGTTGCACATGATAATATTTGTGGCTTATATTGGTGGACTTTGATATTTAAAAAATAAAAACATGAACAGGGATTGGTGGTTTATACCTTAAATTCCATCTACTTCAGAAGCAGAGATTGGGAGGATTGGTATTTGAGACCAGCTCAGAGAAAAGTTAGGGAAATTTCATTTCAACAAATAAACTTGGCAGTTCCCATGTTTAATACAAGTTGTTGGGATGCATAGGTAGGTAAGAGGATTGCTGTTTGAGGTCATCAATGCAAGATCCTATGTGAAAAATACCTAAAGCAAAAAAATAAAAAAAGAGAAAAGAAAGGAAGGTAAAGAATAAAAACCTTGGGGGTATAGTTCAAATGGTAGAGCATCTGCCTAGCACATTCAAAGTCCTTAGTTCAAAGTCTAGTCTCTCCACCCCCACCCCACCCAAAGAAGAAATATTGACATTGGCCAATTTTCAAGCTTGATTGACTCTATAATAATAATAATAGTTTAAAAAATTCCAAAATTGTATCTTCTGTTTTTAGATGTGTATTTCTATATTTGGTTTTGCCTATGCTCTAAAAATAGGAATCCTGGGCCTCACACATGCTAAAAAAATACTTATTATGGACTAAATTGCCAGCCTAAATAATACATTATTTTAAAATTAAAAAAAAATTGTAAGGACCTGTTTATTTACATTAAGAAAACACTTATTGAGAACTCTTCTAGGAAATGTGGATATAGCAGTGTCTAAAAAGGAACATATACAACTTAAACATACACAACTTCTATTCAGTGGATGTACATAGCCTCCTTAATGAAATATATGAATTTTTCTTCAAAGCCACTTATGGCATTTTGGCAATTTGGAAAAGAATGACTTTTATAGAATGATTAATGTGGTATATACTTCCATTCTTGATACAAAACATTGATTAACCAAAATGATTGAACATTTGTGAGATTCAATAGTAAATATTCAGAAAACTATTTGAATGAAATAATTTATGTGAACTTGAGGTTAACCATTTGCCAGTACAGTTGTCTCTTGCTATATCATGGTTCTCTTATTGCAGCTTCACTTCATTGCGGGTTTTAAAAAAAGAAATCTAATTCCTGGTTGCGGAGTTTTTTGCCATATTGCGGGATTTTGCTTATATAGATAGGTACTTATATAATATTTATGATTTTAATTATTTTTGCCTAGAAATTTTAAAACTATAAAATGTTAATTCAAACATATTAAAAGAATTATTAAATTGAAATAAAATACAGTATGTATTTTATCAGCGGATAAATACTGTACTGTATGCAGTAATAGCAGTATGTAAGTTTGCAGTACGGGTTGGAGAAGTTTGTACACAGCACACTGTTGGCTGATGGAATGTTTTTGTATCATGAACACTGATTGGCTCAGTGAGTGTAGCTTTACTCTGTTTGCTCTCCTGCATTGTGCCTATACATTCAGCATCTCTCCTTGTCTACTTCAAATTGATGTCTAAGCATAGTCTTGCTCTGCAGTTTTATATTTTTGTGAAATTTTCATAAAAGTTTGAATTTATTGCAAGCCCTATGGTGCCACCCAAACATTCTGTGCTTTCTAAGGCTTCTGGCAGTGAACCTAAGCTCCAGAGGAAGATGCTTGCCATCAGAGAAAAGGTGGAACTTCTTGACATGTTAAAGGAAGGCAAAAGCTACTTAGCTGTAGGTCGCCATTACAGGATCAACAAATCTACTGTTAGGGCTATGGCAACGATGACTTTTAACAAGACGGCAAAGAGGTGGTCACTTCTTGCAATAAGGCCATTGAGAGGATGGAGTCTGCATTGGCCCTGTAAATAAATGACTACAGGAAGATACTGGACTGGTAGATACTGCTGAATACCAACACTATCTGGATGAAGGTCAAGAAACTTCATGATAGTTTTGTGGAAAGCATGGACATTCATGTTGATGATGAGGATAAGGATGATGATGAGGACAACAATGCAGAAGCAGGACCGTGGAGTGCTTCTTCCACCAGACCAACCCCATTCGGTGCTAGCAAGGGCTGGTTTGACAAATTTCAAAAACGCTTTGTACTCAAGAACGTTTCCCTGCATGAAGAAGCTGCCTCTGCAGATAAAGCCAGAGCCAAGGAGTGCATGAAGAACATGTTCAAATCCATCATCAAGGAACGGGGCTATAAGTCTGAACAAGTTTTTAACATGGATAAGACAACATCAGCAAATGAAAAAGGATAAGAACAGATGAACTATGGGTTGGAGAAGAGGAGGAGGTTGGCCTAACACTGGCTCATCTTGCAACAATTGTAAGAATGGCCAAAGAACTTCAGAGAGTGGCTGAAGAATGGGACCTCCAGATACTTCTTTCGTTGCATTTCATAAATACAATGGAGAGTTGTATACCAGTTTATTAAAACCTTCTTAGAAGAAAAAGCAGCACCAGCAACTCCCTATAACTATGTTCATCATTCAGACAAAGAGATCAGTTATGCCTAAGCCTTTAATGGATATAGAAAAGTTACAACCCAGGGCAAAGATACTGCAACCACCTGATGATGTGCCTGATGATGTGGTGCCTTCATAAGATCTGTAATGTTCTTCTTGGCTGTGCATTACATTAATTTCATTTTCATCACCTTCATCACCATCAATACTGCACAGTTACATAATTCATGATCTTCAGTCATTCAAATTGTACTGTAGTATACTTAACTGGTGAGTACCCATATACAATTTTTTTTTTTTTTTGGGTCCAGTCATGGGGCCTGAACTCTGGGCCTGGGCGCTATCCTTCAGCTCTTCAGCTCAAGGCTAGCGCTCTACCACTTGAGCCACAGCGCCACTTCTGGCTTTTTTCTTTTTGCTTATGTGGTGCTGAGGAATCGAACCCAGGGCCTCAGGCATGCAAAGCAAGCGCTCTACCACTGAGCTACCTTCCCAGCCCACCCATATACAATTTTATATGTTGTTAAAATTATGCAAAGGTCTAAGAGTGTAGAAAGTGTTTAAGAACATATGAAATATTTATAAGAGTATGGGAAAGGTTAATAAGGGAGTGGGAAAGGTTTGTAGCAGAGTGGGAAGGGTTTATGAAGCCTTAAATAAATATGTACATATATAAATAATATAATAAATAATTGCAAATTTTCACCTATCATGGGGGTCTCTGGAACATAATTCCCATGATAAGTGAGGGATACTGTAATTTCAATAACAGTACCTTAAGCACAAGTAAACTTCCAACACATGTTTAGGGGAATAATAGAAGTAATAATGTCTCAAAACTAAAAATTTTATTTAATTTTGTTACCAATTCTAGGGCTTGGGTGCTATCCCTAAGCCTCTTTGTACTCAAGGCCAGTGCTCTCTACCACTTGAGCAACAGCACCATTTCCAGCCTTTTCTGAGTAGTTTATTGGAGAGAAGAGTCTCACAGACTTTCCTGCTCAGGCTGGCTTTGAACCAGGCCTCCTGAGTAGTTAGGATTATAGGCCTCAGCCTCCTGAGTAGTTAGGATTATAGGCGTAAGCCACCAGCACCCAGCTCAAAAACCTCATTTTTGCTTGATGTAATTGGAACAGTGAACCTTTTCAGGTTGCTTGGTGGCTTCAGTGTTCTGCAGAAATATTTATATTTTATTTTTAATTACGGTTTGTGAAGTTCACTTTTTAATTCTATAGAAATGCAGATAAATTCTTCATCTATATACATGGACAAATTGATCTAAAAACATAGAATGCACCTTAGAATCACTGAAGGGAAAGTGTTAAACCTTAGGATAAAATCAAGTCTAGATTATGGCTGAAGTTAGTCAACCTCTGAGGTGTTGGTAAAACCATTTGCAATACTTACTGAGATTGCTTCAGGCAAGTTCTGTGTATTAATGTATTTCCTGTAGTCTTTGGCAGAATGTTGCTAGTGAAGGAAGGATACAAAAAGGTTACTGTGGCTGGAGAGAAAGAGCAGGAAAAGAGTGTGGACTTTGAGGGCGGCTCCTTGCAGAAGGACAAACAAAGTAAACATGGACATGCTGGCAATTTCCTAAAAGTTTTTGCTATTTTTATTCTTTTAAGAAATAAAGTTACAAGGAATTAGGTGTAGTACTCAAGAAGTTAATGTTATGGGTGTGAGGTAGGCATTTTTTTAGGGTATGTGTGTCTGTGAATTTCATCCATATAACTTAAAACTAGCTTAGTTCAGCTTTATATTATTAGCTTTTTGTATATTGCTATTGAGAGAGAAATGGTTGCTATATATTTGAAGGCTGTATATTTGCCAGGTTGTCCTATAAACAATCAGGAGAACTCATACAGGAAAGTTTATCAGAATAAAATTCAAGGTTATTTTTTTATGTTCATGTTTTTAAATAGTTTAAGTGTGTGTGTGTGTGTGTGTGTGTGTGTGTGTGTGTGTGTATACTAGGGCTTGATTTCAGGTGTAGGCACTATCCCTGAGCATTTTTTGCTTAACAGTTGTGCTCTACCACTTGAGCCATAGCTCTACTTCCATCTTTTTGGTGGTTAATGGAGGTAAGAGACTCAGGGACTTTCCAGGCTGGCTTTGAACCGTGATCCTTAGATCAAAGCCTCCTGAGTAGTTCAGATTACAGGTGTGAGTCACGGCCACCTAGTCGGTTTAATATTTTCATCTTGTTTTTCTTTTCTCTGGCTTGTAGAAGTGGGTAGAAATATGTCTAGAAAAAAGAACAGACTAATCCTCCCCCAAATTCTTGTGATTTGATTGTTAAGGTTTTTAAAATATATTAAAAGAAGAAATAGTGATAGAATATAAGGAACTATTGGTAAATTTGGTAACTTATGAGTTACATAGATTTTCTAGATAGCTATATTTTCATGGTTGTTCAAGCATGCCTTTCAAAAGAAAGAGCAAAAAGTCCTTGCCTATGCCTCCCCATTCTTTTCCTTCCCAGATCCTGTTTCTATTAATTAGTTTAGTGGTTAGTTTAGGATAAACATCATGGCATGAGAAGGCAGAAATTCAGATGAGAATTGTAGTTTTGAAATTTTCGTATATACTGTGTCGAGCTCAGGCTACAAGGTGAATTTGGAGTTAGCCTGGGCTATATGGTGAGACTTTGACTCTGAAAAAATCAAAGTAGAGCAAGTCTCCCTGCTGTGTAAAGTACTTGGTTTTCTTTTTTCACCTTTGAGTGTTTTGTCCTTCTTCCTAAACATGAACATATATAATTATAGGTATTTATACTGCTAGGATAAAACTCAGGAATTATTTGTGAGGTAGGCATAGTGGAACACCATTGTAATCACAGCTTTTTAGGAGACAAAGACTTTGAGCTAACTGTGGCAAAGTTAGCATGAGCATGGCTCAAAAATAAGAACAAAAGGACTACTAGTATAGTTCAAATGGTAGAACACTTGCCTAACAAGTTTGGGGTCTCTGAGTTCAATCTCCAGACTGAGGAAGAAGAAAGTTATTTGTCGGTTTGAGTGTCTTGCCTTCCTTCAGTTAATTTTGCAAATTTTCTTTCTTCAACATTTTTATTTGTTATTGCTGGGTATTAAACTTCAGGTCTTATACATGCAAAGCAAACACTGTATCACTGAGAGCTATACCCAGGCTCAGCAATTATTTTTATCTGCTTCTTTCTAAAATTTTGTTTTATCTCGGAATCTCAATCTGATAGCTCTTAACTAACTGTTCTTTCACATTTTTTTTTTTCAAATTGTAAGGCCTGAACAATTGATTTTTCTCAGTAGCCACAGCAGAGAGTTAACGCCAAGTTCTTGAGTGGATATATGTCCTGCATAGGCAAGTGTGGTTGTCTCTTCATCCCCATCACAGGCAATTCCACTGGTCCCTTTCCATCAGCTTTGACTATTATTTCCTGTCCCCCACCCCAGTGGTGGTTCAGGAGCTTGGGACTCACAAATGGCTCTAGGGGTGGGGGACCCTGACTGGGTCTTAGCAACCTCATTGCATTAGCCCTCACAGCTGGGGATTACTCCAAAAGTACAGTGCTGTCCATTGCTCCCAGGACCTTGATCTTCTTGGTCTTGGGATTAGCTACTTCAGCTATGATTTCCTGCAGCAAGGATTCTACCAGCTCCTTGGCTTGGACAGGGTTTATGCAGTGAATGCAGTTCTTGATCTCCTTGATCAATTTCACTTTGTCTATTGGCTTTGTCTCTGTCATTTGTCAGATGGACTGTGAAATATGTCCAATCTGTTTGCAGAGGCCTTTCAATGCTGCCTTGGAGCTGCTGTGTCAGAGATAGCCACCGTTGGCATGAGACTGACATCCTGGATCTTTAAGTTTCTTCAAGAGCTTACTGAGGTCTGAAATATCCAGGAGCATGAGGTTAGAAAGTCCTGTGTTGGATTTTGAGAAGTACTCCTTGGGGTATTATCCGGGAGTGCAGTGGTGAGGCACATTCCTTTATCTGTCATGGGACAAAGCACTTGGCACTCTATCTTGTACATACAGCCAGTAGTGCAGAGACCAGAGGCACTAGTGGTCTGTTTGTTCAGGTCCACCATCACTAGGGCCAAAAACTACCAGCCAGGATTACGATGACTTCCAAGAGACCTCAGTAGTTCCTAAGAGCCTTAGGAAGCCACATAATTAAGCATGGTAATCCTACTGAAACCACAGGCTTCTAGGTTGAATGTGTTAATCTAGCATGTGCATTTTGCTACAAGAAACCTTTGGAAATGTGGGGCCCTGGGCTATGGCACTGCTCACAGAATAGCACTGTGCAGCAAGCTAGGAAGCTGAGGCCTAGAGTGGCACCTAGGGTTACCTGGGCTGTGCAGCCACAGAAGGTAGCTACTTGCCCACTGACTTTTTACCAGACTTGGCCCAGCTCATGACCTTCTGTCATTCAGGGCCTCTCAGAACCTGCAGAAATGGTCAGGACTCCAAAGCCCAAGATGTGGCCACCTCAGATGGCAGATGGTCACAGCCTTCTTCAACATATGACATATTCTTTGACCCTGGTGTTGGTTGCTCAGATCTCAGGAGACTGAGATGTGAGGATCAAGGCTTGAAACCAGCCCCTACAGACAAATCTGTGAGACTACCTCCAATTAACCAGCAAGAAGGCAGAAAAGTGACCTGGGTGCTGGTGGTTCATGTTTTAATCTTAGCTGCTCAAGAGGCTGAGATCTGAGGATTGCAGTTTGGGCAAGTAAGTCTGTAAGACTTGGGCAGGTAAGTCTGTAAGACTCTTACCTCCAATTAGCCACAAAAAAAGCAGAAGTGGAACTTTGGCTCAAGTGGTAGAGTGGTAGCCTTGAGCAAAAAAGCTCAAGGACAGTGCCCAGACCCTGAGTTCAAGTTCTAGGACTGACATACTCATAGATACAAATGGTGGAAGCATGGCTTAAGAGTTACAGTGCCAAAGGAAGGGGTAACAATGCTGGACAAGAAATGTACTCATTACCTTACTCATGTAATTGTAATCACTCTATACAGCATCTTTACAATAAAATAAAATTTAAAAAAGTTAGAGTGCCACTCTTAAGCACAAAAACAAACAACAACAATAAAACAAGCAAGAGTATGTGACCTTCAGTTCTATCCTTAGTAGGACACAAAAAAATTTTCTTCATATGCTTTATTTTAGATGAATTATCCTCTTTGAACTTCCATTCACCAATTCTCCATTCAGTATCCTGAGACACTTTATCTTAGTACATTTTATCATAATAAATTGAGATTTTTTTTTTCTTTTTGCTAGTACTGAGTCTTCCACTTGTGCTTTGCCTTTTTCACTCAAGGCTGGTGGCACTCTACTCTTGAGCCACACTTTTACTTCCAGCTTTTTTCTAATTCATGTTAAGAGTCTCATGGGCTTTTCTACCTGGGTTGATCTTCAGATTTCAGCCTCCTGAGTAGCTAGAACTACAGGTATAAGCCATCAGTGACTGGTTAATACATTGACTTTTTTTTAAGTTGTTAATTGCTATTATAAAGGTGTAATAAATAGAGGTTACAGTTATATGTCAGGTAAAGAGTACATTTCTTTTTGGACAGTGTCACTCCTTCCCTCACTCCCAGTTTACATTGACTTTTTTTAGTGATCATATTTTATCTGAGATTTCTGGATATTTTAAAGGACATATCTGTGTATATACATATTGTATATAAATGCAATCTTCACACCAATGTTTGTTTTACTTCCATGTACTTCTCCACTTATTTTTTAAAGCAGAAATGATTTTAAAATGTATCTTTTTTCTTGCCCATGTAATTGTAACGCCTCTGTATGGTATTCTCACAATAAAAATAAAAAATAAAAAAATAAAATTATCTTTTTGGGTATTTGAAGGCTTAATGGTTTTATTTAGACCTTGAAGTTCCAGGTGATTCAGGCTTCTCTCAGATATCTCTAGAACTGGTGGGGGAGCCCACTTCTATATAAGCATTGGACAAAATATGTTGTCTGGGAAGCTCTGGCTTAAAGGGATAGGGACTGAACTTGATTTAGATTAGGGGTCATAAAGAACCCTTCAAAAACAAGCATTTTATTAGTAATGAACAAACTGGGAGCCTTATTGTGACAGTGTAATGTTCAATCAAATAGGTATTTCTCTCTCCTTCCTTTGCCTTTCCCCTTCTCTCCTCTACTCTTTGCTCTGTTTATTCCCCAATCACCCACATATCTTCTACCATACAATTTTCCAGAGAAGGCCTACGGCCATTACTATGAGAACAGGAAACAGATACCCACAGTCACTACAAAGAGGATGATGTCTCTAAATGACTAGCTAGGCATAGTGCATGGGCACTAAGGCCAGTAGGGGAAGTAAATCAGAAGCCAGAGAATCACAAGGAAGAAAAAGCAGTTCCTGTTGTATGTTCCTAAAGGGTGGAGATTAAGTTCTAAGAACCTAATGCGTTGTTAGGGAAATTCATTGTTGTGCAAACAACACAGTATGCAATTATACAAGCCTAGATGGCACAGTCTACTACATATCACGATTCATAGTTTATAATTTTGTATATGGGGCTAGATACTGGCTGAAACATTGTTATTCATCACGTGTATGTGTGTGTGTGTTGGGGTGGGGAGGGTTTTTGCTTTTTTGCTCATGTCTGTGCCCTACCACTTGAGTCATGATTCCAGTTTAGTATTAATTGGAGATAAGAGTCTCTTGGACTTTTCTGCTCTGGCCCAGCTTTAAAAAATTGGTGATTCTGAGATCTCAGCCTTCTTAGTAACTAGCATTACAGGCATGGTACTTGTTTAAAGAACTGTTAACACTGTTATTAATTCAAACAAACATTGGCTTTAACATTGGAATTTAGTTGTTAAGGAATATGAGGGGCTGGGAAGGTGGCTCAGTGGTAAAGTGCTTGCCTTGCATGCCTGAGGCTCTGGGTTCGATTCCTCAGCACCACATAAGCAAAAAGAAAAAA
>NW_012267238.1:2738824-2806898 GCF_000151885.1 Dipodomys ordii | reverse complement strand
GGGCCTCATGCATGCAAGGCAAGCGCTCTACCACTGAGCCACCTCCCCAGCCCCCACCTTTTAAAATTTCTAATACTTTCTCCTCTCTATTTATATGCCTTATTTTATTTTCAGAAGGTATTTACTCTGGCTAATTGTGTTTCTAAGTCTTCCTGTTAATATTCAAAATTAAGTTAGCTTTTTTCCTGGAGGTGTAGTTCAGTAGTTGAATGCATATTTAATATGTTCAAGGCTTTGATTCCACCCCTCCAACACATACATACATACATACATACGCTTTATAATCATTTTAGATACTTGCCTTGAGTATTTTTAGTTTTTTTATTTTTATTGTTACTATAAAGGTAATGTACAGAGGTTAAAGTTATATGAGTCAGGTAATGAGTACATTTGTTTCTGGACAGTGTTACCCCTTCCCTCATTCTTTCCCAGTTTTTCCCTCCCATTCCCACCCACAAGTTCTTTTTTTTTGGGGTCCGGTTGTGGGGCCTGAACTCTGGGCCTGGGCGCTGTCCCTCAGCTCTTCAGCTCAAGGCTAGCGCTCTACCACTTGAGCGACAGCGCCACTTCCGGCTTTTTTCTTTTTGCTAATGTGGTGCTGAGGAATCGAACCCAGAGCCTCAGGCATGCAAGGCACACGCTCTACCACTGAGCCATCTTCCCAGCCCCTCCTGCCCACAAGTTCTATAGCTCATTTTCAACATAGTGTCTAGTGAGTACCAGAGCTACATTTATATCCTTTGTCCTTGCATTTCTGTTTCTCCCAAAGACAGATAAATGAACAAACAAGACTAAAAGAAAAGAAAGCAAAAACAAAGAATAAACCTCTTGTTTCCATTTCCTGGAGTTCATTTCAATAAATATTATTTAATATGATCAGGGGACATAGGCATTGTACTTTGTGTTCTTCCCCTAAGAATAACCTTGTTTGATCTCACTGTGTGAGGTGCCTAGAGTCCTATATAAATGGTCAGTTCTGGTGTATTTTAGATGTATCTTCCACATATGAGAGAAAATATGAGCATTTGTCTGAGTCTTTGAGTATTTTGTGTAGCATTTTTCACTTGTGGGTGCAATAGTTTAGACCATAATGACCAGTAAAACAGAAATTCCTCTATACTTTTAGACATAGAAGGATTATTTGCTTTTAAACTACTTAGAAGACTTCAAGTTGGTTTTGGACTCTTGGTGGCTAGAGATTGTTGTCATGGATTCTTACAGTTCATGGCTTCATGAAGGGATAGATTAACTCTTCGATGAAAGTACTCAAAATATGCTAGCACTATTGTTCTCAAGATAAGAGATTTAAAAACAAATCCTAACATGTTTGCCAGCAACTTTCAAGAATATATACATGATGTATATTGTAATGGAATTTTTAAAAAATCATAGGAAATTATTTAAGAGGTGTGTAATAGTGAGGCATTGTTCTCAGAATAACAGGATATCCTTCTATTTTACAGACTTTACATGTTTAATTCAGAAAAGACTAATGACTGACTGTGGGCATAATTAAAACAATTTTATTACTATAGTTATACAGGGTGGGTTTCATTGTGACATTTCCATAATTCATATAGTATACCCTATGAAACTTACTCTGTCTGGCTTATTAGCCCCTTACCCCCTTCTTAGAACATTTCAGTTGGTTTCATTGTTTTTTCACACATGCATATAAAATACTTTGATCATATTTACTCTCATTTATTATTTCCATTGCTCTCCCCCTCTGGATATAATTATTTACAAAAATTATTTTCAAATAATTGAGCTATGGATATTGAAGTATATAAGCATAATTCAATATATTTAACATATTTTAAGATGAGAGTCTAAGTAGCAAAACCAGCAATGTCTTGAATTCTATACAAGCCATTTTTTTTGAAAGTGTTGAAAATAAAACTAGGAAGATATTTTTTTCTCATGACACACACTGATACAGTTGGAACACTTGATTTTATCCCTGTCAGAAGCAAACCATATTTTGATTCTTTTAAAATCAAAATTGTATAGAAATTTTGGCTTTATTATGATAAGCTCTTTATTTATCTTCACTCTTTATTCACCTACACATCTGTGTGGGTGATTGATCCTCTATCCAATGCCATAACGCTAATTCAGACCAAGAGATGGATTCCTGGGCTCTCATCTGAAGCCTGAAATCCTGGGTGAGTCAAGCTAGAGAGAACATATCAACACAAACCCTTCAGGTTGGTCTTGCTTCTTTTCTGGTCTCTAAGCACCATAAACTCACACTGGAGGACGCATCCCATTTGTTCAGATTCTGCATCTTAAGTTCAACTCAATGAACTTAATTAATTTAGAAGAAATGTGATTATGTAATTTGACTATCAGAATCTGTCGTTCTTTCATTTCAGCTGTTCTCTAATGATCCATGAACACTTCTGTCTGCTCACTTGTGTAAAGGCTGGCAAAGCTCTGTGTTAACTAGGCTAGAGGCAGGTGCTGAAGATCATGAAGAGCAATGCTTTGTGTATTTGTCACAGCCTCAGTGTTGTTGAAGAGGTAGAAGTTAGTGACAGTGGAGAACAGACACCTCAAACATGTAAAGCCAGGGGGTAGTCTAGTCCTCAGAGTAAATGTAGAGTCTGTTTCAAGCTATGGTTCCTTTGGAAGTCATGGTTGTTCAGTTGTGACCAGTGGGTATGGTTTACCAGCACGCATTTCAGGCCTTACACATGTGTACCAGAGCTCTGCTGATATGAGAAGCTGAACAAGATGTTGGCAGTGTGGTTGTTGAACCTTTCCATACTGTATCAGACAATGTTGAAGATTCCTGTGTCACTGGTCTTCATTGCTTTGGGAAATTGTCTTAAGATCCCAAGAACATGGGGCTGGGAAGGTGCCTTAGTGGTAGAGCACTTGCCTTGCATGCATGAGGCCCTGGGTTCGATTCCTCATCACCACATATGCAAAAAGAAAAAAAGCTGGAAGTGGCACTGTGGCTCAAGTGATAGAGTGCTAGCCTTGAGCTGAATAGTTGAGGGACAGTGCCCAGGCCCAGAGTTCAGGCCCCATGACTGGAACAACAACAACAAAAAAAAGGGACTCTCAAAAGTACTCAAGACAAGGCAAAAGATGAGTAGTGTCTCAGCCAGCCACATGGCTGCCCATGCAGCCAAACTATACTTTTTCTTGCCCTCTGTCTAGAGGTCATTTTAAGATTCTTGACCTCTGTGCTATCTTAGTGTTTTGAATGACTGGAGGAGGAAAATAGAGAAGTCCAGCCATCCAGTGCAGGGATTGGCCAGGGATTGCTCCCCCAGTGGATCAAACAGGAAATAGTTTCTGTTATGAGAGCCACATGGTCATTGCCAAATTATCCAACAGTGCTGATATAAAGTGAAAGCAACCATAGACAGTTGGCAAACAAATGGATGGAACTGTGTTCCAAAGTTGATTTAGTGAACTAGACGCTAGGCTATAATTTGCCAACCTGTATGTGCTTAAAATACCTGTTGTGAAGACCTCTCTGTCCCTTATAATGTATGAATAGCTATTTTGGCAAAATATAATAAAAAGGTTATCAGAAACTGGACTTGGTGGCTCATGCCTGTAATTCTAGTTACTTGGGATGCTGAGATCAGGAGGATTGTGGCTCAAGACCAACCTGGAAAATAGTTCATGAGATCCCTCCTTATCAATAACTGGGCATAGTAGTATGTACCTACTATTTCAGCTATGTAGAGCAGGAGGATTATGGCTCCTAGCCAGCCTGGACAAAACTGTTCATGAGACTTCTATCTCAGTGGAAGAAGCTTAGTGTGGGTCTGTGGGCATGTCATCTTAGCTACTGTGGGAAGTGTACAGTAGGATCATAATCTAGTCATGGGCCTAAGCAAAAAGTAAAATCCTATCCCAAAATAAGCCATGCAATAAAACCCTGAAGGAATGGCTTTTCAGTAGAAAACCTGCCTAATTCACACGAGACCTGGCATTCAAATCCCAAGACTGCAGAATCATTATTGGATAAGCAGCATAATAGACCTAATTTTTGAGTTTAAATTCAAAGACAGTAAATTACATTTCAATAAATAATTGAACATAGAGGAAAAAGAATGAGTCTCTTAAATGTTATTGAATATATATTCTTGCTTATCAATATGCTTATTATCTGTGGAATGCCACAATACTAACTAAACAAAACACTGGGTAAAATTTGCAGTTCTGGATTTATTGGATACACCACCTCCACACTAAAGTAATAACTCTGTAGATCAATATTTAAACACTTTAATATGACATAAATTTGCTTCTTTTTACCTTTTAAAAATTATCTTTAAGTAGTTGTACAAAGAGGTTTTGATTCTACAATTCAGTTTATATGTACAATGCATTTATTCAGTGTTACCCCTTCCATCATCTCATATTTGCTTGTTGATATTAATTTATTGAATTTAGGATGAATTGACAACATATAAGAGATAATATATATGTAAACTTTTCCTTTGGGGTTTTCTTACATTTTAAAAATTATCTTTAGGTGTTTGTACAAAAGAGTTGCCATTTAACAAAGGAGTTTATGAATACAATGTTATGTTTTAACACATTCCTTATAAAGAAATGAGATGATTTTGAGAATTGAATAGATTTAAGTGTGTTAATTCTTCCCTGTAATCCACCTACTTGGGAAGTTTGAGGCCAGTCCTAGCAAAATAGAGCAACTCTCATAACAATGTGTTAGGTAGGCTTGGTGGCTCTTATCTATAACATAGGAGGCTTAGAAAGGAGGATAGTAGTCTGAGGCTAGATCTAAGCAAAAAGTGATATCCTATCTGAAAACAAATGCAAAAGAAGGACTAGGGGTATGGTTCAAATGGTAGATCATTTGTCTAGTCTAGTATCACAGCTAAAGGATTTAAAAGAATTTTAACGAGATTGTTTTCAGAATCTTTTAAAAAATCTTTTATTAGTAATGATTTCCAACAATTTGTTCTATGAATTTGTGTCATTTAAAGAAATGGGTCATGACTGGTTACCAGTGGCTCATACCTGTACTCCTAGCTACTTAGAGGCTGAAATCTGAGGATTGCAGTTCAAGGCCAGCCTGGGTAGAAAAGTCTTGAGACTCTTTATCATACAATACATTTCTCAGAAAAAGCTTCATGTGGTGCTATGGCTCAAGTGGTAGAGCACTAACCTTGAGTACAAAGAGGCTCAGGGACAGCGCTCAGGCCCTGAATTCAAGCTCCAGGACTGGCAAAAAGAAAAAAGAAAAAAATGGAAATGGGTCTCATATATTCCTATATTTTTTATATATGAATATATTGGAAAATATTGAAAAAGTTTACCAAATTTGTAAGAGGATTAGTGATAATATTTCAACCAGGTACTGCACACACACACACATGCTCTCTTTCTCTCTCTGTCTCTCTTTTACACACACACATATTGGTTTATTTATTTTTATTTATTTATTTTTGGGTCCGGTCGTGGGGCTTGAACTCTGGGCCTGGGTGCTGTGCCTCAGCTCTTCAGTTCAAGGCTAGCGCTCTACCACTGAGCCGCCTTCCCAGCGCCCCCCCCTGACATTTATGTTTTTATGTATTTGTATTTGTTTTTTGAGACAGGGTCTTGCTGTGTAGCATAGGCTGGTCTCATGCTTTTGATCCTCCAATATCAGTCTTCACTTAGAAGCGCCGGGATTACAGGTATGTGTCACCATGCCTGGCCTGTAATATCTTATTATACTTTTTAAATAAAATTATTGCTAATTATGGAATATGTTGTAAGGCTCTTTAGAAACTGATCTTTTCATCCTATTACCTTCTAGTTTTGTCCTTAGATTTTATTGACCTTTTAGAAACATGGGTATACCTTCCTTCCATGACAGTATGAAGATCATTAAAGATACCAAATACATAAGCCAAATGTCTAGCTGTCTAATTCACTTTGTTAAATATTAGAACTGACATTTAAAACATTTTTATCTTGTAGTACCATTCAAAATTTGTACCATGGTTGTCAAAATTTTTTGTTGACAACCATGGAACCTTACAGCAAGTGAGCATAGCAGTAACATAATAGTAATGTATGACCTAATTCTTCTACCATCCCTCATTGGAGAGAACATAATACCAGTAATCCACAATTACTTATCACTAATAATGCTTTTTAAAAATTATTGTAAATGGGCTGGGAAGGTGGCTCAGTGGTAGAGTGCTTGCCTTGCATGCATGAGGCCCTGGGTTCGATTCCTCAGCACCACATAAGCAAAAAGAAAAAAGCCGGAAGTGGCGCTGTGGCTCAAGTGTCTATAGAGCGCTAGCCTTGAGCTGAAGAGCTGAGGGACAGTACCCAGGCCCAGAGTTCAGGCTCCATGACCGACAAAAAATTTATATATATATATATATATATATATATATATATAGTAAGTTTTCCCATGAGATAAGGAAGGTATTGGTTTATGCTCAATTTGGGTAACTTCTCCAATGTATTTTCCTGTTGTTATAGCTATACTACTAGACTGTACTGTGGCATAAAATTTAAACTTTGAATTATAGTTAATCATCTAATCCTTTATAGATTTAGACAGTTTGGAATTATGTTTGGTACTAAAATGGAAAAAAAAACTTCATTCAGAACACTATTTCTAAAATAATTATGTTTCCCTTGAAATTGTTAAGTTTCAGTTCAAGACACTGCTAGTTTTAGTGTGTGAATTGGTCTCCTGAATAATTAACCAGTTGCTGAATATTTCTAACCATGGTGGTGTTAAAAATAGATTCTTTGTTGCATATCCACTGTATATTTCTTTTTTTTATTGTATATTTCTAAGCAAACAACTTCAGTGGATTTTCTCAGTTATGCTGCTGCTGTTTCTGCTGGTGTGTGTGTGTGTGTGTGTGTGTGTGTGTGTGTGTGTGTGTGTGTGTGTGTGTGAAAATATTAACATTACAAAGTTCTCCTGTATGAGAAGCCTGGAATCACCAAAATGTAAATGCACAACATTGAGCATCTGCTTCTGATGTCTTTGCAGTTTAGAAGCCTTTAATTTACATAATTTGTTTTAAACTTCTTTTATTTTCTACATCAGTGGTGCTTAGGTTTTGATGGTTTTGTCTTATAGCCAGCACATCTGCAAAATAGCACTCTACTTGCAGAAGTTCACTGTCAGTCTTACTTCCATGTAACATCACATGGACTCTTTGGTCTGCAATTCTTTGAATAATTCTTCTCCTTCTCCTCCTCCTCCTCCTCTTCTTCCCTCTTTCCCCTCCTCCCCCTCTCCCCTCTGCTCTCTCCTCTTCCACCCTCCTCTCTCTTCCTCCCTCCTCCTCCTCCTTCTCCTTCTGCGCCTGCCTGCCTGCCTTCCTTCTCTGAACTCTGGGCCTGAGCGCTGTCCCTCAGCTCTTCAGCTCAAGGCTAGCGCTCTATCACTTGAACCACAGTGCTACTTCCAGCTTTTTCTGCTTATGTGGTGCTGAGGAATTGAACCCAGAGCCTCATGCATGCAAGGCAAGCACTCTACCACTGAGCCACCTTCCCAGCCCCCTTGAAATCATTTTTCATTGCTCTTGTTTAGCTTGTTATTGCTGCCTTATTCAGAGAAACTGTATCATTTCTCTTCAAAGATGATTAGACAAACCTTTTGCTATATATAGATTAGAAGTTAAAATACCTAATTGTTTCACCGATTTAACAAAAAATTAAATTATAAACTATAAATTTGATTAACATTTAAATGGTTATAAAATAGCTAATTAGGAAAATAAATGCTTATATTTTTCAGATTGTTTTATATTTGTATCAATTACAATTTACAAACAAACCAATACCAAATTGTTATAGATACCAGTTACCTATTTCTATGTTTATTTGTTGTGGATAAGTCACAGTTGGAGGACTGTGTTGTGTTCTGGTGTGGATGCTGTAGAGGAACATGGTAGCGGGGGAAGGAATGTCTAACTTAATTTTCATATAGTAGAAATTCTTGACCTTGGGCTGGGAATGTGGCCTAGTGATAGAGTGCTTGCTTAGCATGCATGAAGCCCTGGGTTCGATTCCTCAGTACCACATAAAGAGAAAAATCCAGATCTGGTGCTGTGGCTCAAGTGGTAGAGTGCTAGCCTTGAGGCAAAAAAAATAAAAAAAAAAGCAGCTTATAAGCATCACACATACAAGAAATTCTTGACCTTTGTTGAAACCAAGTTCTTTTTTGTTTGTTTGTTTGTTTGGGGTTCTGTGTATGAAGATGTAACACTCAACAGATATGAAAAGACTTTATAAAGGCTCTTCACAGGTGTCTTGTCTCATCTAGAAAAAGAAAGGCTTATTGGAAGGCAGAGGTCATCATATCTGTAATGAATATAGTAATGAAGTTGTTGATTTGCTACTGAAATGTCATTATGGTAGAACCTGGGTTCCTATGTCTATTTTCTTATTACTTAGAGGTCTACCTATAAAAGGGAACTTTGTAAGATCCTGTGTTTAGCAGGAGGTGACCTGTTCTATATGTGTTCATAGCAATTTTATTTCTATGTGACTTTTTAAAAGGCAAATGGAGTAAGTTTATTTGAAAGTGAAAAGAAACCCATGAAAGGAAAGTAGTGAGACTCTCCATCAGGAGAGGGGGCCCAAAAGGAGTCTCTATTTCTGTGTGACTTATAAATTCCATATACAATTGTATATGGTCTCTTCTGCCTAAATACATCCTTTTCCCTCCTCTTTCTGTGTATTATTGAATTGCTTTAGTGACTTTCATGGTGCCTTGGAACTGGAAGTGGTGGTAGGTCATATGGTCCAACCTTTTTTTTTTTGGGTCCGGTCATGGGGCCTGAACTCTGGGCGTGAGCGCTGTCCCTCAGCTCTTCAGCTCAAGGCTAGCACTCTCCCACTTGAGCCACAGCGCCACTTCTGGCTTTTTTTTCTTTTTGCTTATGTGGTGCTGAGGAATCGAACCCAGGGCCTCATGCATGCAAGGCAAACGCTCTACCACTGAGCCACCTTCCCAGCCCCTGGCCCAACCTTCTTGGCATTCATTCTCTCTCTCTCTCTCTTTCTCTCTTCCCTTCTCTCTTTTTGAATATAGAAAAAAAGTTGGCAAACTATTGCCATCTGGCCTGACATTTATTTTTGTAAGTAAAGTTTAATTGGACCATAGCCATACCATTTGTCTACGTGTTCTCTATGGCTGTTTTTCTGATCCAGTGAGTAGTTGCCATGGGGACCTTCTGGTCTGCAAAGTCCAAATGCTTTACTTTTTGGCCCTTTACAGAGTTTACCAACTGCTGTGCAGAGGCACCAGAGCCTCTAACTGAATCCATTTAGTATTTTACCAGCTTTCAAAGGATTCAGGTTTTAGTTAGAAAGTTTTCATTTATGTTGAGCAAAAAAATCTTCCCTTTTAACTAACCTTCCTAATCTTCTAGGAATTGGATGACAGCTTTTAGGCTTGTCCCTCTTTGTATTGATCTTCATCCCTTTCCTAGGTTTTCCACTTCTGAAAACCTGAAGTTCATTCAGATCACACTTGAATGTCCTATGAAATCCAGTTTTAAGCCAGTGCTTCCTGTTGTCACACTTTAGGAATTGACACACAAATATAATACTTCAATATATAATACTCCTATGGGCCTGCTTGGCTAAGATTCTTTTTTATGTTTTTTTTTCCTTTTAGATTTTTCTGTGTATTTCATACAACATAGCTGAGTGCTAGTATCCTTTTAGATAGCTATGTCATATTAGTAGATCTTACTGCCCACTAAGTCTTTCATATATCCTGCCATTAAATTAGATCTTCATTTTTTGCTGAACACATGCAGGACTTCTGTGAGATTCTTTTAGACTAGGCTTAGCCTGTTGTGCCAGTATGTTGAAATTTTTTATATCTTGATTCTGTTGTTCACATATTTACTGTTCCTCTTAGCTCTTTGTCATATAAGAATTCAATAGCAGTAAGTTACTTCGTCAGCACCTTACTATGTTTGTGTAGCCTTTATTGAAATTGTTCTAGGGATTTCTCAATTTACCATAAATTGAGTTATTGCTTAGCAAATATTCCCTACCCTTTCCCTTGAGTTGAAGAATAAATTCTTGCCCCACAAACTTTAGACTTGGTCATGTGATCTATTTAGGCAAATAGAAAAAAGGTAGAAGAAACAGTAGGCTATGTCTGCAGTGAAGCTTTTTTCCCCCCAAAGAATAGTGTCACCATCTCGCTCTGTCTTTCAAAGATAGTAGTTCTTTATTTTGAATAAATCCGTTATTTTTTTCTTTTTTAAAAAAGTTTATTGTCAAGATGTACAGAGAGGTTAAAGTTACATAAGCAAGGTAGTCTAACTTGTTACCACTTCCCTCATTTTCCACAAATGAAGCTTAGAAAGGCCTGGGAAACTCTTCTAGCACTCTTACACTTCTGCCATAGAAGAAATTGCTCCAGATAACTACCTCTCTCTTTCAGAGTAGGTGCCAGAATAACAGACATGTTAAAGATACTTGAACTTGACATGCATCTTGAAGCAGAGCTGCTCTAGACAAAATGAAGATTCATCTTGTTCAGTGACACTCTACCAGTTGAGTCAGGCCTCCAGCCTGGCTTCTATGATAGTTGTTTTGGAGATAGTCACTGGAATTTTTCTTCCCAGGCTAGATTCAAATTTTGATCCTCTGGATCTCAGGCCCCTGAGTGGCTAAGATTAGAGGTGTGAATCACCTGGCTTAAAAACCATTTTTAGTTATGAAAAATAACAGAAGCAAATAAAAATGCAAGAAATACAAATGCATACTAAATAGCTATTCACTATATTCTTTTTTTAATTCACTATTTCTTATGTAACTATGTTAAGTTAAAAAATGATAAAAAAAAACATTGCTAGTACTCAAGTGCAAAATACTACTTGTTCTACCCAGACATACACTTTTTCTTTACAGAAAACCATATGTATAGTTTATTTATTTAGTATGTTCCATAAGGAATATAGTATACTTTTTTCTTTTTCTTTTTATGCTGGTCTTGAGGCTTGAACTCAGGTCCTGGGTGCTGTCTCTGAGCTTCTGTACTTATAGCTAGTGCTCTACCACTTGAGCCATAGCTGTACTTCCAGCTTTTTGTTAGTTAATTAGAGATAAGAACCTCACAGACTTTCTTGCCTTGGCTGGCTTCGAACCATGAGCCATAGATCTCAGCCTCAGAAGTAGTTAGAATTACAGCCATGAGCTAGTAGTGCCTGACAGTTTTTTATTTTTTGCTATTTTTGAACATTATTTAAAAAGAACTACATTGTTGAAATTTTTTAAAGTTTTATTCACTGTGTTCATGAGATTCAACCTAAGGGGTGTGTGTGTGTGTGTGTGTGTGTGTGAGTGAGTGTTGTTTTTATTGCTATATAGTTTTGTAAGTAGTATATCTGTAGTATGTTTATCCATTTTACTGTTGTAGACATTTGTTATTTCCACTTATTGACTCTTTTTTTTTCTTTTATTAGTATTAGGGTTTGAACTTGGGGCCTTACACTTGCTAAGCAAGTGTTTTATCACCTGAGCCATACTCCTAGCACTAATAATTGCCTTTTTTGATCATTCCTGTACCTTTTTATTGGTGCACAGGTATGTGTGCTGTTCTGTGTCATACACTAGAAATAGAGTTGCTTAGTTTTTGGATTAAATGTGTCTTCAGTTTCACTGGATAGTTTCACAGTGGTTGTAACAGTTCATACAATTGTCAGTGTGAGTTGTCATGCCATCTGCTGTCAGAACACTTCTTGTCAGATTAAATATTTGCAACCCTGTGTGCAGTAAATGGTATCTTATTTGCTTTACATTTGCATTTCCTTTATCATGAATTAAATTGAAAACTTTTTATTATGTTTATTATATTTTGGGGGATCAGGTCTTACTTTGTAGCCCAGGCTGATCTCAGACACAGATTCTTCTGCCTCAGTGTCCTGAATGCTGGAAGTACAGGAATGCCTTCGAAACCTGATGTTTTTAAATGACCCTTTTATAAGTAGTTATGTTTTTCCTGTAAGTTTCTTTTTCTTTTTCTTACTGATTTATAGGAGTTTGGTATATAGTCACAATAAAATACTCCAGTAACATCAGACTATCTATCTATCTGTCTGTCTGTCTGTCTGTCTGTCTATCTATCTATCTATCTATCTATCTATCTATCTATCTATCTATCTATCTATCTATCTATCTATCTACCTATCTATCTACCTATCTATCTACCTATCTATCTATCTATCTATGTTGTTGGTCATGGGGCTTGAACTCAGGGCCTGGGCGCTGCCCCTTAGCTCTTCCACTCAAGACTAGCATTCTAGGGCTGGGAAGGTGGCTCAGTGGTAGAGCACTTGCCTTGCATGCCTGAGACCTTGGGTTCGATTCCTCAGCACCACATAAGCAAAAAGAAAAAAGCCGGAAGTGGCGCTGTGGCTCAAATGGTAGAGCACTAGCCGGAAGTGGCGCTGTGGCTCAAGTGGTAGAGCACTAGCCTTGAGATGAAGAGCTGAGGGGCCAGTGCCCAGGCCCAGAGTTCAGGCCCCACAACCGTACCCCCCCCCAAAAAAAAAAGACTAGCATTCTACCACTTTGAGCCACAGCTCTACTTCTGGTTTTCTGGTGGTTAATTGGAGATAAGAGTCTCACAATTTTCTTGCCCAAGCTGGCTTTGAACTGTGATGCCTGGATCTCAGTCTCCTGAGCAGCTAGGATTACAGATGAGAGACACCAGTACCCAACTAAGTTAAGATATTTAGTTCCAATACAGGCTTTTTTATTTTCATTTTAAAACATACACTATTGAAATGGTTGTCACATCCCACGAAGGATTTTAGCTTTTACTCTACAGTAGACCCTTGTTACCCACAGGGTATATATTTCATGGAGACTATCTTTGAAATATCTCCACAAATGCTCAGGATGCATAGAATTCAGTCACTCTAAAGTTACATACAGTAAGTTTGGGCATCCATCAGTTGAAACCATGTGGAGTAAATTGCAGTTCTGTCACAAAATTTGCTGTTATGTATATTACTACTACTTAGGAAAGGCTAGATCTTGTGTCATGCTCTTTATCTGGAGCACTGCAGATGCTTGTTTCATTTTTCCCATAACACTGCCCAACATACTTCCTTTCAATAAATCTGAAACATTTACTTTATGACTTAAAATATATTATATGTACTTTTTGTCTTGGGAAGGTTACCAGTTTTACCTTGTTCTTTGGCACCATTTGCTTTTTAAGAAGCATATTTTTATAAAATTAAAGGCAGGGGAACAATGAGCAGATCACATAATATAAACACAACTGATGATAACTCAGAGGTAACTGAGCTGCATAATGCATATGCAAGAAGTATAAAAAATTACTTTGATGTTCCTGGGGCATTGAGCTTTTGCAGCTTGCTTGCTAGGCTGACTTTGCCATTTGAGTCATACCTCGGGTCTTGCTTTTTACTGGTTGTTTTGGAGATATTGTTTAGAGAACTTTTGTGCTGGCACCGTGATCCTCAGATCTCAGCCTATTGAGTAGCTAGGATTACAGGTGTTAGCCACTAGTGCCTAGCTTAAAGTAAGTTTTGATATCTGATAGCATTATCCCCACCTTTAGTCCTCAGCTCTACCCAGACCTGAGTTCCTCCTGTCCTAGAGTTCCTGCCAGATAGCTGGCCACTCCCTTTCTCTGCCGCAGACCTACCTGCATGCCAATTGCCCCAGATCTACCAACCTGATGGGGGCAGATGACATATGCGATATGGCCCCTGTAATAAACCTTATAATAATCTTTCTCCTGTGCTTGCCTGCCTCTGTGTGGTCCCTTGGGATGGTTGTGATGGATCCTAACAATACCTGTATAGCAAGACCTTTTACATTGTTCTTTGTTTTGACTCTTTTTGATCCTTGGTGCTTTCATTTTATAGTCATTTTTTCAAGTTTCACTAAGAGACCATTTAGGGTTTTAGTTGGGATGAGATTGTCTTATTTATAGATTATCTAGTTTGTAAGAAATTAACAACTTTTGCAACAAGTTGTCCAATCTGTTAATGTGGTACATCTCTCCATTTAAAGACATTCTTTAATATCTTTCTAGAGAAAGTGGGGTTTTATCTATCTATGTTTTTGACAGTACTGGTTATTGAACTCAGGGCCTCATGCTTGATAGGCAAGTACTCTACCACTTAAGCTATAACTTGAGACCCTTTTTTCCCTGGTTATTTTTGAGATAGGATCTCTCTTCCCTGGCTGCCTGAGTTGTACTCCTACTTGTGTTTCCCATGTTACTGGGTAGCATTATAGGCACATACTACTGTACCCACCCTTTGTGCTTTCCCCATAGCTGTGATAACAGGCCCATACTACAGTATGTAGTTGGTAAGCACTCAAAATAATAAATACTTGTGGTATATAAATATAAGTAATATTAAGATGATACATTAACTTACTATGTCTATCATTGGTAATCTTTCCTAAAAGTATTCATCTTCAGTGTGTCTATTTCAGAGTCTTATCTCATTTTAATGTCCAACAATCATAATATAGGAAATCATCTTTTTCATACATACTATGGTTTCAGTGTAGTTTGTTACCCATCAAAATGCATGTTAAAGCCGGGCACTGGTGGCTCACACCTGTAATCCTAGCTATTGAGAAGGCTGAGATCTGAGGATCATGGTTCAAAACCAGCCCAGGCAGAAAAGTCCGTGAGACTCTTATCTCCAGTTAACCACCAGAAAACTGGAAGTGGTGCTGTGGCTCAAGCAGTAAAGTGCTCACCCTGAGCTGAAGAACACAAGGATAGCACCCAAGCCCAGAGTTCAAGCCCTGTGACCGACCAAAAAAAAAAAAAAAATGTATGTTGAAGCATAATTTCTCAGTGTGACAGTGCTAAGAGGTAGGGCCTCATGGGAGGTGTTTGGGTGATTGGCAGAGCCCTTATAAATAGATGAACATCACCTCTCAGGAGTAAGTTTTCACTCTTATTGAATAATTTATTTTTATTCTTTTTTTTTTTTTTTTGGCAGTCAAGCGCTTGAACTGTGGGACTGAGCTTTGTCCCTGAGCTCTTCAGCTCAAGGCCAGAGTTCTACCACTTGAGCCACAGAGCCACTTCCTGTTTTCTGGTGGTTAATTGGAGATAAGAGTCTCACAGACTTTCCTGCCCCAGCTAGCTTTGAACTGTGATCCTCAGATCTCAGCCTCCTTAGTAGCTAGGATCACACGTGTGAGCCACTGGCTCCTGGCTATTTTTATTATTCTTAAGTAGTTGCACAAAAGGATTTCAATTTAACATGTCAGTTGGTGAGTATATGCATCTTGGTCAATATTACCCTTTTAATAATTCTCCATCTCTCCCAACTCCACCTATCCCTTCAAGTTACCTGGTTCTATTTTCATATACATACATTGAATATTATAATTTTTTTCGTCTCTTCATTCATCTCTCTTCTTTCCTTTGACCTTACCATCCCTACAATACATGTTCCAGCTTCTTTGTTTTAATTTCGTTAAACTATGTTAGTTGAACAGAGGTTTTCTATATACCTCAGGTGATATTCTGGTAGCAGACAAAATTAAAATCACAGTGGCTTATATTAAAATTTAAATCACAGTGGCTTATATTTTTGTTTTAAATGTTCATCTTGAGCTGGCAAGGGCTCAACCCCACATACCCCACATTTTCATCACATTATCTTAATTCTGGTTCTATTCAGAATATTTGTAAATATAAAAGAGCCTAGCAAACCATGACCACATTCTTATAACTTGTGTTTGGAAAAAGTATATAGCATTGTTGTTTATATTACGTCATCTAGAATAACTTATATTATTAAAACTTCCCTAGAAAAGGGCAAAGAGTAGTATGTGTGTGTGTGTGTGTGTATGAGAGAGAGAGAGAGAGAGAGAGAGAGAGAGAGCTTCATTGAATTTATACAACCACATACTCCTATACACATGCACTTTTGTTTTTCTAGTGCTGGTACTATGGAATGAACCTATGTCATTGAACATGCAAATACTGTACCACTGAGCTACATCCCTACCCTTGAGATACAGTCTTGCTATGTAAGACCAACTTGACCTCAGGCTTAGGATCTGCTTCTGCCTCATACAGATCTTGTATTTATACTCAGGCTAGGCTGGACCATGATTCTCATTTATTTATGCTTCCTATGAAGGTAGGATGATAGGCTTACACCACTGTACTCAGCTTTTTAGGTTGAGATAGAATCTCATAAACATTTTCCAGTGGTGATCCTTCCCCAAGTAGCTAGGATTATAGGTGCGACCCACTGTGTCCCGTTTATTGGTTGTAATTTTGTGTGTGTGCCAGTACTGAGGCTTGAACTCATGGCCTTATGCTCCTGTTCACTTTATTTTTCTTGTGACTTTTTTTGCCTTATGTCTGGTGCTCTACTGCTTGAGCCACATCTCCAGTTTTGGCTTTTTATGGGTTAATTGAAGATAATCTCTCAGATCGTCTATCTGGGCTGGTTTTGAACTCTTACCCTCAGATCTCAACTCCTAAGTAGCTAGTATTGTATGTATGAGCCACTACCAACTGGGTTGACTATAGTCTTAATTCAAATGTATGTATTTCTAATTAAGCATTAAAAATTATGACATCTTATTTTAAAATAGTATATTTGACATGTATGAACAATTTCATAATCTCTACTTATAAGTATTTGAGAAAATTTACCCCCTTAAATAAATTGAGGGCAGAGCTACTTTGTATAGTGTTAAGAGTTGTAGCTGAGTTTCACATTGGTATTGAAGGTATTTGTGTCAAGCTCTTTACCAAAATAAGCAGGTCATTCCCACTTTTTACTATATAAGAGAGAAATGAGAGGTGAACAGGCCAAGAGTAGTAAGAAAATTATATTGTTTTTGAGTCCTATAGAACTAGACACCCATCAACAATATTAGAAATAACTACTTCTAGAGAGAATTCTAACATAAGTTGTTAGAGTAAATTTAAAACTTCCATTTAGAAACCATGGAGCCTAATGGATTTACTTAAATAAAAATCCAAGACATTTTGGTAACACAGCATTAATAAATGCTAGGAAACAGTGTTCTCTTATCAGTGTTCTACTTCAAATCTAAGGGGTTTCTATATTCTTCTTGTTGAATTATGAGTGGATGCAAAAGAAAAGTGATTTACATGAAGTAAAAATGCATTTTATGGGCTGGGAAGGTGGCTCAGTGGTAGAGTGCTTGCATGCATGAGACCCTGGGTTTGATTCCTCAGCACCACATAAGCAGAAAAAAAGCCAGAAGTGGTGCTGTGGCTCAAGTGGTAGAGCACTAGCCTTGAGCTGAAGAGCTGAGGGACAGTGCCCAGGCCCAGAGTTCAGGATATTTATCTCTTGCTTATAAAATAGAGTGGCCCAAAATATAAATTCATGACTGGGCTGCTGTAATCCCAGCAATTTGGGATGCAGAGTTGGAGACTAGCATAGGCCACATAGTGAAAATTTTGTCTCAAACAAAAATTTTTTAAGTTCCTGTTTGTGTTTTATTGATAAGGGAAGGTGTGACCAATAAGAGAGATAAGAAGATAGAGACCTTAACCTAGGGGACCTTGAGTTTGAGGGCGAGATAAGCTGTGTATGGTTTTGAGAAATATACTTTAAATATACACGTGTGTATGTGTCTATATATCTTACACATATTGAAGCAGTGTTCTTGATGAAAACACTTTGCCTCCAGCAATTAAGAAAGAAAAAAAAAGAACCCAACTCTGCTTGTTTTTCCACATGACTGCAGAACAATCGCAGCTTCTACTAGGAGCCCTTCTCCTGTTCCTGGGAAAATACTCAGCTCACTGACATTTGCATAATCATCTTTAAGGCTATTGTGGGTGGGTTTGGGCTGCTGACACAGAACTGCAGACTGGCCACCTGTCCAAAACAAATGAACTCAGCCTTTGTGCAACATTATCTGGTCTCCACAAGTGTTACTTCTGAGTAATGAATAATTTGATTAAAATACTTTGGAACTATTTTCTAGGAAATGTGTTGAACTTAAGTCTTCTATTTAAGGGGAAGAGAAAGTTCTTTTTTTTTCTGTCACTGGCATAACTAATATTTTCATGCTTCTCTGGAAGAGTTTTATAGCTGCTTTTGTGAAATTATCCTCATAAATATTAATTAGGGATGTGAGGATTTCACAAGAAACTTTGAAAATGATTTGTATTCATCTATAAATTATAAATTAAGTGTTACTTTATGTTTTCATTTATGTGAAATAACATTGAAAGTAAGCAAAGAAAGAGGAAATGTCTAAGGTCTTGAAATAGTAACCAGCTTTTCATTTATTTTCCTTGATAATTAATCTGTTGATTAATACATGATTGTTTTTCCCTTATAATATACATACTGTTATGTTAACAAGTTTTAATAAGTCAGTATTAGCTTTTGTTAAGTATACATATATATACATATACATATATATATATATATGTACATGCAGCTTATTTTTATCATGGTTTGTTTTGTGCTGGTCCTGGGGCTTGAACTCAGGGATGGCCAGAGTGCTATCCCTGAACTTTTTTGCTCAAGGCTAGTGTT
Source organism: Dipodomys ordii (assembly GCF_000151885.1). Classification (NCBI taxonomy): domain Eukaryota; kingdom Metazoa; phylum Chordata; class Mammalia; order Rodentia; family Heteromyidae; genus Dipodomys; species Dipodomys ordii. The sequence goes on along the minus strand of NW_012267238.1, from coordinate 2,788,359 downwards.
CTACCACTTGAACCACAGCTTCCCTTCTACCTTTTTTGTTGGTTAACTGGAGATAAGAGTCTCAAACTACTTTCCTGCCTGGGCTAGCTTCTAACCAGAATCCTCAGATCTTGTTTCCTGAGTTGCTAGGATTACAGGCATGAGCTACCAGTGCTTGACCATTCAGTTATTTTTAATTGGATATGATATAATGATGATATTTCTTGTACATAGTGTTCAACTGAACTTATGTATTGCAATTAACTTGTAATTGGTAGGTTCTATAATTATACTCTATAATTCACAGTGCCAAATAAATGATTACTGAATTAATAAGACACTTAAAAAATTAGTTGCCAGTTTTCTTTTTTTGGGGTGGGGTAGGATATAGTCACTTCTGTTTGTTTTTAAGAGAGACATTAGAATATACGTCAAGTTACTTTATGTTCATTACTTCAAGTATTACATGTCTTCTTGATTGGCATGTATTAAATTGTACACAGTAAGGGGTTTCGCCATGGTACTACTCTCTTACTCTTTACTTCCTATGTTCTTTCCTTTTCCTTTCCACCTCCCTAGTAGTCTCCCTTTTACTTTATTGACAGTTTTACTTTCTTAGTGGTTTGGTTTTGTTTTCCTCTACCTTTCGCAAATGACAGAAAATGTGATACTTGTCTTTGTGGGACTACCTTATTTCACTTAACATGGGTGGTCTCTAGTTTCACTCATTTACTAGAAAACAACATAATTTCATTCTTATAAAATGGCTCAGTAAAATTCTTCACATTTTCCTTTATTCATTTATCTGTTGATTAGTACCTAGATTCCATAATTGATTGTTGTGAATAGTGCCACAGTAAACATGGGTATATGAGTATCTCGATAGTTAACTAATTCTTTTGGGTATATACTCAGGAATGATAAGGCTAATTCATACAGGTATTCTATTTTTAACTTTTTCAGAAACCCCATTCTGAATTCCATAGTGGAACATTGCCACTAGCAGTGAATAAAAGTTCTTATACTCCCCAGTATTTGTCTCCTATTCCTGCCAACATTTGTTATTTGTTCTCTTGATGATAACTATTCTGACTAGAGTGAAGTGCAGTCTCATTTGATTTGCATTTCTCTGATGACAACAGCCTATTAACATATATTGCTGTTGCCCTTAATTGTGTGTGTCTGTTGATCCTGGGGTTTGAACTCATGGTCTGGCACTGAACCTGAGCTTTTTTGCTCGAGGTTGGTACTCTACCACTTGAGCCACAGCTCTGCTTCTGGATTTTTTTGGTGGTTAATTGGAGATAAGCATCTCAGGGACTTAACCTGCCCAGGTTGACTTCAAACTTTGATCCTCAGATCGCAACCTCCTGAGTAACTAGAACTGCAGGCATGAGCCACTGACACCTGTCTATCCTTAATTTTTTTAGTATCAGTAAGTTTTTGGATCATAACCAAATTGAACAGGAAATATAGAAAGGTTCTTATATAACTCTTGTCCTACACATACACAGTCTCCCCTACTGTCAACATCCTATGCCTTGGGCACATTTGTTATAGTCATTTAACCTGATACACATTATTACCCAAAGTCCATGATAGGATTTACCCTTGGTGGTATACCTTCTATGGATTTTGATAAATATATAATGATGTATCCTCCATTATAGGGTACATAATACTTAAAATGATATAGAATACTTTCACTACTGTTAAACTCCTCTCTGCTGTCTACCTCTTTCTTCCCCAGCCCCTGTCAGCCAGCTTTCCCTTCGTCTATCATTTTATCCATCTATCTTTTATCTGTTCATCGTTTTCATGTAAGATGTAGTTTTTCAAGTTGGCTTCTTTGGCTTGGTCATATGCATTTAAGGTTGTTCCATGTCCTTTTTTTTCTTTCTTTTCAATGCTTATAGTAGGGCTTGAACACAGGGTTTGGGAGCTGCCCTGTTGCTTTTTTGGTCAGTGGTGTACTCTATCATTTAAGCAATACCTCCACTCATTGACTTTTCCTGGCTAATTGGAAATAAGAGGCTCACAGGTTTTTCTACCAGAGCTGGCTTTGAACCACAGTCATCAGATCTCAGCCTCCTGAGTAGGATCACAGGCATGATGCTTGGGATCAAACTCAGGTTTTGAATATTTTATGCATGCAGGCTCTCTGCCATTCAGATACATCCCTAGGTGCCCCCCACCTTTGTGGTATGAGCTCAGGGCTTTGTGCTTGTTTGGCAGGTACTGTACCATCTGAGCCATTCCTCCAGACCTTTTTTATTCTAGTTATTTATTTTGTTTCTTGCTCTGGTTATTTTTGAGATAGGGTCTTGCTTTTTAACTGGTCTACACTGGACTGCAATCCCCCTATTTATACTTCTCAATGTAACCGGGATGACAGATATGAACCACACACCCAGCCTTTTCTGTTGAGACAGGTTCTCATGAACTTTTTTTGTCCAGGCTAGTCTGGAACTGTGATCCTCCCAGTTTCTGCCTCCTAAGTAACTGGAGTTGCAACTGTAAACCATCAACACTTAGTAGCTTTAGATTTTTTTGAGACAAGGTCTCACTGTAGTTGCCCAGGATAGCCTCTGAATTAGGATTCTCCTGCCTTTCTGAGTGTTGGAATTACAGGCAAACTCCCTCATATCCAATGTCTTTCTGAAATTATTATGGAGACTTGGAAAGTGTTGGAAAGTTGTAAGGAGATTCATGTGGGATATGCTGTTGATAATAACTAATACAGGTTATGAAGAATATGTTAGAGGTTAGTAGAGAAATCAAGCCAACACAAAATGTACTGTAAATAGAAGTAGGAGAAATGTCAAAATGTACATAGATGTTGCTTGTTACTTCGAGATCCTGTTTAAGTACTTAGTTGTTTTGTTTTTGTTTTTATCTAAGAGAGTTTAACTGCATAATTCTGAGGTCTCAAAATCAGTCAAGATTTCTTAGTGATAGATGCTATTGTATGTGACATCTCATCTCTGAAGCTATTTTTGTGTCTAACAAAAAACTTGTATGTGAAAAAAAACAACCTTTGATAAGTCTTTTTGTTAGCGTATCCTATTTTTGGAAGGATTATTTCATGTAAAAATAAAATAAAGTTTCCTTACTCCTCATTGTAGAATTTAGTCAGGAATTAGATACAAAGGATATACTATTATACTCGGGAGAAGTGTCCTTCTTACTTTTTGTGTCCTGCTACCCCCATCTTTATAGGTTATTCTGTAAATAACAAGTTTGTTAGCTGTTCTTTTGAGACCAGTTCTTGTGAACTTTTTTGTCCAGGTTAATTTGGAACTGTGATCCTCCCAGTTTCTGCCTCCTAAGGGGAGAGATGTAACTCAGTGCAAAGTGCTTGCCTAGCAAGTGCAATCCTCAGTACCAAACACACCACACACACACACACACACACACACACACACACACACACACACACACACACACACACACACCACACGTATGCTCACAGAAATAAGACTGCTATATTCAAAATGTAGTTGACAAGGGAAGACAGATATAAATGAAAAGTTAAATATATTTTATCACTAGACCTTTGTCAGATGTATGTGATTAAATGCTGAATTCATGATATATTGTAAGAGTAGTAGATCTTATAGGAAGATGTGAAATGTAGGGTTAATCTAGAGAAGGCAGGAATATTGACTGGATATGGAGGAAGAATACATTGTTTACTATTTGAGGGCTTGATTAAAAAAGTGCAAAGGTAAAAATAATTATGTACAAATCTATGAGATAGTAAAAAAAGATCATTAGTTTCCTCATCCTCCATAGTCTGACTCAGCAGGTGACATTTGTTCTATAGTATAGCCAAGAGGAGGTGGAGGCAGGAGAATCTCAAGTTCAGGGTCAATCTGAGGACATAGTGAAAATACCAAAATCTCAAGGTGTGGCTCAGAGGTAGAAAACATGCCCAGTATGCCTAGAGCCCTGGATTCATCCCCAGTTGTTGACTGACAGATTCGCAGCCTTGATTCTTTGAATTTTACTCCTGTAATTTATTCTTTTTAGCTACTTAATAGTTCTGTGTCAAATTTACTTGATCTCTGATTTTTTTTTTAAAAAAACCACTTTGCTTAATTTTACTTTGGAATTTTTAGATAATGATTGAGTTTGCAAATCAGCTTACTGAAGTTGGAAAGAAATGGAAAACTTCTGTGGTACAGGTTTTATACTATGAAAAGTGTTAAAACTTACTGTGATTTTGGGGCTGGGAAGATGGCGCAGTGGTAGAGCGCTTGCTTTGCATGCATGAGGCCCTGGGTTCGATTCCTCAGCACCACATAAGCAAAAAGAAAAAAAAGCCGGAAGTGGCGCCGTGGTTCAAATGGTAGAGCACTAGCCTTGAGCTGAAGAGCTGAGGGACAGTGTCCAGGCCTAGAGTTCAGGCCCCACGACCGGACCCAAAAGAAAAATTAAAACAAAACAAAACAAAACAACTTACTGTGATTTTTTAAAATTATGAATTTGTGACTTGCTTCGGTCTGAAATGTTATGTTTTATTAAGGTAGTGCCTAACTTGAGATCTTTTCATGATAGTGGGAACTTTGATCTTTATTTTATGAGTACAGGCTCAGGCTCTGGAACCTGATTTTAATATTAGTAACAGTTTCTTGTAAGTAATCATTTATGTTGAAAGTTAAGACAGCTGCAAGTTGCTTCTCTATAAGGAGGAAGAACAATATTTTCATCTTTACTGCTAATGCCAAATATTTTAATCTTTATTGCTAACATCACATTAGACATGCTACTTGAGAGTTGTTGGGTTTTTTTTTGTGCTTTGAAGTATGTGTTAGCAGTTGTTCTTTCTCTAAAATGCTTTTAAAAATTCAGTTACAGCATCTATAAATGTAGTTAAAACTTTAGAAGGAAGGGCTGAAAAGGTGGCTTAGTAGTATAGTGATTATTTAGCGTACATGAAGCCCTGAGTTCCATTCCTTAGTCCCACATAAACAGAAAAAGCCACATGTGGTGCTGTAGCTCAAGTGGTAGAGTGCTAGCCTTGAGCAAAAGAAGCTCAGGGACGGTGCCCAAGCTCTGAGTTCAAACCCCAGGACTGGCAAAAAATAAAGACAAAAAAAAACTTTAGAAGGAATAGTTGCCTTATTGAAAAAGGCAGTATATTTACTAATATTAAAATTGTCTCTTAAATTTCCATTATTTCTTTTTGCAATATTTACATGACAAATGCTTCTTTTAAAGCAACTGACATAATTGAATGTTTCTGTGTTCTAAGCAATGTTTATTCTCATATATAAAATTTTCTATTTTTCATTTTCCATTTCTCCATTTTTCAATAATCTGATCCCTAAAACTCTTTCACCTTATATTGAGAACTTAGTGTTAAAAATAGATACTATGGTTGCAACTTGTGGGCTGGGACAGGAGGGGGAAATTGGAGGAGAGTGAGGAAAGGGGTGACATTGTCCAAGAAGAATTGAACTTGCTATATGACTTAAGGAATTGTAACCCCTCTGTACAAAACTGTAATAATAAATATATTTATATTTATGAAGTAAAACTATACTTATAAAATGGTAATCCCCTCTGTATAACACCTTAATAATAACAATAAAATTATATTTTCTAATTTTTTATTGTTATTTTAAAGGTGACTTACAGAGGGGTTACAGTTACATAACTCAGGTAAAGAGTACATTTCTTTTTGGACAACGTCACCCGCCCTTCCCTTGTATTCTACCAGTTTTTCCCTTCCATCCCTACAATCAAGTTGTATAGTTCATTTTCAACATAGTGTCTAGTGAGTATCATCACTACATTTGTTTACCTTTTGTCCCTCTATTTCTGTGACTCCCTTTATCCCAAAGACAGATAAATGAATGAACAAGACAGAAAAGAAAACAAAAATAGCAACAAATCCAAAACCTCTTCTTTCCATTTCCTGGAGTTCATTTCAATAAATATTATTTGTAAAATTATGTTAAAAAATAGAAATAAAAAAGAGATGTTAGGGTTGGAGGTATGGCTCAAGTGATAGAGCACCAGCTATTTATTGAGCAAAAGCAAGGGTCAGATAGTGAGTAAGTCCCAGTCTTGGACAAAAATAATAGATGTTAAATGAAAACTGTTCTGAGGGAGGTACTGTTTAAAGAATGAAAGACAGGCTACACACTAACACATCTGATAAATGACATATCAACAATATATAGATAAATTTTAAAACTTAGCAACAACAAGATATCCCAGTTTAAAAGTAGGCAAAAGACTGGAACAAACACCCCAGCAAGGAAGATATATAAATGACAGCTGGGCAATGCCGGTGGCTTGTGTCTGTAGTCATGGCTACTCAGGAGGCTAAGATCCAGAGGATTGTGGTACAAAGTCAGCCCAGGTAGATAAGTCCTTCTCTAAAGTAATCAGGAAAAAGTTTAGGCTGGAGGCTTGGCTCAAATGGTAGAGCACTAGCTGAGTAGTAAATCAAGCAACTGTGAGACCCTGGGTTCTTGTACTAACAACAAACAAATACAGCAATAACTGCAAGAGTCTATATATGGAAGATGGCCAACACCACGTCATTGGGAAATTACCAATGAGATACCATTACATGCCTGTTTGAATGGCTAAATTTTAAAACAATGGCAACACCAAATGCTAGCCAAGATGTGGAGCAATAGAAGTAGTAGAATGCAGAATGTCACAACCACTTTTGGAAGCTAAATGCAGTCTTATATAATCAATCAATTATTCTCTTTATTTTTTAAAATTATGCTCTTTAATACTTAACCCAAGCGTCTTGAAAATATATGTTCATATATCAACGCATGTTTGTAGCTACTTTTCCATAATTTCTAAAACATGGAAGCAACCAAGAAATCCTTCAGCAGGTGACTAGATAAATAAACTGGTAAATCAGACATTAGGATATTACTCAGTGGTAAAAATAACTAACCTGTCTATTCACTCAAAGATATGAAGAAACTTTAAATGAGAAAGAAACCCAACAGAGAAAGGCTATATACTGTATGACTCCAAATGCATGCTGGAAAAGTGAAAAGGTCAGTAATTGCCAGAGTTATGGGGAGAAGTTGGAGGAATAGAGATGAATATATGGAACATCAAGAAGCTTTAGGGCACTGAAGCTGTTACCGTAATGCAGTGGTAGATATGTGTGACATTGTCTGCTTGCCAAAACTCCTGAAACAAAACGTAAGAGTAAGCCTAATGAAGATGAGGAGCTTTAGTAAATCGCATGCTAGTATCGCTAGTATATTATTTCATCAGTTGTAACAAGCGTCTTATATTAAGGGAGGATTTTAATAATATAAGAAACAGGATTACATGGAAATTGTACTTTTTACTTAATTTCTCTGCTCTGAAAAACATATTAATTAATAAATTTACATAATTGTGTATAAATTAGAACTATTTCAGTTCAATTAACTGAACAAAGATTGTGAACCATGTTTTTTTTATAACTGTTCTTTTAAGGAACTTAAGGATAGTACTCATCAAAATGGTATAGTGATTTGAAATATTGTACTTGATTGTATCTGAATACACTGAGTAAGCTGAAAACATCTTTAAGTTTTGAGAAAAAGACCTGGATTTGAACCTATGTTTAGCTGGGTGATCTTATGCAAATTACTAAACCTTTTAAAACTTCTGTTGCATCTACTGTAAAAGGTGGTGGTTCACTAAGAAATGTGAACTGCCTTGCACCTAGTAAACAATTAAATATTAGCTCCAGTTATTAGATATTTGTCTATCTGACAAGGATAGACAAATATGACTGTCACTTGTCTTGAATGTTCAGTCACATTTTGGGTGTTTCTTCTGGATTTCTATCTCTCTAGAGACAGAATATATCTATTCTACTTAATACTTTCTAGAAGGAACAGCTCAAACATGCTAATAGAGCACTTTTTTATTGTTTGAAAACAACAGAAACCAACTTATCTCCTACCAAAAAAAGCCTCATTTTAGAAGTCTTGTATTTATATATCAGCTAATGTTCATCTTGAAAATATAACTAAGAATTTTTTAAATTACAGTTTTAAAGATGTTTATTAAGTTATTAATGTTCAAAATAAACCAGAATTATGGACATATTGCTCTAAAAATCTTGACACTGATTTCTAGCACCTGATTGGTGCTAGAATGTAGGGTCTCAGGCATATGAGGCAAGTTTTCTACTACTGAGCTACAACCCTAATCCTGATAATTTGTTAATAAACTCTTTTTATTAGATGGTTCTTAGCTAAACCATCTAATAATTTAAGTCTTTATTAGAAGATTATTGTATCAATGAAAAAAAATTGCTTGTCTTACCAATAGCTTCCAGTAATTTGGAAAGAAAATTCATAAAACATAGATGGGAAAGACACAAGGAATCACAAAATTAAAACTATCAATTCTTAGTTAAGCAATCTAATGAAAAGTGGGAAACAGATTAAAAGCTTGAAGTTGTAGGCCAAATTTGTACATTCTAGTCTGGAGGGATTTCTTTTGATTAAAGCTTCAATAAAAATTAGATTAGGAATAAATATAGGAACATTATAGGATGAAGCAGGGTTTAGTGGGTTAGAAGAGTGAAGAAAACTTTAATTAATTGGCTTTTAATATTTATCATTGGGTAGATTTTTGGCCTTTGTGCCTTCTCAAAAGGGGAGGATGCATTTTATTAAATTCACTTTCAAGTTAGGCACTCACATTAGCAGCAGCAGTATGTAATCTGGACTAACATATTCTGTCTGTTTTGTGAAATTGTCTTAGCAGTAGCATTTAGCAGATGGCTAAGGCAACACTGAATTTTATGTAAGCAGAATAAATGAAGGTGGCACATTCTAGCTATTAGAACCGTAACTTTCCAAGAAAACACCTTTTCCAAGGTGTTTTTATAAGTCTGCTTTAAGTACCACAATAGTAATGTTGCTTTTACTCCAAAATGGGTAAAAGAAAGACATTGGAGGACATTTTTGTTAGTTTGTTAGTTTTTTGTTGTTGTTTTTGCTGGTCCTGGGACTTGAATTCTGGACCTGGGTAGTGGCCAGAGCTTCTTTGTGTTCAAGCTTAGCTCTCTACCACTTGAGCCACAGTGACACTGCTGGCTTTTTCTGAGTAGTTTATTGGAGATAAGAGTTATGGGCTTTGGGGGGGGGGGAGGATGGGAAGGGATGGGAAGGGGAAACAAAGGAGGAGGCTACAATGCTTGATAAGAAATGTACTCATTATCTTGCCCATGTAATTGTAACCCCTCTGTACAGTATTTTCACAATAAAAAATTAAAAAGAGTTATGGGCTTAACTGTCCACACTGACTTTGAACTGTAGCCCTCAGATCTCAGCCACTTGAGTAGTTAGGATTACACTTAGGAGCCACCGGCACCCAGCTTTTGTTTGGGTTTTTTTTTTGTTTTTTTGTTTTTTTTGTTTTTGGGTCCGGTCGTGGGGCCTGAACTCTGGGCCTGGGCACTGTCCCTCAGCTCTTCAGCTCAAGGCTAGCGCTCTACCACTTGAGCCACAGCGCTACTTCCCGCTTTTTTTTCTTTTTGCTTATGTGGTGCTGAGGAATCGAACCCAGGACCTCATGCATGGCAAGGCAAGCGCTGTACCACTGATGAGGCCCTGGGTTCGATTCCTCAGCACCACATAAGCAAAAAGAAAAAAGGCAGAAGTGGCACTGTGACTCAAGTGGTAGAACACTAGCCTTCAGCTGAAGAGCTGAGGGACAGCGCCCAGGCCTAGAGTTCAGGCCCCACAACCGGAGCCAAAAAAAAAAAAAGGAAGCATAAAATACATGAAAAACAAAATGTAGTGCTACAAACCACTTTAACAGTAGCTTTTGCAACTGCCAATGTTCACCTTTATTGAGGTCTTATTTGTTGAGTTAACTTCAGGTTACTAACTAGTGCCCTTTCATTTTTTACTGCCTGATTCTGTTTAGCAGGTCTTATGAGGCAGATCTGATGATGGTGACTAATGCCCTCAGTTTTATAGAACAGCTTAATTTCTCTTTGACTTTTGAAAGCTTTGCTGCACCTACTGTTCTTGGTTGACAAGTTTGTTTTTCTTTGTCTTTTAACCCTTGGAATACATCAGCCCATTTACTATCTTCTGGCATCCAAAGTTTCTGATGAAAGATCTGCCTATATATAATCTTATTGAGAATCCCTTATATGTGACAAGTTGATTCTCTCCTACTACTTTCAGAATTCTGTTTTCGGAGCTGGGAAAGTGGCTCCGTGGTAGAGTGCTTGCCTTGCATGCATGCCCTGGGTTCTATTCCTCATAAGCAAAAAAAGCCAGAAGTGGCGCTGTGGCTTAATTGATAGAGCATTAGCCTTGATCTGAAGAGCTGAGGGACAGCGCCCAGGCCCAGAGTTCAGGCTCCAGGACCGACAAAAAAAAAAAAAACCAAAAAAAATTCTCTTTTATGAAAGTTTTATGTATCTCTGTATGAGTCTCCTTTTCAGCCTACTTAAGAGTTTATAGAACTTCTTAAGTATTTATATTTGTACTTTAAATTTAGAAAAAAATTGGCTATTATTTCTTCAAATATCTGCCCATTTCTGTCTCTTCTCATACTCCCAACCATATGTGTGCTTGTCCGTTTGAGTATTCTACATGTCTGTATTTGAGTATTCTACCTAAGCTATGCCCACTTTCTTCAGTCTTTATCTCTCTGTTCCTGAGGTGGAGTAATTTGAATTACTCTGTCTTCATGTTTGCTAATGCTTTTTTCAATCCCCATATAGAATTTTTCATTTTATTTATTTATTTTTTGGGGGGGGGTCTGGTCGTGGGCCTGAACTCTGGGCCTAGGCGCTGTCCCTCAGCTCTTCAGTTCAAGGCTAGCACTCTACCACTTGAGCCACAGCGCCACTTCCAGCTTTTTTCTTTTTGCTTATGTGGTGTTGAGGAATTGAACCCATGGCCTCATGCATGCAAGGCAAGCGCTCTACCACTGAGCCACCTTCCCAGCCCCTGTATTTTTCATTTAATTAATTGTACTTTTAGCCTCTAGAACATTTTTGTTTCATTTTGTCTTCCTCTTGTTATCTCATTTTTGCTCACACATCCTTTTCTTAATCTCTTCCTCCTCTCTGTCACTCTGTCTCTGTCTCTCTGTCTCTGTCTCTCTCTCTGTCTCTCTCTCTTGCCAGTCATACGGCTTGAACTCAGGGCCTGGACACTGTCCTTGAGCTTCTTTTAATCAAGGCTAGTGTTCTACTATTTGAGCTACTTCCACAGTGCCACTTCTAGCTTTTTCTGTTTATGTGGTACTGAAGAATTGAACCTGGGCTTCATGCATGCTAGGCAAGCACTCTACTACTGAGCCACATTCCAAGCCCCACATTTTTCTTAAGTTCCATTTATTTTCCTGCACACAACATTATTTCATTCTTTATAGATGAATAATATTCAACTGTGTATATTTGCCACATTTTCTTTGTCCATTCATTGGTTATTGGATACCTAAGCTGATTCCAGTACCTTGGCTATTATTGTATATAGTGCTGGATAAACATGGGTGTGTAGATACCTGTCTTATATGTTGATTTATATATAAAGATATTTATATATATCTTTCAGATATATGGCCAAGCATGGTACAGCAGGAACACATTTCATTTAAAGTCTTTTCTAGTAGATTTGCTATTAAATATTCCTTTCTTTCTTTCCTTCCCTTCCTCCCTTCCTCCTTACTGCCTTCCTCTCTCCCTCATTTATTCTTTTCTTTCTTGTGCTGGTTCTGGGGCTTGAACCCTGAACTTTTGTGCTCAAGTCTGGTGCTCTACCACTTGAGCCCCAGCTCCATTTTCAGTTTTTAGTGGTTGATTGGAAATAAGAATCTCTCAGACCTTGCTGCCTGGGCTGTCTTCAAACTTCAATCCTCAGATATCAGCTTCCCAAGTAGCTAGGATTACAAGCATGAGCCTGCTGCACCTGGCTCTAGTCTTTCTTAAAGCAGTTTCTATTGATCTTTTTTCCCCTCTCTCTGTTGAATTAAACATATTGTCCTTCCTTCCTTCCTTCCTTCCTTTCTCTCTTTCTTTCTCTCTTTCTTTCTTTCTTTCTTTCTTCTTTCTTTCTTTCTTTCTTTCTTTCTTTTTCTTTCTTTTTTGTCAGTCGTGAGGCCTGAACTCTGGGCCGGGGCACTGTTCCTCAGCTCTTCAGCTCAAGGCTAGGGCTCTACCACTTGAGCCACAGCACCACTTCCAGCTTTTTCTGCTTATGTGGTGCTGAGGAATCAAATCCAGGGCCTCAAGCATGCAAGGCAAGTACTGTACCACTGAGCCATCTTCCCAGACCCGTCCTATTTCTTTTAAAGCCTACTAATTTGTGTTGAAAACCAGACTCTTGAATCTAATGATATGGTCATATTGGAAATCAGATTTTTACACTCCTGGGTTTTGATGTTTCATGTTTTCTTAACTTTTGTTTTTGGTATTTATAGTTTTATTTTTGTGCTGAATATCTGAGTTGTAAATTTAGTCTTCTTAGATCTTCATCTGTGTCTTTCTTTGTATTGTGGTGGCTTTTTGTTAAATTTTTTTCTCAAATAGGACATTGTTTCTGAACATCTCAATCTTTGTCTTCCAAAGAAAAATAAAAGAACAGGCTCTTTAAGTGCCTTTAAGGTAATTTCAGCAGAGACAAAACTTACAACAATGAGGGAAGAGTTAACAGAAGCTTCCTGCCTCTGCCTGCACCTCTAAATCACAAGCAGCAATCAATAATTATAGCACTGTGTTTGGCTCCATTTGTCTCACTGGTTCGTACAAGCTGAATTGGAGCTGCTGGTGAGCAGCACTCACAGGGCTGCCTACCACTAGTCTTAGGGATAGGAAAGGGATAGCTTTGCAGAGCCAAAAGCTGAAGTTAGCCAGCATTAACTGTGAAAGTCTTTTTTTTTTAATTGTAAAACTTCAGTGGACCCCAAAATTGCCTCAGATACATTCTGACAGTGCCATTATGGCTATTGCTGAGAGACAGATTCTTGTTGCCTTCTGTTTGTCCTGGGTTCTCTCTCTTGTTGTTCTGTAAGTGGTTTCGTCATCTTTTGCTTTCCCCTAATGTTAATTTCCACATAATTGGGAAATTATCTTTAAGAATGCAAATTGATTTTTGCCTTATGTAAAACTTCTCAGTAGCATTCTGTTGTTTCTGTTGTTCACTCTTGTCCTTAAGGTGATTCTCTTAGTCATAATAGTTTACTGGCTGCCTCCCTACCTTAGTTCCTGTGTATATGGCTTCCCTTAGCTTCCCTTAGCCAGCTTACTGCCATTTATATTTCTGATCTTCAACTATATGTACTTCAATCAATTTTATCTGGATATGCAAATCACTTATAGTCTTTTCTCTATTTTTTTCTTAATACACTATGTATGTATAGTAAACTGCGCACGCGCGTGTGCATGCCCCCCCCCACATTCACCTGCTTTTCTCTTTCTTTTTTTTTGTAATAGCCTCAATATGTAGCTCAAGTGGGCCGTTAGTCTCCCAAGTGCTCACATTCTAGTCATACACTAGCTTTGTATAGCTGCTTTTTGTATTCTGTTAAGTTACTATATTTTCCCATGTAAGTGTTTTAGTCAAAATGTAAAGCACATCTGTGTATCAAGTCATGTAAGTGGAATCGAGAATTACATTCATTATTATTTAATAGAATCCATTGGCATATGTGGTGTTTATTTTGTTTTGTTTGGCAGTGCTCAAGGTTGAATTCAGGGCTCTGTGCTTGCTAGGTAGGCATTCTACACTTGAACCATACTTCTAGCCTCTTTCTGCACTGGTTACTTTTGCGATAGAGTTTCACTGTATGCCTAGACCAGCCTGTACTGCAATACTCCCATTTGTGCTTCTTCATGTCATTGAGGGTGATAGCCATGGGCCACTGAGCCCAGCCATTGTGTTTCTCTCACAATTGAGATAAGAAATACTCTTGTTATTCCACTCTTGTTGTGCCCAGACTGGCCTTAAATTGTGATCCGTCGGCCATTGTTTTCCAAGTAGCTAGATTACAGGCTTGAGCCATTGTATCTGGCTTACATATGTCTTTTGGCTATTATATTGTATATGTTTTTAACAAAGATATACTGATGTAAAGGCTTAATTTACTCACAAGCATAAAAATTACAAAGACTAATTCAGGATGATGTGTATCTGATCTTTAAGTATCATTCACTTACTCAAATTCTAATATACTAAAAACAAACAGGGCTGGATGCCAGTGGCTCACACCTGTAATACTAGCTACTTAGGAGCCTGAGATCTGAGGATCATTATTCAAAGCCAACCCAAGCAGGAAAGTCTGTGAGACCCTTATGTCCTTAAAAATTGCAAGTGTAACTGTAGATCAAGTCATAGAGCACTAACCTTGAGTTCAAAAAGGCTCAGAGACAGCACACACATAGGCCCTGAGTTCAACCCCAGTTCTGGCAAGATGAAAAAACTGTTACCTTGTTCATCATTGCTCTGGGTACTACACATACAAGTGTTTTATTTTTCTTGCAACTTTTAGCCCTTTTAAAAATATTTTATTAGAGAAGAATGGGACAAAAATGTTATCTAGCTTATCAAACTGTTTAAAGTACTTAAAAACACTTTAAAATATGGTAAATAGTAAGTCCAATTTGGCATTTTACTTAGTAGCAACAAACTTATACACATATGTATGCATTAACTAAAGACACTTTCTAATAACATCTTGTGATCTCTCTTTGTCTAAAGACCAAAGACAAAAATTACCACAGCACCACAATTTCTTCAACTGTTAAAAAATTCAAGCTGGGCACCTGTAATCCCAGCTACTAAGGAGGCTGAGATCTGAGAATCACAGTTCAAAGCCAGCCAGGCAGGAAAAGCCGTGAAACTCTCATCCCAATAAACCTCACAGAAGACCGGAAGTGGCACTGTGGCTCAAGTGGTAGAGCGCTAGCCTTGAGCTGAAGAACTGGGACAGTGCCCAGGCTCAGAGTTCAAGCCCCATGACTGACAAAAAAGAAAAAAAAATCAGGAATTCTAAAGTAAGATCCAAAGGCTGTTTTGTTTCCTTTTTTTTCTTAAAGAGTAATCTTAAATTGATAGAAAAATCACAAAGATAGCACATGATTTCCATATGCCATTCACCTTATTATGATACATTTCTAACAAATGTACCATAATGTAGATTCACTTATGATACATTATTATTAAGAAATATTAATACTTTATGACGTGGAGTTCACCAATTCTTCCCTCCACCCTTTTTTCCTACTCTCTCCTCTCCCTATCTTATTCTCTCCCTTTTCTCTTTTGCTCTCTTTCCTACCTTCCTTTGGGCATATCACATTCTGTTTTTTATCACCGTAGCTTCCAATGGTCTGTCACTATATGTTTCATGGTTTTATATTCCACAAGCTTACACACACACACACACACACACACACACACACACACACACTTTTTTAGGCAGGGTCTCCCTGTGTAGCCCAGGATGATCTGAAACAAACTCAGGACACTCAAATTCTTGATCCTGCTTCCTCAGCTTCCAACATGCTGATATTGGAAGTGTGAACTACCATGTTTAGCATAGTCTTGAGAGTTTTGAGGAAAGTATTAGTCAAGTATTTTGTACAGTGTTCCTTGTGTTTGTCTTATTTTTTTCATAATTTAACTAGATGAAGACAGGTTTCTGGAAGGAACATTACAGAGACAAAGTACCAACCATAACATAATATATAAAGCCGACTTTGCTCAACATGATTTATTACTAATGGTGTTAATCACTTATCCAAATACTTCCGTGTGAAATATTTTTTCTTTGTGTGTGTGTGTGTGTGTGTGTTGCTGGTCGTGGGGCCTGAACTCTGGGCCTGGGCGCTGTCCCTAATGTTGTCAGCTTAAGGCTAGTGTTCTGCCACTTGAGCCACAACACCACTTCCAGCTTTTTCTGCTGATGTGGTGCTGAACCTCATGCATGCAAGGCAAGCACTCTACCACTGAGCTACCTTCCCAGACCAATATTTGTTTCTTCCCACCCATTTTTTATTTATTTTTATCAGAATAGACTTGTGGGTATTTGTTTTATACTTTAGATTGATTATAGTCCAACAATATTTTATAATTTGTTCCATTCTTGGCCATTAGGAGATCTTCTAGCTTACCTCTATCACTGTAATTTTGGCAGTACAGGAACATCCTAACTATCTCCGATACTACCTTCAGAATTAGCCTTTTCTCAAAGATACCTTGATTTTTTTTTTTTTGCTGGAAAGTATTATTGGACATCAAGATCTGGACACTGAATGTACTACTTGCTACAGAGTATCATTGCTTCTAGGCATTTTCAGTGAACAGTGTTAAGATACACACACATATATTATCTACACACGCACACCTGTCTATAATTATTTTATGTATATGTTGAACTTGAAATATTGACACTAACTCTTCCCTAAGGTATTCCTCCTCTTGCTTTTTAAAAATTCCCTGCTTTCTTACTTGTAACTTTTCCCCTCTAACATTGAGCAACCTGTCTTCTGTCATCTGTTTACTTAGTTGTTTAACCCCAGTATAGATGCACCACATTTCAGAATTATTCATTCATAGCCATTTAGAAATATCATTATCAGCTACTGTACAATCTAGTTTTATGATTTTCAGTCAAAGTATTATTTTCCAAAATTACATGTGCCCATTTATAAAAATATTGTTTTACACAGTTGCAAAATTTTCTTAACTCCTCACATCTCTAAGGTTGTCAGATATTACAAATGTACTTAGATTTATTTGTTACTATTTGCATTCTGTTCTGGGTTCCCTCTATTTCTTGGTTGATACTTTAAAATTTACATGTATCAAGAATGATTTTTTTCTTTTTCTTTTCTTTTCTTTTTTTGTCAGTCATGAGGCCTGAACTCTGGGCCTGGGCGCTGTCCTTCAGCTCTTCAGCTCAAGGCTTGCACTCTGCCACTTTGAGCTACAGTACCACTTCCAGCTTTTTCTGCTTATGTGGTGCTTAGGACTTGAACCCAGGGCCTCATGCATGCAAGGCAAGCACTCTACCACTGAGCCACCTTCCCAGCCCGAGAATGATTCTTTGTATTGTACAGTTGTATGTGCTTTGACAAACATATACTATATCCTCTACAACAGTACTCTGTAAATTAGTTCACAACCCTCAAAGTAATATGTGTTAGGAGTTTTTCATCACTGTGACAAAATGCCTAAGAAAATCAACTTAAGAAAGGAAAGATGACAGGTGCCAGTGGCTCATACCAGTAATCCTAGCTAAAGAGGCTGAGATCTAAAGATTACAGTTCAAAGCCCGCCCAGGTAGGAAAGTCTGTGAGACTCAGAAAAAACTGGAAGTACACTGTGGCTCAAGTGGTAGAGCGCTAACCTTGAGCACAAAGAGGCTCAGCGCCAGTGTCCTGAGGACCAGCAAAAGAGAGACTGAGAGAGAAAAAGGAAAGATTTGGTTTGGCTTAAGTTCCAGATATTTCAGTCCATGGTCAGCTTGTTCCATCGCTATCTGTCAGAAAGACATGATGTTTCTGTCATGCCTTGAGAGCATAGCTGCTCATCTCAAACAAGCTAGGAAATAGAAAAAGACAGGAAGGAGTAAGGAACAAAACATATTCTTCAAAATTCTCCAATGAGGCTCCACCTTCTAGTTTCTACCACTTCCCCTATAATGAATTCATCTCAGTATTAACCCATTGTATAGGTCAGAGCCCCCATGGTCCAATCATTTCTTCATAGTGTAACCTGCTGGAGAACAAGCCTTCAGCACTTGAGCCTTTGTGGATATTTTATATTCAAACCAGTATGTCATCAATACTAGCCAGAACTTTTCCCTACCCAAGCCCACTGATCTGTTTTCTGCTCTTACAAACTCATCTTTTCCAGAATGTCGTTTGGATAGAATAAAACAGTACATAATCTTTTCCATTCGGTTTCTTTCACTTAGATTAATCTAAGTTGTATGAATTAATAGTTGCTTTCTTGTTATTGCTGTATAGTATTCCACTGTAATGATATACAATAGTTGATTTATTCATTTGCTTATGAAGGAAACCTTAGTTGTCTCAAGTTATGAATAAAATTGCTACAAATATTGCAGTATTTATTCCAGAGAAAATAGATAACTTTGATAAGGTCAATGTTTATTTAATATTTATTTAAATTTCAAAGTCTAATTTCTCATTGCAGGTTTTATATAGATATAAGTAAGTTTTAAAATCACTTTGCTGAATACCTAGAATACAAGTAGCAGTTAAACTGAAAGCCCTTTTAGCTTGATAAAAAATTTCCAAACTGTTTTCCAAAGTGCTGTTCCATTTTGCATTTTCAACAACAATTGAGGTTGTCTTATTGTTCTGTTTTCTTTAACATTTGGTTCTATTACTATATGGCTATTTTACAGGTGTGGTATAGAGAGTGACTTTCCATTGTTTAATCTGCATTTCCAGTGACAGAGATGTCAAACATCTTTTCATATGCTTACTTGCCATCCTTTTTAAACATTTCTTCAATGAAGTGTCTGTTCAGATCTCTTACCATTTATTTTTTGTTTTTTTTTTTTTGAGGGTCCGGTCATGGGGCCTGAACTCTGGGCCTGCGCGCTGTCCCTCAGCTCTTCAGTTCAAAGCTCGCGCTCTACCACTTGAACCACAAGGCCACTTCCAGCTTTTTTCTTTTTGCTTATGTGGTGCTGAGGAATTGAATCCAGGGCCTCATGCATGCAAGGCAAGCACTCTACCACTGAGCCACGTTCCCAGCCCTCTTTTACCATTTGTAAATGTGCTAATTTTTTTCTTACTGGTAATCTTTAAGCGTTCTTCATATATGTCAGAACATGATCATTGTCAGATACATGACTTATGAATTCTTTTTCCTAGTTTGCAATCCTTTTTATTATTTTTACAGTATTTATTCCAGAGAAAATAGTTAATTTTGATAAGATATAATTTTTTTCTTTCACATATCTTAGTTTTGGTGTTGCATATTAATATTCTTAAGCAAATCAAGAAGATTATTGCTTTTGTTTTTACAGATACAGTTTTGTACTTTATATTCAAGTCTGTGAACCATTTAGAAATTAACTTTTGTTTAAACTGGAAGTTCTGTGTTGACTTGATATTCATTCATTCATTCATTCATTTGCATATGGTCATCCAGTTCTGGCGGCGCCATTTGATGATAAAGACTATTCCTTTTTCATCAAATTTCCCTTGCCCCTTTACATGAGTCTTTCTGGTGTCTCTGTTATATACATTTTTTTTTTTTTGGCTAGTACCATACTGTTGTAGCTTTTAAGTATACCTTGAAATCAGGTAATTAAATCCTTTGATTTCTTTTTTTCCCCTTCCTTCCTCCATACTTTCCTCATTTTTTCCTTCCTTTCTTCCTTTTTTCCCTCCCTCCCTCCCTCCCTCTCTTCTTTCCTTCTTTCCTTCCTTTCACTAGTTCTGGGCTTGTACTTAGGGCCTGAACACTATCCCTGAAGCGTCTTTTTTCCTCAAGGCTAGCACTCTACAACTTGAGCCACCTACTTTCAACCTTCTTGGTAGTTTATTGGAGGTAAGAGTCTCATTCACTTTCCTGCCTGGCCAGGCTTTGAACTGCTATCCTCAAATCTCAGCCTCCTGAGTAGCTAGGTTTATAGACATGAGCCACTGGTGCCCAGATTCTTTGTTCTTACTTTTAAAATTTGTTTTGATCATCTTACTACATTTGCCTTTTCAAACATTTTTAAATCAGTTTTTAATATCTACAAAAAAGTTTTCAATGATTTCAATTGCTATTACATTGAATGTATAGACCAGATTGGGAACAGATGACATCTTAGCAGTACCAAGACTTTTAAATGTATTAATGTGGAATGTCTTTGTATTCATTTAGATCTTCAATTTCTTTCACAATATTTGGAAGTTTTATGCATACTGATTCTGTATGTATTTTGTTAAGATTATTCCTGAAGTACTTTATTTTCCCCCATGTTATCACATTTTTTTAAAATTTCAAATTCTAACTTCTCATTACAGGTATGAAGAAGAGTAATTAGTTTTGATAAATTGACCATTTGTCTTGAAACCTTTCTTAAACCATTAGTACTTATTAGTTGATTTTTTTTAACATAGGAACTCATGTTATCTATGGAAAGTATAGCTTTATTTCTTCCTTTGCAAAGTCTATACTTCCCTTCTTTTTCTCTTCCTCCCTCCCATCCATGTAGTCTGACTTTGAATTCTGGGCCAGCCTTTGGTAAGCTGGTACTCTCCTCTTGAGCCACATTTCCAATCATTTTTGTTGTTTGTGAGATAAAGTCTCACCTTTTTGCCAGGACCTATACCTGGACTACAGTCTTTCTATTTTATACTTTCTTCTGTAGCTGGGATGACGTGCATATGCTACCATGTCCAGCTTTTTTCTGTTGAGATAGAGTCTTGAGAACTTTTTTGTCTGGACTGGCCTGGACTGAAGTATTTCCTGATCTCTGCTATCCAAAAAGCTAGGATTACAGACATGAGCCACTGGTACCCACTTTGTGCCCTTCATTTCTTTTCTTAAAGTTTCCTTTTACTTATTATTTTTTGTTTTCTTTTTAAATCATAAATGATTGCTACATTTTAATTAATTTTAATACTATGTTTGGTCTTTAAATCAAATAGGATAGACTTCAAAATTTCAGTAGAGCACAGGGTCTGGTGGCAAAAGCCTCTGAACTCAAGTTCAGAATGTTGAGCCTGGAGAGTTGCAAGTTCAAGGCCTGTCTTGTCAACATTGAAAGATACTGTCTCTTGTATAAAAAGGGGATGGTTTGGGGAAAGTAATACTCATAGTATGCAGAAGACCCTGTGTTCAATCTCTAGTACAACATATACACAAATCAGCAGTAATATTTTTAATACTCAATTTAACTAAAACTGATCTTTCTTTCCTGTAAAGGAAAAATGGCTGCCAGTGGTGTTTAATACAAATAACGTATAACATGAAATTCCTATTTCATTTCATCATGAAATCAATAGAAAAGTCAGTAAAAGCTTTTTATTATGTTATTTAAAATAATACATGGCTTCATTTTTCCCAATGCAATTAATTGTATATGGCGCAAAGCAATAAAAATATTTTAAAATGTTCCTTAAGGAAGATGAGAGTAATTTTGTTGCTATTGAATTGATGGATGACTATAGTAAATCAATTGGAGAAATGAATTAAGATCAATTTTGTACATTAGGAATTTCATGGTATGTCAAGAATGTTTTAAAGAGCTATCTGATGGCAGAATCTTAGTAAAATTTAAGCAGTATTTTTGCTGTATGGTGGGGAAAAGATAGATGTAGGATAACCGGTGGGAAAGCTAAGGAGTATATTCATGCTCAGTTTGTGGTGGTGAATGGGCCAAAGGCTAAACTAGCAGTCCATTTCCCAGTGTCTACTCAACAGTGGCCTTCTTTGTGTGTCTTTTACTTGTTAGAGTTATTGAAAGGTGAAACAAAGCTAGTCTTACATTAGAAACTGACAGTGTTTTTAAAAGTTGGAATAGGATGTTATTGGATGTTGCAAATTTTTAGAAGTTACTGCTCCAGAGTGAACTATATTGCAAGTGAAATCAACTTTATTCATCAGAGATGCTTGTCAATATAAATATATGTACTCCTAGTAAAGTAGTTTTAGAAAGTAATGTCATGGGCCAGGGGAGTGATTATATAATTTAAAAAAAAACACTTAAAATTACAAGGCATAGTTTATTCTCTTTCACACTTAATTAGGATGGATAACTTTCTATATAAGTAAGCCATCCATCTATCAAATGTAACTAAAGCATAATATTAAAGGCAAACTAGTCTATTTAAGGATAGAATGCCTTCAGAGGCAGGAAATTTTATTTAGGACCCTTTTGATAATGACCACAGAGTATTTTTGAGCAGCCACACAAATTAAATCTTGAACAGCTGCACAGAGCACACAGAAGTCATGATTCCAGCCTCTGTGAACTAACTTGAATAAGTCTTTCATCTAGAGATCTCACTGTTTGTCTATTTCATGAATCCCTCATTTCATCTCTGAAGGGCTCATTCAGTTTAATACAGTTCAGCTTTGTACCTTAGAGTTCTACAAAATAGCAAGTTAATGTAGTTTCATATTTTTAAGAATTAGATAAAATCCACTCTGAAGTAAATGAGTAGAAGTAAGTATAATAATATAATATATATATATTATAAAAGGCCTTGTAAAGAAAGACACAGATACCCCAAGAATAAGGACATGCCTAGATGTGTACCCTGAATATTGTTTTGCTCTTAAAGTAATCACGATTGCACAAAAAACTAGTTTATTGATGGTCTGGGACAGGAGCTGTAAAAGAAAACAAGCAATCAAAGTCTATTAATGTCATGATATAGGAGCCAACTTGGGGGGACTTGAACAGACCAAAGATATGACAGTTGTGCTTAAAAGAATAGTAACTACAGGGTGGGGAGGGGCAGAGTGGGAAGCTGGAGAAAACAAGGGAAGGGGTAACACTGTTCAAAAAAGAAATGTACTCATTACCTTGCTTAGGTAACTAACCCCTCTGTGCATCATCTTTACAACAAAAAGGATAGTAACTACAGTTAAATTGGAACACATTCATTATTTAGAATATATGAGTTTGTAATGTTACTTTAAAATGTATTACCAGGCACCAGTGGTTCACATCTGTAATTCTAGCTATTCAGGAGGCTGAGATCTGAGGATCTTGGTTCAAAGCCAGCAGGAAAGTCTGTGAAATTATTATTATTTTTTTTGTCAGTCATGGGGCTTGAACTCTGGACCTGGGCACTATCCCTCAGCTCTTCAGCTCAAGGCAAGCACTCTACCACTTGAGTCAGTGCCACTTCTGGTTTTCTGAATGGTTTATTGGAGATAAGAGTCTCACGAGTTTCTTTCCCGGGCTGGCTTTGAACCACGATCCTCAGATCTCAGCCTCCTGAGTAGCTAGGATTACAAGTGTGAGCCACTGACTCCCGGCTGTGAAATTCTAATATCCAGTTAACCACCAAAAAGCTTTAGCTGTGGCTCAAGTAGTAGAGTGTTAGGTTTGAGCAGAAAAACTCAGGCCCTGAGTTCAAGCCTCCTCCCCTACATTATTCATTGTTAGTCCAGAACTGGACAGATATTTATCCTGTCTTTCATCTAAGAGCTTTACCTCAGGAAAACCATATGGTTTAGGAGGAATCCTTCTTTATAGAATTACAGCCAATAAATGCAGGGAAAATATTAAATTATTGTAGTAGAATGAAGTAAAATTAAATACCTATGCAATGAAACTTTTCACATTTTACTGTATATACCTAGGAGTATTTTGTGTTAAGAATTTTTAGTGGGCTGGGAAGGTGGCTCAGTGGTAGAGCGCTTGCCTTGCATGCCTGAGGCCCCTGGGTTCGATTCCTCAGCACCACATAAGCAAAAAGAAAAAAGCCAGAAGTGGCGCTGTGGCTCAAGTGGTAGAGCGCTAGCCTTGAGCTGAAGAGCTGAGGGACAGCGCCCAGGCCCAAAAAAAAAAAAAAAGAATTTTTAAAAATTAGGATAAAAGGGAAGGAGATAAGAATTTACCAAGCATCAGTGTAATTTGTGGAAATATACTTCATGTGATGAGAACAGTATGTACAAGGTACAGAAGTGACAAGATAATGTATAATTTAGAGAAGACTTAATAACTGGGCTTCCCAAAGTACAAGATTTGTTAAGTGGAAGTATTATGGATTGTAGTTGTGAATTCTCAGAATACATAGTACTTGGAAATAGTGAAGTTGAATTACATTGTAAAGTTCAGAAGGAACTTGAGATTCAGTGGTTCTTCAGTTCTTTTTGGACTGAAGTAATTATATTTTATCAAAGGCATTCAGCTATAAGTTTAGGCCAAATTGATTTGGCAGCAGGTTCCATGTGTAAAGTGAAGCATTTATTTTACTTGTGCAGTCTTTGCTTAAAGTGTACAACTACTGTGATTATTCTTCATTTCACCTTGATACACTTTCATAGCTGCAAGTATAGAAATAAATACCACAAGAATCAATTATGTGCATATCTATTACATGGGGCCCTACTGTAGTGTTAGAGGATCATATTTGATTTAAAAATTATATATATATATATATATATATATATTTGTGATGAATAGTTTAACCTCACTTCCCAACAAAATGATCTTTTGTGTTCAAATTCCGAAACCTCCCATACATTATAGACAAATACTCTATTTTGTTTAGATTCATGTTATAGGAATAACAAGGGGTAAATTTTCCAGTAAAATTATTTTTCTCTGAAGTGAGCTGTATCATGATTTTTTTTAATGGGAAGATCCTTAAAATCAGTCTTGAGGGTTCCCGGTATGAAATTGCCTCAAAGACTGTTTATTAATTTTACAAGCAAATATTTGTCTGCTCCAAATTGGATGCATTTTTCCCACTTCTGTTATGTGAGAATTTGTTAGAAATGTATCATTCTTGACACAGTGGAGGAGTAGTGAGAGAATAAAATGTGAAGCTGTGTAATCAGAGCTTTGTGGAGATGGACAGCTATGTCCCCTGTGACATCTTGGAGATTGTTTGTATAGCTAGTCAAATAGTTCGGTGAAGTGAAATGTATATAATGGAAGTTTCTGTTATCTCATAAATATGCTCATGTTTTTCCTAAAAATAGAGGCAGGAAGGACTGGAGAATGATGAGATTGTAGTGTTCTGTCATTTATCATTGGTTCTTCAGAATAAATTTACATTTAGAAAATAGAGATTTTCTAAGTATTGTATATTAAAGAAAATAACTTTTTCATGGTACAATACTAATTTTAAAACATTGTACTTTTTTAACAGGGCATTCAGAAGTTGGCTAGTCAGTACCTGAAGAGAGATTGGCCTGGAATAAAAGCTGATGATCGGAATAATTACAGGTAACTTATTAAATACCTTTGGCTTTTGTTCTTTTAAAATAGTTTAATTCTGAGCTGGAATCAGGTGGCTCATGCCTGTAATCCTAGCTACTCAGGAGGCTGAGATCTGAAGATCACTGTTCAAAGTCAGCTGGGCAGGAAAGTCCATGAGACTCTTATCTCCAATTAATAATCAGAAAACCAGAAATGGTGCTGTGGCTGAAGAGGTAGCACTCTTGCTTTGAACTGAAGAGCTGAGGGACAGTGCCCAGGCCAAGAGTTCAACCTACAAAAAAAAAAGTTTAATTCAAAGCTATATTACATTTAGATAATAAAACATCCCAGTTTTTAAAAGAATTGCTACCCTCCTCTGTTATATTTTTAGACATACTTCTAAAACTGTCAAAAATCTTATGCTTCATTATACTTACAGCTGTTCTATATTAAGTAGATTATTTTAATGTCATAAGCCAAAGTTATATTGTTTAATTAATAGCCATATGTAGAATTTAAAAGATTGATGACAGCAGACTATAGATAGTACTGGGGATTGAACTCAGGGCCTCACATATTCTAGGAAAGCACACTAAACTGAACTATATACCCCAAAACTTCCACAATGTAATTTTTAAAAAGAACCCAGGTTCCTCTCATACTTATAAACCTAAATATTCAGAAGGCTGAGACGTGGAGGATCTCAGTTCAAAGCCAGCCAGGGAAGAAAAGTCTGTAAGATTCCATCAACAAAAAGCTAAACTAAAGCCAAGGCTCAAGTGGTAAAGTGCCAGCTGTGAGGAAAAAAGCTCAGTAAGAGTTTAAGACCCTGAGTTTAATCCCCCATATCTACCTGTCCCCCAAAATGTAGCTTTTTAAATGTCTTTTTGGACATCAATAATTGAACATATTAAGCCAGGCGCCAGTGGCTTATGCTTGTAATCCTAGCTACTCAGGAGGCTGAGATCTGAGGATTGCATTTCAAAGCCAGCCTGGGCATGAAAGTCCGTGAGACTCTTATCTCCAATAAACCACTCAGAAAACCGGAAGTGGCACTGTGGCTCAAGTGGTAGAGCACTAGCCTTAGCTGAAGAGCTGAGGGACAGCACCCAGGCCCATGGTTCAAGCCCCACAACCAACCAAAAAAAATTTTTTTAATATATTTATTGTTTTTTGTGCTAAGAGCTTTCCTATTTATTTGGAGACCCAGAAGTCAAGGAACTTATATCTTACAATTTAGTTTGAATTAATACTAATGTGTATCAAAACATAATAAAGATTTCAGAGTAATGACAAACTCATTATTGAAGTATATGATTTAGAGTCTGAAAATTAAATGAAGCTGCTGAAATTGTCAGCAGTGACTAACATCATCAACATCATCGGAGAATTTCTTTTTTTTGTCAGTCGTGGGTCTTGGATGCTGTCCCTGCTCTCTTCAGCTCAAGGCGAGCACTCTACCACTTGAGCCACAGCGCCACTTTAGGTTTTCTGGTGGTTTATTGGAGATAAGATTCTCACGGACTTTCATGCTCAGGCTGGCTTTGAACCAAGATCCTCAGATCTCAGCCTCCTGAGTAGGTAGGATTATAGGTGTGAGCCACTGGCACCTGGCTATCAGAGAATTTCTTAAGACTGGAAATGAGAGAACAGAAAAGCACAATATCTATATGCATCTGATCATATAAAATAATTTTTATTGAAATGAACTCCAGGAAATGAAAAAAAGAAGTTTTTTCTTTTTTGTGTTTTTTTCTTTCCTTTTTGTTTGTTCATTTATATGTCCTTGGGAGTATAAGAAGAAACACAGAAATGGAGAAACAAAGGGTGAACAAATGAAGCAATGGTACTCACTGGACACTAGGTTGAAAATGAACTATACAATTGGTGGGTGGAATGGGAGGGAAAAACTTGGAGAGAGCAAGGGAAGGGATGACATTGTCCAAAAAGAAACATACACTTTATCTAACTTATATAAATATAACTCCTCAGTATGTCACCTTTATAATAACAATAAAACAATTAAAAATAAAATTTGTAAAAGGAATGTGGAGATGAGGCTAGAAAATGGAAGGATATACAAGAAACACTAATAGTTCTTTATAGTGGTAGACTTGGAAGGTGACATGATAGCTATAAATAATAGAATGGTATAATAGAATGGTAAACACACACCTATCATCATACCTATGATACGAGGCTTAAGTAGATGGATCATAGCTCTAATATTTTCTCAGGCAGGAAGCAAGACGCTATCTCAAAAAACAACCAGCATAATAAAGGGTTGGAGGCATGGCTTAGTGTTAGATCACTTATCTAGCAAGCATGAGAGAGCCTGAACTCAAAACTGGGAAAATATTAAATGACAAAATAAATCTAGAGGTGTCCTTCAGATTTTCTAGTATATATAAATTTAAGCTAAAAAGAGGAGATGAAATTTTAGGCAAAAGAGATAAGAGGATTAAAACCTTGAGGTGAGAGTGAACATATTCAGTGATATTGTTATACAGTCAGCATTACTAAGAAAATCATGATATTGGGGATAAAATTTTATAACTTAAAGATGAACAATATTCTAAGCTTGTTGGAAATTCAGATTTCAAGTGCCAAAGAATGAGTCTACAGGCTATGTTCCCAGGTTAGGTATTTAATTCTAACAAGTATTTTAAGCCAGCATTTAATAGTTATTTTTAGATCCTATGGTAGCAACTTCATTCATGTCTGTGATTATTACCCTAATTTTTTACTAGGTCACTAGGTCTTGGGTTATATATGACTTAAAGGTCACACACATGTAAAGAAGATGACCTTCTTTAAGTCATATATAATAATAAGTCATTATTTCTTTATTCATGATATGCATATAAAAAATCTACTACATGCCAGCTTTTAAACTAGACTTCAGGATTAGAGACACCAAAAGATAGGATATCTATCCATTAGGAGCTTACAGAAGAAAGCTATTGTTAAAAGTTACAGTATCAGGAAGTACTCTAGAGGTGCATTGGAACCATAGAGGAAAACCTAGATTTGTAGAGCTTCACCTTAAGGAATGTACAAGAGCTTGTCAGGCATACCATTTGGTGAAAAGAACTCCACACAGAAATTACATATTTTTTAAAAAATTTTGCTTATTTATTTTTGTACCCATACTGGGGTTTAAATTTAGGGCCTAAGCTCTTGCTTGCCTTTTTCTTTTAGAAATGACACCTTAAAGGCATAGAGTATAGGAAAATGCAAATATTAGATGAATTGTGTGCAGTTCAGTATGGCCTGATGTGAAATATATGGGTTGGAGGGCAGAATAGTGGATGTGGATAATACATACATAGTTTTCCAAGAGGACTTTGCAAATCAGGATATGGAGTTTATGTTTATTTGGAAGAAAAAAGAAGCATTAAAGGATATTCAGGAGAAGAATGATATGATCAACTCTCCTATTTTGAAGGTGATTTAGATGGATATGAGAAAGAATTCCAAACTTTATTCCCACATTGTATCCGTTCATTTGAACCATGGATATTATAGTAAAAATCAGGTTGTGGAGGAGATTTCAGAGGTATTTAAAAAACTGAAACTAGAGGACTAGCAGTTGATTTGGCAGAGATTTGTTTTTTGAGTTTGTCCCATTCTGAGGCAAACTAAATAGTTTGCTTTGTATTAAAATAGCTCCTGGCAAGTGGGAGGCACTTGATAAATATTTACTGGCTGGATGAATGAAGTAGGAGGAAGGGAGGCAGAGTAACATAATCATTCCCAAGTTTTTTTATTTAAGCAACTGAGAGAATAATGGTGCCATGCTAGAAAAAGACAATAGAAAGATCAGAATTGATGGTGAGAATGGCAATTGCCCATTTTTGTTTTATTATATTCTGAGTTTATTTGGTTGTGGTCAGTTTAAATTGCTTCTTTAATTTTGTTCACTTAAATTCATCTTGGAATTTAAAAATATCTTATCCAAGAAATACATGGTTTTCACCAATTAGCTTAATATTACAAAAGTTACAGAAGTACTTTCTCAAGCCTCTTTCATCCTTATTTCTACTCTCTGGAGTAATTGCTATAAAAAGCATGTAGTCTTTCCTTTCACATTTTTTCCTGTATGATTCATTTGTGAAAATACAGTTTTGCTCTTTTTAAAGGAACTAAGATACACATATACACACACACATATGTATCTGTAAACTGCTCTCTCTACCAAATTGTGTTATGCATATGTATGTGCATGCACACACAGTCTACTTTACACAAGCCTTTCTTGGCAGTTGTTTTTTTCTTTTTTTGGTCATGGAGCTTGAATTCTGGGTCTGGACGCTGTCCCTCAACTCTTCAGTTCAAGGCTAGCACTCTACCACTTGAGCACAGTGCCACTTCGGGTTTTCTGGTGGTTTATTGGAGATAAGTGTCTCATGGACTTTCCTCCTGGGCTGGCTTTGAACCATAGTCCTCAGATTTCAGCCTTCTGAGTAGGTAGTATTACAGGCATGAGCTGGTGCCCAGCTTATTCATTCTTTTTAAGTGACTTTTAAAGTCACAGTATGAATGAACTGCAATTTTGTTATCCATTTCCTTATTGGTGGTTATTAATTTATTGCTTCTATAAATAATGCTACAGTGAATAATTCCTATATACAAATATGTGTATTGTCTGCCTGTAGTGTAAATTATTTCAGGAAGAAAAACTGTATAGAGGGTTTACACATTTAAAATGTTGATTTTAGAAATAGTCTTTTATAAGTTCTGTACCAATAAATTGTTCATTTCTTTTACTATGATTTAAAATTGCCCCTTTTTTGTTTTTCTTTTCCTTTTTTAATTTTGGTTGGTCGTGGGGCTTGAACTCTGGGCCTGGACGCTGTCCCTGCGCTCTTCAGCTCAAGGCGAGCACTCTACCTCTTGAGCCACAGTGCCACTTCGGGTTTTCTAGTGGTTTATTGGAGATAAGAGTCTCACGGACTTTTCTGCCTGGGCTGGCTTTGAACCAAGATCCTCAGATCTCATCCTCCTGAGTAACTAGGATTACAGGCGTGAGCCACGGGCGCCCAGCTTGTTCCTGAGCATTTTGCTCAAGGCTAGAACTCTACCTCTTGAATTAGCTCCTTTTTTGTTTTTCTGTCTCCCTGTCTGCCTGTCTACCTAACTACCTACCTAGCCACTTAACTAGCTACCTACCTATTTACTTAGCTTCCTACCTACAAACTGATCCATCTTTATCTGTGCATATGATCAGTCTTTTAAATTGTTTTCCAATCTAGTGATACTAGCACCATTTAATGTCATGAAATCCCCATTTCCCTGGAAACTAAACTTCTATAGTACCTGCTCTTGTACATTTTTTTTTATCTTTGAGGAATGTTTCTCTGAATGTTTCTCAAAATTTCCTCAGCTCTGTTGTCATTTTCTCAATAATCTCTACGTTGTTAGCTCTAAATATTGTCTCTAGCAATGATCAAATATTTTTGTTAACTTTTGGCTGGGAAAACAAAGACACATGCCTACAATTTCAGCATTTTTCTGTTTAATCTTCTCTTTTCTGGAACATTATATAGCTGCTCATCTGCCTGTGATCTCTCCCTTTCACAATTCCATTTGCTACAATGCAACAAACTATGTTTGCCTTTTATCATAACCATCCTATGTCTTTGTAAAATGCTATTCACTTGAAAGTCTCTTTTATGATATTCAAAACCATGAAAAAACCTTGCTCCAGATCTTATGTCTCTTCATATCTAGCCATTTCTCCCTCTTTTGACCTTGGTTCCAAACCTATGTGCTTCAGCCGCAGTTGTACTGTAGTTCTTACCACAGCTCACCTGCACAATTAGTTGTCTTCCTTCTGGATTTTTCTTCTGTTTCCTGGGTTTAGTACATTCTCCCTTCTTATAACCAAGTCCAACATTACAGGAACACTTACTCATTAACATACCATACCGTCTTCTTATTACCAGTTACTGTATAAATTCATCTAAGTTGTAAACTTAGCACTTTTTTTTTTTGATCAGTTTTGAGGCCTGAACTCTGGGCCTGGGCACTGTCCCTCACCTCTTCAGCTTAAGGCTAGTACTCTACCACTTGAATCACAGAGCCACTTCTGCCTTTTTCTGTTTATGTGGTGCTGAGGAAACGAACCCAGGGCCTCATGTATGCAAGGCAAGCACTCTACCACTGAGCTACCTTCCCAGCCCAAACTTAGCACATTTTTTAGAGTTGACCCAAGGTATGATACCTAGAAAGAAATTATTTCTAGGCCTGGGGAAGATTGCAATTTTGTTAATTTAAAAAAAAACTTATTTTGAGGTAATTGTAGCTTAATGTAAGAAATAATATAAAGAATGTTGATATCCTTCATTGAGTTTCCTCAGTGGTAAGATCTTGCATCATAACAAGGAAATTGTACTGATCCAGACTGACAATATAGTTCAGAATCCATCAGTTTTTAATATGTTTATAAATATGTTCATGCATATTAAATTCCATGCAATTTTTTAATAATATGTAGATTTCAATGATCACCATACTGATAAAGATTAATTTGTTGGTTTCATAATGAAAAAAATTTTTTTTGCGATACTGAGGATTTAACTCAGGGCTCTAATACATGGTAGGCAAGTGTTCTACCACTTGAGCCATGCCTTTACCCATGTTTTTGAGATTGGGTCTCTAACATTGCTTGACTGGCCTCCAGCTTGGAATCAATTTCCTACCTCCACCTCTAGAGTAACTGAGATTATAAGAGTAAGCCTCCCTGTCAGGCTTTATAATGCAGAATTCTTTCTGGTAAATTTTTGTTTTCCAATATGATATTCATATAAAAATACTTTACAGCATGTTCTTAGGAAGCATATAAATGAGTATTTTTGTGTTTTATTAGTTACAGTTTAATTATTATGGCCAGTGTTTGTTTTCACATTTAAAAAGTGATATGAAGTTGTAAAAGCAATATAAAGTTACCTATTTTAGTTTGCAAGGTATGTCAGTTAAAAAAATAGGTAAAAAAATTATTATCAGAAGTTTGAGACAAAAATTGTGTAGGACATATATATAAAAGACCTAGGATATACAAATCTTGGTATACTATATACCTTTATCAGAATGAAAAGACCCTTTTTTATGTTTAGCCTTGTTACTAAAATAAAGGCAGTCCCATCAGCCTTAAGAGCAGAGGTTTGGAAGTCAAACAACTCTGGGCTTTCCTCTTCTCCTTCCCCTGTGTTTGCAGCACTATACTCCATTCTAGATACTGAAGATACAGTGGCGTATACAGTGGAGTATAAAACAAAGGTTATGCCACATGGAGCCTACATTCTAGTTAGAGAAGAAAGTAAACAAGTGAATAATTGAATATACTAGTTAGTGATAATGACATGCATTGTAAGGTCAACCAAGAGTGCCAGGGAGCAGTTGCACTTCAGTTGTTTAATGCATACAGCATAGACATTGGATACAGAGCACAGGTAGAGAAGTCAGTTAAGAAACAATTGCAGTAATCCAGGCACAAGATAATCATGGATGAAAATAGGTGGCAGCAGTAGAAGAGATAAGCTATATATATCAGAGCCTATTTCATTTTGTGAACCTAGGCAAAGATGACATCTTTTGCTTGTTCTAAGGCTTGACCTCAAGGCCTCTTGCAGGCTTTTGACTCTGAACTGGTGTTCTATCACTTGAGCTATGCCTTCACTTCTGGCTTTTTGCTGGTTATTTGGAGTTAAGAGTCTCATGGATTATCTACCTGGAATAGCTCTGAGATGTGATGTTTAGATCTCAGCCTCCTATGTAGCTAGGATCATAGATGTGAACTGGCAGTTTCAGGCAAAGATGATTTCTTGAAACACCACTGTGGTATATAAGTGGAGAAAAAAGAATCAGTGATGATATTAACATTTTAGATTTGAAAAACTAGGTTTGATATGGAATAATTTGCCAGTAATCTAAGTAATCTAAGGTGTAATCTAAGGTGTAAGGGTGTAATCTAAGGAAGTGAAGACTTTGTTTTTGAACACGTTAAGGTCTTAAGATCCCATTAAATTTCTAATGTGAGTATGTTATATAGGCATTTAGGGGCTAGGGAAGATGGTGGAAAGGAATGCAAAGTTCAGGACTTAAGCATAGTAATAGCAGTTAAAGCCATGATCGTAGGTGAGCTGTTGTTGATAAACGTAAAGAGAAAGTGGTCAGTGGTTATATAACACTCCAGTATTTACAGGACTGGGAAATGGGGAAAACCCAGAAAAGTAGAATTGACTGGCCCTGGAGGTAGAAGTGGACCAAAGAGCAATGTCTTAGAAGCCCAGTATTTTTATTTCCTATTTGAACATTGGGAAGTAGTGAGGGTGTATTACATATGGTTAGATGGATTCAACTGGAATGTGAGCACAAGTCTTCTGATTGACAGTTGGATACATTCTTTTCATGATGCCTAGTTGTTTAAGGATGTATTTGCCTGCTATAAATCTGCTAATCTCTAATAGCCTCTTTTTTTTTGAGGGGGGAAGTCCAGTCGTGGGGCCTAAACTCTGGGCCTGGGCACTGTCCCTCAGCTCTTCAGTTCAAGGCTAGCGCTGTACTATTTGAGCCACAGCGCCACTTCCGGCTTTTTTCTTTTTGCTTATGTGGTGCTGAGGAATCAAACCCAGGGCCTCATGCATGCAAGGCAAGCCACCTTCCCAGCCCCTCTAATAGCCTCTTTTTAAAATCTCTTTTGATGAAAAGAGTTATCTTTTTATTGTGCAGTCCTCATTACTATATTCATCTATTCATCTATATTATAGTATTATAACAATTCTATATTTGCTAGGCCCTAGGAATACTATAGTTAGCACGAATATACCCCTACTTTTATCTAATGTTCACTATAGAGAGAGGAAGGACATCAACTATAAACAATTACATAAAACTATTTTTAATTGGTCAGGCACCAGTGGCTCACATATGTAATTCTAGCTACTTGGGAGGTTGAGATAAAGATCGCAGTCTGAAGCCAGCCCAGACAGGAAAGTCCATGAGACAAGTCTTATCTCCAATTAACCACCAAAAAATGCAGAAGTAGAGCTAATTCAAAGGGTAGAGTTCTAGCCTTGAGTAAAAATGCTCAGGAACAAGCTGGGTGCCTGTGGCTCACGCCTGTAATCCTAGCTACTCGGGAGGCTGAGATCTGAGGATCGTGTGGTTCAAAGCCAGCCCTGGTAGGAAAGTCCATGAAACTCTTATCTCCAGAAAACCTGAAGTGGCACTGTGACTCAAGTGGTAGAGCGCTTGCCTTGAGCTGAAGAGCTAAGGGACAGCGCTCAGGTCCAGAGTTCAAGCCCCATGACCGACAAAAAAAAAAAAAAAAAGCTCAAAAACAGCACTCAGGCCCCAAGTTCAAGTCCCAGGACTGGCACACACACACACAAAAAGAATAGCCATTGAACCAGATTTCCCCACTGTGCTTCTCCATGTACTATAATAAAATATTGCCTGTAACCCAAAGTTAATATATTACAGTAATATAAAAGATTATCTTCCTTTTGGACAATGGAAGCTTTTTCTTCTTTTCCCTGCCTAATTCTTTTCTCTCCCTCTTTAGGAGTATGTATCCTGTTTGGAAATCTTTTCTCGAGGGAACAATGCAGGTAGCCCAGTCTCGGATCAATATATGTGAAAACTACAAAAACTTCATTTCTGAGCCTGCAAGGACAGTGAGAAGCATAAAAGAACAACAACTAAAAAGGGTATTATTTCTATTTCTGTATTTATATATATATTAATATCTCAGTGTACACTTGTAATCTGTATGATTATACTAAATTGCATTTAAAACTTTAGCTTTTTAAAAATAACGCTTTTTACAAATGTTTGTGGTAGCATTTTACTAAGATTTCCCAACATTCTTTCACTATTGTATTTTGTTAACTGATAAAGGTATGTATGGAAATTGGAAAAACTCTTAGAAAACACTTAGAAATATTGTTTTTCAGTATAGCACAAGTAAATATGCCTACATAGTTCCAAAATATCTGTTTTATATGCTTTTAAATAGTTACATTATTAATCCTACTAAGTCTTGAAAAAGTTTGCATTAATCATCTCAGTTTCTGCTGGAGCCATTTTGCATAATTGAAAGGAAGTTAACATGCTTTAACCAAATATATTAGTAACTTCATTTTTTAAAGAAACAGTTTGCTTCAGAATTTAACAATATTAATTATACATATGAGTAAACATTTTTTTCAAAAGGACCTCTTTCTTTAATTATACCTTGCATCTTATGTATACATTTGTCTAATCTGGGGAGGGGAAGGGGAATAACAAAACGGTAAAACAAGAATACAACATGACCCATTGCAACAATGAGACCCACAGAACAGTATATTAGAAACGAACTTCACTACTGGCTGGGGGGGGGGGGGACTGACGAGGAGTGTAGGAGGTAGGGGAGGGAAGGGATAGTGGGACAACAATAAGGGAAGGGGTAACAAGTAATTTCAAATGAGAGAAAAATATCTGTGTGTCTGTGTGTTCATTCATGTAGGAAGAGTGGAAAGCAAGCACTTTATACTTTATACTTGGAAAGACTGTCTCCTACTGCCAATGTATTTACCAATTCTACTTCAGTGAGTAGGGCTATTAGAATGTTTTGAAAGTATTAGAATGTTTTTCAATATTAGAATGTTTTAAAAGAATTTAACACCTCTAATGCTTTTTTCCACTGAGTGAAATAGTGTCAGACCAGAATTCATCAATACCTAGGCAAAAAATGATTGATGAGATTTGAAAATTACTTAACTTGTTTTGTTATGGCTGATAATAATGGTGTTTATGTTCCTTTTAAGGCAGGTGTGGAACACTTAGTATATATTGGACATACTTGTCAGGACTTTGGGATTGCAAATGACATAAGTCTACCTCAAATTGCCTTCAGCCAAGATGAGAATGTATTAATTTTTATAACTAAAAATTCTCTAAGACTTGGGCTGACCAGATCCAGGGCACAAATTAGAACCCATTCTTTCTTTCAGTCTGTTGTCTGCTGTCCCCAATGGTTTCATTCTCTCTACCTTGTTGGCCTCAGGTGTATAACTCTTAGCAGTTCTAGATTATTTGCAAAGTTTCAATAAAACTAACAAGATGATTCTCATAGTGAATACATAATTTTACATTCCCACCACAGTATACAAAGGTTTTACTTTCTCTACAACCTTACCAATCCTTTGTTTTTTTAAATTAAAATAATAGGTATATGGAGCTTGGAAGGTGGCTCAGTGGTAGAGTGGTTGCCTTGCTTGCATGAGGCCCTGGGTTCGATTCCTCAGCAACACATAAGCAGAAAAAGCTGGAAGTGGCCCTGTGGCTCAACTGGTAGAGTGCTAGTCTTGAGCTGAAGTGCTCAGGGACAGCACCTAGGCCCAGAGTTCAGGCCCCACGATCGACAAAAAACCAAAACCAAACAAAACAATAAAATAATAGGTGTATCTAACAGATGTGAGATAATATTTCATTGGCATTATGAGATAATATTTCATTTTGGTTTTGATTTCCCTTTGATTAGTGATATTGAGCAATCTTGTGATTTATTTTTTTCTTCACAATTAGCTTCTTAATTTTATAATTCTATATATATATATATATTTTTTTGGGGGGTGGTCCGGTCGTGGGGCCTGAACTCTGGGCCTGGGCACTGCCCTCAGCTCTTCAGCTCAAGGCTAGTGTTCTACTACTTGAGCCACAGCGCCACTTCCGGCTTTTTTCTTTTTGCTTATGTGGTGCTGAGGAATCGAACCCAGGGCCTCATGCATGCAAGGCAAGCGCTCTACCACTGAACCACCTTCCCAGCCCCTCTATATTTTTTCTTTTAATAATTACCTTAGACATTGCAACATGCCGATTTATTCATTATTTTAAATCATTAATTTTACTATTTTCAAACTTGGTTCCCAGTCCTTTATAATCAACTTTGATTAGTAGTTTACTACCTCATTAACAGTAGAAAAATATTTCAACAGTATAAATCTATTACTTCTGCATTGATTACTTTATTTTGTTAGATTTGTAACTTTGTCCATGTCTTTTACAATTTTTCTGTATTTCTACCCTGTTTTTCTCTCTCTGTTAATCTGAATATTTCCCATTGATCTGCCTGGCAGTGCATTAACACTCAGTTCTAACTTTTTTTTTTTTTCCGGTCGTGGGGCTTGAACTCTGGGCCTGGGTGCTGTCCCTCAGCTCTTCAGCTCAAGGCTAGCGCTCTACCACTTGAACTACAGCTCCACTTCTGGTTTTCTGGTAGTTTATTGGAGATGAATCTCATAGACTTTCCTGCTGGGGCTGGCTTTGAACCATAATCTTCAGATCTCAGCCTCCTGAGTTGCTAGGATTACAGGCGTGAACCACTGGCGCCCTGCTTCTAACTTACTTTTTAAACCTATTTTTTTGGAATCTTGATGTATATTTAACTTCTAGAATTTTTTTTTGATTTGTAAAAAATACATGTTCTGATTCAGATACAGTTCTCCACATTTTTTCCTTTGTCCTCTTTCCCCCTACTCTTGAATCCAGAGCCTTGTGCATATTAAGAAATTGCTGTACTACCACACTACATCCTAACCCTTATCCCTTTCCTTTAGCTTCTCAAATATGTTACTCCTGATCTGTTTCATAATTCTACTATCTGAACTACTTTGGATAGTTTTTTTTTTAATCAATGCCAGTATTTTAGTTTCATCATTTGGGTCTATAACATTAGTATACCTCCTAGTGCTGGAGGTTGTAGATAAAAATTATGGAAGCTCTGAGAGATGTTATTTTCAAAGTTTGATAGGCAGATAGAATGCTGAAATTTATAATGAGAAATTATCATAAGAATCATATGGTAAGGAGGAGGCTGCAATGCTTGGTAAGAAATGTACGCATTATCCTGCCCATGTAATTGTAACCCCTCTGTACAGTATCTTCACAAATAAAATAAAAAAAAAAGAATCATATGGTAGCCTTTTCTAGATCTATTTTTCTGTCAGTTGTGGGGCTTGAACTCTGGGCCTGGGCTCTATCCCTGAGTTCTTCAGCTCAAGGTGAGCACTCTACCACTTCAGCCACAGCATCACAGTGATTAATTGGAGATAAGAGTCTCACAGACTTTCCTGCCCAGGCTGCCTTTAAACCATGATCCTCAGATCTCAGCCTCCTGAGTAGCTAGGATTACAGGCATGACCAACCAGCACCTGGGATCTAGATCATTTTTTTTTATCTGCGAACATTAGCTTATAAGTGAAAACATGAGCCATAATAACCTAAGTCTTTGTGCCATTCTTATATTTGCTGTCCATGCCTTTCTCATTTATACTAACATTTACTTACTTCCCTTGAAGTAATTCTGATTGAGAGACTGTGGATGTAGCTCAGTGTTAAAGTATATGTTTAGCATGTATGGCCCTGAACTATACCCCTAGCACCACACACATGAAAAGAAATAATTGTGATTCAAATTTGTATAACAGTTTATAGTTTTCAAGTGGACACAATATCCATTATGGTCTCATTTGATTCTCATCACTGCCCTGACCAGGAGTGTATTACATTTTTCAAATGATAAAACTAAAGCCAAAAATTGTTAGAGAGATTTAGTAAATAGGAACTTGAATGTACTACTTTCTAATTCTAAACTCTATATAGTCTTTAAAAAAAACAGAAGTCTACAGAAAAAATGTAATTTAACTCCAATACTTTAGTATACTACTTAATTCTCTGACTCCTTTTATCAGCTTTTGTGTTTGCAATCAAACTTATTAAGATTTTGAAGGAATACCAAATGGCTTTATTCACGTGCCTTTATTGCGATATGTGCAGCAACAAGTTTTTCATAGCTGTTCTTAATGTCAGTCAGCAGCAGAACTGGGTTATTTTGCAAAGCATGCTTGTTAGGCAAACTTGATGCTGTTTGATATACTACTTGATACGGAAGTGCCAGCTGTTCATCAGATTTTAATTTATAATTTGAAGGACATTTAAAAGTGCAGATTCTTTTCCAGGGTTTCTTTTCTGTGAACTTGAAAACTAAAATTACAGTAATTGCACTTTTATATTTTACAGTGTGTGGACCAGTTGACAAAGATCCAAACTGAATTACAAGAAACAGTGAAAGATTTAGCTAAAGGCAAAAAGAAGTACTTTGAGACTGAACAGATGGCTCATGCAATACGAGAGAAAGCTGACATCGAGGCAAAGTATGTGTTTTTTGCCTTTCTTAGAAAATGATTATGCAAATAAACATTATCTCTGATAATATTTTTGTTTTCTGTCAGTACAGACCATAGACTTACTCTTATGGTGTATTGGTTTTTATTTGACCTACATTTGTTTTTCTTTTATATTGACTAATGTTTATTTTTACTAATATAATAAATGGAACTATTTGATTATTAAGCTGAATTTGGAAAGGAAAGAAGATAAATGAGGATTGTGTTCATAGACTTGAAAGCTTATGGAAAATTTTTGTTTTTTTGTTTTATTTTATTTTATTTTTTTGTCGGTCGTGGGGCCTGAACTTTGGGTCTGGGTGCTGTCCCTCAGCTCTTCAGCTCAAGGCTAGCACTCTACCACTTGAGCCACAGTGCCACTTCTGTTTTTTCTGCTTATGTGGTGCTGAGGAATCGAACCCAGGGCCTCGTGCACGCAAAGCAAGCATTCTACACTCAGCCACCTCCCCAGCCCTTATCAAAAGTTTAAAGTTGTTATGTTGTCTTAAATTTGGGGCTTAAGAACCTAATATTTATCATGCTAGAATGAATTCAGTTGTAGTTGAAAATATCATGATTCTCCACATGCCATTGAAGGACTGTGGGTATATCAAGTGCACAAGTGCTCTGATCCCCATGAAAATTTGCCCAAGCAGTATATTTTAATTTTGCATGAAATTCTAGTACATATATATTTTAGAATATGTTTTAGCAATTGTGCCAATTTCACTTTCAATGTTTGTAAGTTAGTCTTTTATTTAGATAATAACAGGAAAAGAAGAAATTGGCAGGGTGTTTTTTTGTGGTTTTTTTTTTTGCGGTTGTGGGACTTAAATTCTGGGCCTGGGACTTAAACTCAGCTCTTCAGCTCAAGGCTAGCACTTTGTCACTTGAGCCACAGTGCCACTTCCGGTTTTCTGATGGCTTATTGGAGATAAGACTTTCCTGCTGGGTTTGGCTTTGAACCATGATCCTCAGATCTCAGCCTTCTGAATAGCTAGGATTACAGGCATGAGCCAACAGCACCCAGCAGCAATTATTTTTTAAGGTTATAAAATAAGTAGCATAGCAGAGATTTTTTGCAGTGACAACTTGAAGGTATCTGATCATATATGGTAAGGAAAAAATAAACTTATATTATTGAGCTGGACTCAAAAGGTGTATGAGCAGAATTGCTGAGACCCCTTTCACTGTGCTGACTGCCTCAAAACCTGAGTCTGAACTCCTTGACATGAAATCAGACAACTTTGGACATTTGTAAAAATGTCTAGCAAGGAAAAGGTGGCTATCTATCATGCTTTTTTTTTCTACAAAGATTTTAAGTGACTTTGTAAATATCTTGTGAAAATTTAGCGATTACTGGAAAATTTAGTACAAAAGAATACTAAATGAATGTTCATAGAATTCTTGATGTTACCAGAAAGCATGTTAAATTTTTCCCTCAGTTAATTATTTTTCTTGTTTTATTTTTTGAACATACATATATTCCTTACATTTTCATAGTCACTACGCTCTTATTCCCAATAAAATCTGAAGATTGTAGATTAGGGGAACTTGATTGGGGCTATCCTGCCATGATGGCTTATAGGAATTCTAGAACTGAGAACTCCAAGTTTGTTCAGCTTGTGTAAATACTTAATTTAGCCATGTCCTATAGGATAAAATGAAGATAATGTCAGGACTGTTCCTGAGAAGTACAGACTTGATAGTCATTTAATTCACAGAGCTGATCATAAGGAACTACTTTTTAGTATGGCTCAAATCCAAAATGAAACATTGTAGTTCAGTATGTAATTTTTCTGGAAAATTAATTCAAGTACAAAATAAGAACTACCTTTGTCTTCATTCATTCACTGTTTGGTACAGTTGGTACAGGGTTGATTAGGGTTAGAGTTAGTTTCATGCCATCAAGGAAGTTGGAGCCTAGAATTAGGAAGTACATTTATTCATTAGTAAATACAAAAAAATTAGTATTTGAAGTCATTTACTCAGTAACCTATTATTATAGAAATATGAAGCTGTTAAAATGCATGGAAAATCAAAAGATGAATTTTGCCTCCTGATAAGATGAACCTTTATAGAAACAGTGATGTTTGGATAGTCTTAAAGATGAATATGGTTCTCAAAGTAGAGATAGCTACATATGATTTCAAAGATAGTGAGTAGACACCTTAACAGAGACCAGAAAAGCAAGAAGGATGCAGTTTGAAGGAAATGGTGAGCTCCATTTTGGATACATAAATTCTGAAGAGCCTTGGAGAAACTGACTTGGATATTTTTGGTAGGTAGTCAAGTACCCACTCTTAGATGATAATTTGGAACTGAAGATCTCACTTTTGGAGGTCAGTTACCCGTCAAATTGGTGTTCTAGGGGTGCAGTCAAATATATAATTAGATGTGATTTTGAATATGTAAATCCAAGGAAGAGTAGATAGTAAGGCATACTACATAAAATAGTTCATTATTTGCACAGTGTATAATTTGTCAGAATCTTGTCTGTTTATTCCAGTCTTTGAAGGAAGATACTGTTTTGGTCTTATGTAGGTTGGTAAAGAGCTAATCCAAAAACTTAAATCCTTATTTTGGAAGATAATGGTATACAACTTAGCCTAATTTGGCTAATGACTAGAAAAAGGAGAACTAAGAATGCTTCAGCCACAGTCTTATCCTGAACTAGTGCTCACTTGCCTAAAGTTTGTGATCTTTGCTTTTCTAAATCAAAATGAATAGGAATCTGATAAAAACAAAAAATACATGAAAGATGAATATGACAAACTAAGAAATATCAGGAATATCTTAGACCCAACTTTTTGTGTGGGGTTGAGAATAGAACCCAATACTTGTACATGCTGTGCAAATGTTCTATCACTGAGCTATACCCCAGCCCTAGATCCATGTTTTTTCTAACA
The DNA here is from genome assembly GCF_000151885.1 of Dipodomys ordii. NCBI lineage: Eukaryota > Metazoa > Chordata > Mammalia > Rodentia > Heteromyidae > Dipodomys > Dipodomys ordii. The sequence goes on along the minus strand of NW_012267238.1, from coordinate 2,746,382 downwards.
GGGCAGAAGAGTGGGGTGAATATACATTCATCACTGATTGCTTTCTTTCTTATTAGAGAGATAAGCAGCTACCTTTGCTGTCTTCTTCACAGTTGCTCTGCAGAGACTGGTTGCTTTGTCTTCCAATCCCAAGTGGTCTGCAGCTGTAATTTATATGAAGGCATAGCTGCCAGCACATGCATTTAATTCTCCCATGGCAATCTCCATGACACCACAGTTAAGACAAACACTGCATCTTCAGAAAAATCACTTGTCACAGGATCGTTGCTTGTTCCTTTGCACTTGTCTGTTGACTTTCTCTGTGTGGTTATCTCTAGTCATTTGGATTCAAACCAATATATTTTACTACTGATTTTTAGATTATAGGTCCCCTCCCAAACTTACAGGAATCAAGAGATATGAACATTACAGTGGGAGATTAAACACAGCAGTGTCCAAGGACCTTCTCTGTAAATTCAGCAGAATACCTTTTGGAGTGGAGAAAGTATACATAGGCAGGCACCCATACATGAATAACTTCTAGGGGAAGGAATATTGAGAGAAAGAATTTTTTAAAGATTGCAGATTGCACTTTGATGTTGTTATAGCTAATCCTACAGAACCCTGGAAGCCTACTAATCTTTGCTTTTACAGTTTTGTTGTCTCTTAAGTTTCTCTGACCTTTCTTACAAGAACTAGAATGTGTGAAATTCTATGTTATGGAATAACTAACAGCTCATCATTCTTTTAATTAGGAGACACCAAAGTATTTTCTTTGTTAAATTTTATTTTTGTCATTGAGGATATTTTATTATGTTGATCTCTGTATTTATCATTAAATTCTTCCTGTGATAAAACAATGGCAAATCAACATCACTCTTAATTTTCCATTTTTTAATTAGTTTTAGAATAGTATCTTCCAAAAAAGTTATTTAAAAATTAATTATAATGTTAGTAATTGTACAATTTATAATTTTATTAAACATTAATTTCTATTTTTATTATAGGTCTAAACTTAGTCTTTTTCAATCAAGAATCAGTTTACAGAAGGCAAGTGTAAAGGTGAGGTTTGAAATCGTATATTAATCAATTAAGTAAATAAAGAATTGGATCTTTCAAGGGTGGAAGTGGGTTACTTCTACTTTACAGAATCATTTTAAGGTTGTTTTCATTCAGCTGTCACCATTTTGGATATAAGTTACTTCTCAAGACTACATTAGGTGTTAGGTTTCTATGCCTTACCTGCTTAGGAAGCGTATGTCTAACTCATAGTATAGGAGACAATGCAATGGCTTTAGGACGTGCTACAAAAACTAGTTTACTAGCCAGGCGCCGGTGGCTCAAGCCTGTAATCCTAGCTACTCAGGAGGCTGAGATCTGAGGATCACGGTTCAAAGCCAGCCGTGAGACTCTTATCTCCAATAAACCACTAGAAAACCAGAAGTGGTGCTGTGGCTCAAGTGGTAGAGCGCTCGCCTTGAGCTGAAGAGTGCACGGACAGCACCCAAGCCCAGAGTTCTAGCCCCATGACGACAAAAAAAAAAAAAAAAAACTGGTAAACTGGTTTACTTAACCTTAAATCCCTGGGCAAGTCTTCTCAGATGAAAATGAGTTTTCCTGGGAGGCCTTCAAGTTGTAGGATGTTCAATAAGTTAATACTTACTTTACTGCAAGGCTCCCCACCAGCAGGCAGTTCTAGCATATTAGAAGTGTTAATAGTTTAAAAAACTATTTTCTAACTCCAGTAGATTTATTTATGTCTTCCGAGATAGGATAGCTAATTTCAAACCTTTATTTTTCCATTTGCATAAAATGAGCAAAGTATTTCTTTCTCTAGAAAGTTTTAGAAGTATGTTTAAGTGTAACAACTACTTTAAAAGTGTTCTTCTATTATTGTATATAGACACTATTTTGTTCGTCGAAGTGATGCGTAATTTTATGTATATATAAATGTGTTCTTGACATGGTTATGTTTATTCCTGGTGGGAAGCCATTAATTGCCAGCTGGAAATTCATAAGTTCAATAGCAGTTTGCACTGATGGTATTTTTATTTTACTGTGTTCTAGTTGAAAGCCCGACGATCTGAGTGCAATTCCAAAGCTACTCATGCAAGGAATGACTACCTTCTCACACTAGCAGCAGCAAATGCACATCAGGATCGCTACTATCAAACTGATTTACTTAACATTATGAAGGTAATACAGTTTTAATTTCTATGGTAATCTCATTTTTTTGGGGGGTCCGGTCGTGGGGCTTGAACTCTGGGCCTGGGCGCTGTCCCTCAGCTCTTCAGCTCAAGGCTAGCACTCTACCACTTGAGCCACAGCGCCACTTCCGGCTTTTTTCTTTTTGCTTATGTGGTGCTGAGGAATCGAACCCAGGGCCTCAGGCATGCAAGGCAAGCCCTCTACCACTGAGCCACCTTCCCAGCCCCTGCATATGCTTATTTTTATAGAAAGTATATTTTATAGTATATCTTTTAAGTAAAATATTAATTAGAATTTTGGCTATTAGCCATGTTTATTATTAAACTTGATTTTAAAATCTTTCTAATTTTATCTTTAATATATTAAGGTTTACAGCTGTATTTCATGGTTTTGAATGTCAATGGAACAATCAAAAGGAAATATCTAGTGGTTAAGTGAAGATATTTCTAACTGTAGGTATTATTTTGAAATGGAGATAGATTGAATGATAGTATATCCAAACTCCATCCTGGTCTTTCCCCATCTACATAACTTGTATTTTTTTCTAGTTCTAGGCCTTGAACTAAGGACCTGAACTGTTTTGCTTAAGGCTAGCACTCTAGCACTCTACCACTTGAACCACAGCTCTACTTCCACTTTTTTGGTGGATAATTAGAGATAAGAGTCTTACAGGCTTTCCTATCCAGACTGGCTTCAAACCACAGTCCTCAGATCTCAGCCTCCTGAGTAGCTAGGATTATAAGCATGAGCTACCAAGACTTAGTTCCACCTATATTTTGAATTTTCACTCAAGATAAAAAAAAAAGAAAGGGAGTAGAGGAGAAGAAAACCATTTTAATCTACTGCCACTTGTTCCTGTTGCTTCCAGATAAGCCCAACCATGGAGTGCCTCTCTTTCCTTCCTATTTTACCAAGAACTCAAATGTGGGATCAATTCTTTCTCAAAATGCTGTTTTTCAAAATGCTCTTCTCAAATATATGATTCTTAACCATTCTCCAACAAACACAGTGCTGTGGTGAAATGGCTTACTAAGGAATAGGCCATTGAAAATGGGAATGCAGCTGGAGCAGATATTCTTTTTTTCTACAAGGATCTGGAAAAGAGATCAACTCTTCTAGAAACTATAACGTAGAGAGGACATTTTCTGAAACCTTCGCAGACAAACAGGAGTGTTGGAAGAAGTCATTAGATTAGAAACTATTTGAATTTTTTCTTTCGCTTTTACTCCTAAAACTCCCTTTTTAAAATCATCTGTAAAGCTACAACTTTTACTAATTAGAATACAAGTTAGAATAGTGAAAGACATAGAATTGTTTTAACATTCAAATGAGAACTCTGCATATATTTAACCATACAGTATTGAACCTAGACGCGTAGGTGTCTTATTTGGATGTTGTTAGACATAGTGCTTTACACATAAAAGGACAATTGGAGACTTAGCCTCTCATTCTCACTTGTTCCTCTAAGGAAATACTGTATAATCAGATTCAAACAATGTATTTACTAAAGACAATTTTTAACACAGCTTGTACTTAAGGTTATGCTATATGCTGTATGTGTCTACCAGCAGATCAGCTTGATAACTACCAGTTGAATGTACTTGACCAGAAGTACTTTATACTTTGGAGGATTTCAGATTTTATTTTTTTATTTGTATGTTTCCTTTTATTTTTAAACATTATAAGGTACAAGCAAGAAAATTTCAGTCATTTACCATTTAAAATTTTGTTTGAGTCACTAACAAATTCAAGTTCTTTCTAGTTTTTAGAGGTTCCATGCAATGCAGATTTATCACCACAGACTTGTTGTAGATTAGAAGTCCAAGAACAGTGTGGCTTAACTGATTCTCTGCTTAGTCTCATCTGGCCAAAATCAAGGTGTTGACAGGATATAATGTTCCTTTCAAGGGTATCTGTGGGTGAATTATCTTCCAAATCCTGGTTGTTAGTAGAATTCTATTCCATGTGATTAATAGGACTGAAGTCTCTCTCTCCTAGTTGGCTTTCATCTGGGTGAGTCATTCCCAGCTTTAGAGGTGGCCTGCATTCCTTGGTTTATGGGTCCCTTCTTACATTTTCAAAGCCAGCAAAGCAGATTATAAAATTAAGCATGCTTAACCTATATATGTATGTGTGTATATATATTTTTTCAAGAAAACTTTAGTTTTATTTTTCATAGTATGATTTAATTGGTTTTCTTTTTCAAGCCTGACTATTTCTCTTGCTTTACATCCTCTTTTTTTTTTACATCCTATTTCTTGGGAAGATTAAACATTTGATCCTATTTCTATTAATACTATATATACCATCCTCAACTCTTTTCACAGCTTTGTCCTTACAGTTATCTGTATTTGTGTTTTTCCTCTCAGTGGCCAAACTTTTCACATTAGAGGCAACTCTTTTGTCCCCCATAGGTCCCTTCAGTAGCCAGCCCATCTCAGGTTTAGCTGACAGATACTTTAAATCTAGCTGCTAGGGCTCTAAAGTTGTACTCTAATGTGCTGGTCCTAGGAATGTATGGAATGAATACATTTTAATGTTCTTTTCATCAGTCACAACAGCCACATTTGAAGTGCTCAGAATACACATATGGCTAGTGACTATCATGTTGGATTGTGCAGTTCTCTTGTTCAGAAATAATATGTAGCTTTTTTAGTTTTTGCTGTTTTTTTTTTCTGTTTCCAATTGCTCTGTCTGGCAACAACTCTGATAACCATTTTTTTTCCCTAACATCCACAGCCATGATTAAATTCAAAATTAATTGTGCCTTTGTTTGCACTTTAATTTAGTTGTTCCTCATATGGAAAACTTTCATATGGTAGTTTCCAGTATTACTCTAAATGTTAGGTTTTAATTTTTTCAGTCAATTCTTTTTTAATATGTAGAAATACATTTTTATATATTAATTTGTTCTAGTCACTATGTAACCCTGCATAGCAAATGACTGTAGAGTTTAGTGACCTAAAATAATAACAACATTTATTTTGCTTTTATATCTGTACTTTGGTTAGAACCAGTAGAGATTACTTTACAATTCCATATCATCTAGAATACCTCAAAGACTAGGGTCTGGATTCTAAGAGCTTAACTTTCCAAAGAAGCCTATTACATGAAGCTTCTATCTTGGCTCTCCTGGCTTTCTCACAATTGTATGATTGGGTTTGCATGACACATGTGAATGAGACAGAGTTAGAGCACACGCTAGGCACAGACCCTGTCACTTTTTATTAAAGTCTGCTAGAACATACTGTCTCTCTTCTGATGCATTGTATTTATTGAAGTAGTTACAAAGTTTTGACCATTATCCATAGGTGTTGAAGGATTAGATTTTACTTGTTAATGGAATCTGGTAATGTTATAGAAGTACACAGGTAACTAGAAGTACTGTTATGACCATTTATTGAAAATATAGTCTGCAAAAAAAAAAAGAAAATATAGTCTGCCACATGACCTTGTGTCCTGCAACCTTACTGACATAGTTACATCAGTAGATTTTTTTGTGTGTGTGGACTCTTGATAGTTTTTAATAACTATGATCATGCAAAATTGAATAAAGTTTTCCTTCTTTTCTCCTGATCTATAAGGGTATACCTTACTTGATTGTAGCAACTAAAATCTTGCAAAATGTTAAATAGAAATGGTAGAAGTGAAGCTGGGCACCGGCTGCTCATGCCTGTAATCCTAGCTGTTCAGTAAGCTGAGATCTGAGGATCACAGTTTTAAGCCAGTGCAGGCAGGAATGTTCATGAGATTCTTATTTCCATTTAACCATACAAAGAAAAGCTGGAAGTAGAGCTGGGATTCAAGTGGTAGAGTGCTTACCTTGAGCAAAATCACTCAGGAACAGCTCCCAGACCCTAAGTTCAAGCCCTAGGATTGGCACAAAGAAAAGAAAAAGAAGTAGTGAGAGTAGACAACCTAGTCCTGAGATCTTTTGGGGTCATTAAGAAAACTTTTTTAAAAATTGTGGTAAAAAGTACTTAACATAAAATTTGTCATTTTAATCATTATTAGATAAATAGTTTGTTGGCATTTAGAACACACTTGTGCAATAATCACCACCATCTACCCCCAGGATTTTATTATATTTCCAAACGAAAACTCTATAACCAAGTAACTCCCTAGTCCTCTTTCCCTTGTCTCCTGGCTACTACAATTCTACTTCCTGTCTGTATGAATTCCACTACTCTATGTACCTCATATAAGTGGAATCATTTCCAGACACTAGTGACTCATGCCTGTGATCCTAGCTACTCAGAAAGCTGAGATCTGAGGATAATGGTTGAAGCCAGTCTGGGCAGAAAAGTCCCTGTGCAACTCTTACCCAATTAACCACCAGAAAACTGGAAGTGAAGCTGTGGCTCAAAGTGGTAGAGCTTTAGCTTTGAGCAAAAGAGCTCAGAAACAGCACCCAGGCCCTGAGTTCAGTATCCATGATGGACCCCCAAAAAAGGTGAAATAATATAGTGTTCTTTTGTGTTTGGTTTATTTCACATAGCATATCTTCCAGATTCATCCATAAGGCACTAGTGTATAGCTCATTGATAAAATGCTTGACTCTCATGTGAGAAGCCCTGGCTTCAACCCAAACCAACCCCCAAAAAGAGATAGAATTATTCATGTTGTAGTATGTATCTGTGTATTATGTTTATTCATCCATTGATGGATAGACACTGAGATTCTTTCCATCTTTGGCTATTGTGAACAATGCTGCTATGATTATGGATGCACTCAAGCTTTGAATTCCTATTTTCCATTCCTTTTAATGTATACCTAGAAATAGAAATACTAGATGAAATTGTATTTCTGTGTTTGATATTTGAAGAATCACAATATCATTTTTGCACAAGGGCTGTACTGTTGTATATTTTCATCACCACACAAAAATGCTAATGTTTTTACATCATTTCTGATTCATTCTGCTTTCTCTTCCCTCCCTTCTTCCTTCTCTTCTTTTCCCTTTCTTCCTCCATCCCTCCGTCTTCTCCCTCCTTTCCTCTGTCCTCTCCCAACCTTCCTTTCTTCCTCCCTTCCTTTCCTTATTCCCTGTGAGGGCTGGGCAGTAAGGAATATACTGACTGCTATTACACTGCATAGATTTATGTCAGCACTCAACCATTGCTTTTTTTGTAGGGGGGTAGTGGGAGGGGCTTGAACTCTGGGCCTGGACACTGTCTCTCAGCTCTTCAGCTCAAGGTGAGTGCTCTACCACTTGAGCCACAGCTCCAAGTCTGGTTTTCTGGTGGTTTATTGGAGATAAGAGTCTCGTGGAGGGGGCTGGGAAGGTGGCTCAGTGGTAGAGTGCTTGCCTTGCATGCATGAGGCCCTGGGTTCGATTCTGCAGTACCACATAAGCAAAAAGAAAAAAAGC
>NW_012267238.1:2731901-2737004 GCF_000151885.1 Dipodomys ordii | reverse complement strand
CCCCCCCCGCCGTAAAAAGTTCTTATAACTCAATAAAAATGAAAACATTACAACGGAACCTCTGAGATACAGCAAAGGCAGTGTTGAAGGGAAAGTTTATAGCCCTAAGCACACACAAAGAAAACAGAAACAGCTCAAGTAAACTTCATGATACAATTAAAGCTGCTAGAAAAGCAAGAAAAATTAAATCTAAAGCTAGTAGATGGCGAGAAATAGCAAAGATTAGGGCAGAAATCAATGAGATAGAAAATTTAAAACTATACATAAAATCAATGACACAAAAAGCTGGTTTTTTGAAAAAAATTAATAAAATTGACAGACCACTTGTGAGATTAATAGAAAAAAGAAGAGAGGCAATTCAAATCAATAAGGTTAGAGATGCCATGGGAAAACTATAACAAACATCCAAGAAACACAAATGATTATAAAGAACTCCTTCCAAAATCTATACTCACTAAAGAAAAACCTAGCAGAAATGGAAGAACTTCAAGAAACATACAAACTGCCCAAACTGAACCAAGAAGATATAAATCAACTAAATAAACCAATAGAAGAAGTCATCAGAAGTCTTCCAACAAGGGAAAGCCCAGGCCCAGATGGAGTCACCACTGAATTCTCTAAGACTTTTAAAGATGAACTAATACCAGTACTCCTCAAGCTTTTCCATGAAATAGAAGCAGAGGGGGGGCAATCCCAAACTCATTCTATGAAGCCAATATCACACATTCCAAAACCAGGTAAGTATCCAACAAAAAAAAGAGAACTATAGGCCAAAGTCTCTAATGAACACAGATGCAAAGCTCCTCAATAAAATATTAGCAAACAGAATCTAGAAACAAATTTTTAAAAATCATACATTTTGACCAAGTAGGCTTCATCCCACAGATGCAAGGCTGGTCTAACATATGCAAATCAATAAATGTAATTCACCACGTCAACAGAGCTAAGGTCAAGAACCATTTGATCATTTCAATAGATGAAGAAAAAGCCAGAAACAACATCCATCCATATTAAAAGCTCTGGAATAGAAAGAACATTGTTTAAAACAAAGCCATATACGACACACCAACAGCCAATATCATTCTAAACGGGGAAAAATTAAAATAATTTCCCCTAAAATCAGGAACAAGCAAGGATGCCCACTCTCTACACCCCTCTTCAACATAGTTCTGGAATTCTTAGCCAGAGCAATAAGGCAAGGAAAGGACATTAAAGGGATCCACATAGGGAAAGAAGAAATTAAACTATCGCTCTGGGAAGGTGGCTCAGTGGTAGAGTGCTTGCCTTGTATGCATGAGGCCCTGGGTTCAATTCCTCAGCACCACATAAGCAGAAAAAGCCAGAAGTGGCACTGTGGCTCAAGTGGTAGAGCTCTAGCCTTGAGCTAAAGAGCTGAGGGACAGTACCCAGGCCTAGAGTTCAGGCCACACCATTGATAAAGAAAAGAAATTAAACTATCTCTATTTGCAGATAATGCAATCTTATCTCTGGGGGACCCAAAAACTCCACCCCCAAACTCATAGAACTAATTGACCAGTTTGGCAAAGTAGCAGGGTACAATAATAACCCATGAAAATCAATAGCCTTTCTATACATCAACAGTGTACAAGCAGAAAGGGAAATCATGAAAACAACCCCATTTACTATAGCCTTTAAAAAAAAATCTAGAAGTTAACCTAACCAAAGATGTAAAAGATCTGTCTAGTGAAACCATAAAAATCTAAAGAAAGAAATCAAAAGAGGACACCAGGAAATGGAAAGAACTACCATGTTCATGGATAGGTAGAATCAATATTGTGTACTGCCAAAAATTATATGCAAATTCAATGCAAGCCCCATTAAAATTCCAATGATGTTCTTTACTGAAATAGAGAAAACAATCAAAAAATTCATATGGAACAACAAAAACACCTAGCCAAATCAATTCTAGGCAAAAGAAGCAATGCAGGCAGTATTACAATACCAAATTTCAAGCTGTACTATAGAGCCATTAACAAAAAAGCTTGGTATTGGCACAAAAATAAACCTGAAGATCAATGAAACAGATTAGAAGTCCCAGAAATCAAACCACATACTTATAGTCATCTGATATTCCACAAAGGAGCCAAAGACATACAGTGGAATAAACAGCCTCTTCAACTATTGGTGTGGGGGAAACTGGGCAGCCACATGCAGAAAACTAGAAGTGGATCCCTGCTTGTCACCATGCAGTAATATCAAGTCAAGATGGATTAAAGACCTCAACATGACCCAAAACTCTGAAACTACTGACAGAGTAGGAGAGACATTAGAGCTGATAGGCACAGGCAGGAACTTCCTGAAGAGAGTCCCAGGGGGCACAACAGATAGGAGAGAGACTCAATAAATGGAACTACATTAAAATAAAAAGTTTCTGCAGAGCTAAAGACATAGCTACTAAACTAGAAAGACAGCTTACCAATTGGGAAAAGATCTTTACCAGCAATATATCACACAGAGGCCTCATATCCAGTATATACAGGGAGCTCAAGAAACTAACCCCTCCCAAGCCTAATAAACCAATCACTAAATGGGCAAGGGAGCTAAGGAGAGACTTCTCAGAAGGAGAGGTAAAAATGGTAAAGAAACACATGAGGAAATTCTCATCATCCTTGGCCATAAAGAAAATGCAAATCAAAACAATACTGCAGTTAGACTGGCCACATTCTGAATTCAGACAACAAGCAAATGATGGCAAGGATGTGCACTGCTGATGGGAATGTAAACTAATACAACCACTCCAGAAAGCACCCTAAACATAGACCTTTCCTACAACCCAACCATACACTGTAGGCATCTACTTGAGCATCATGAACTAGGATATATGACAAGGACACCTGCACATCCATGTTCATTGCTGCACTATTCACAACAGCCAAAATATGGAAATAACACAAGATATGGAAACAACAACCAACAATAGATGAGTGGATCCAAAAAATATGGTACCTATATACAATGGAATTTTACACAGCCATTAAAAAGAATAAAATAATGGCATTTGTAGGGAAATGGATCAAACTAGAATATATCATGTTGAGCAAAGTAAGCCAACATCAGAGAGACAAATGTCACATGTCTCTCTGATGATCGGATTAAAATGAAACAGAATATCACAAAGTACACAAGATTCTGGACACACATATACAGTGAGACCAAAAGAGGATAGTATAAGGAGAAAAGCACCGAGTTGTAATACCCAAGCACCTCTTCATATGCAAATAAAATAATACATATACTGAAATGAACTCCAAAGATAAGGAAACAAAGGACCTTTTCTTGTCTTTTCATTTCTAGATGACTCTGTTCTTTACCTCATATATGGTGTATATATGTGCACATCTGAGGGAAGGAGTGGGGAGGGAAGGCACAGACAGAATCAGTGGGAAATGGGTAAAATGTGCAGCAGTAGAACCCACAGGCTGCACTGGACATTGATGAAAGTGAACCAAGCAACTCATGGGCAGAGATAGCAGAAAGGGAATGAGAGAGAATGAGGGAACAGATGTACTAAGTGAAAGGAAAGAAATGTACTTAATACCTGATGCATGTAAAGGTAACCCTGCTGTGTATCACCTCTAACAATAAGTAATTTTAAAAAAGGAATAGGAGAGTGAAGGTGATATACAAAGAAATCACTGGTTCTCATGACCTTGGGGAGAGGCTTGAGGGTACTTGCTAACAGTGCTAGCAAGAGGTTTTAAAAATGAAGCTGGAAAAAAATTATTTGACCTTGAGGAAAGAATTTTTAAATGTCATAAAAGTTGCTTTTAAAAAAGCAGGTTAGCTCTGTTTTCACTGTATTTGATTCCGGTGCCCTGCATCTTGGATATACATTTTTCTAATTTGGGGAGGGGAAGGGAAATAACAAAATGCTTAAATAAGGATACAAGTTGATCCATTGTAACAATGAGATGTACAAGACACTATGTTGACAACAAATTTTACAACTTCAGGAGGAGGGGTGGGGAGGAGGAGTCGGGGAGGTGTGGAGGGAAGGGATGGTAGGAGAAAAACAAAGGAGGAGGTAACAATGCTTGATAGGAAATATACTCATTTCCTTATGTAACTAACCCTTCTGTACAGTATCTTTACAATAAAAATACATACAAAAATGCACGTTAGAATATAAATATTTGGTTATTATCATTTTGGAGGAAGTATGTTGTGAAGTATGATAGTTTCCCATTAGATTTGATTATTGTGGGTATCTTTGCATGCAAAAGCCATTTTCATGTATTAGAAATATCAGATTATTTTTACTCACTGCATTGTATGTTGTTAGGTTTTTGGCAGTTTCCTTAAATTCTGTAACATCTATCGTTGGTTAAGAATCTGGCACTAGACAGTTTTGAGGTTAAGAAAGGAAGTAGTATATGACCAAATAGAATTTTATCTGTATAAAATCCTTATCTATTTCTAGCTTTAGCAAGTTTGCTAGATTTAATCCCCTCTATTTTTTTCTTTTCAAACCATTTTTATTATTTTATTGTAAAGGTGATATTCAAAGGGTTATAATTACATAAGTAAGGTAATGAATAAAATTCTTTTTTTTTTTTTGGTCGGTCATGGGACTTGAACTCTGGGCCTGGGCGCTGTCCCTCAGCTCTTCAACTCAAGGCTATCACTCTACCACTTGAGCCACAGCCCACTTCTGGCATTTTCTGCTTATGTGGTGCTGAGGAATCAAACCCAAGGCCTCATGCATGCAAGGCAAGCACTCTCCCACTGAGCAAATTCTCACCCCTATGTTTAGTCTTTTTTTTTTCTTTTTCTTTTTTTTTTTGTTTTTTTGTCAGTTGTGGAGCTTGAACTCTGAGCCTGGGTGCTGTCCCTTAGCTCTTCAGCTCAAGGCAAGCATTCTGCTGCTTGAACCATAGCTCCACTTCCAGTTTTCTAGTAATATATTGGAGATAAGAGTCTCCCAGTCTTGGGGCTGGGAAGGTGGCTCAGTGGTAGAGCGCTTGCCTTGCATGCCTGAGGCCCTGGGTTTGATTCCTCAGCGCCACATAAGCAAAAAAGAAAAAAGCCAGAAGTGGCACTATGGCTCATGTGGTAGAACGCTAGCCTTGAGCTGAAGAGCTG